>NW_015090986.1:6346042-6351385 GCF_001431845.1 Calidris pugnax | reverse complement strand
CCCCGAACACCCCACCCCAACACAAGAGGCAGAAGGGCACTTCTGGAAACTAAAAAAAAATAAATAAGCCAACAAAAAGACCCCCCCCCGACCCACTGAGTCCTTAAGAAAAGAATAGATAACGTTGGCTGGAAAACGTGAAGCCCATGGCCCGGTGGTGTGTGTGTCTGTCGGGGTGTGTGTGTCACAGATTTCAGGATCTGATTTATTTAACGCAATACACTGCAACGGTACATGGTGCTTAAAATGTTACTTTTATATATATTTATTTATTTATTTATTTATTTATTTTATAACTTGCCTGACTCTTGTTTTGTAATTCCTCCAGGCTGAGATTGCGTCTCTGTGGTTTCGAAGTGGATGTTATACCCTCTTCTTAAATGCTGATATCACTTCTGCTTTACAGGATGAGATATAAGTGGTGGATTGTTTATATTTTGCTTTTTTGGCAGCTTTTGTATATGGGTCACACTTTTATGCCAGGAATCAGTTGATGGGAGTTTGCGTCCAAAAGTGCTGAACTTGGCACATTTCCTGCTTCAACTTTTCCCCCTTCTTCTCTGGCAGGCAACTATCAGTTAAATGCTGGAAAGGATTAATGCAAATGCTACTTTATTTGTACCTTGCAGACAGTTATTTTTCCCTCTTTATTGTTGTTGTAGAGATTGCTTCTTTACTCATGTTTTAATGTAATATTTTCTCTCTGGCTGTCTCGGTGGTTTTCGTAGTTAATGGGCTGCAGTGTTAACGTATAATGTTGAGGAAATGGCATTGTTGTTGTGTATGGTCCGCTTGATAAATTGTCTGGAGGCTTGTGCTGGTCTCTTTCACGCTATATTGCAGGATGTAGTGTTCGGGTGGCATTTCTGGCTTGTTTTTTAAAGTTACTTTAGAGGGTTTCTTTTTGTTCGTTTTTTTTTTTTTTTTTTTTTTTTTTTTTTTTTTTTTGTGGCCTTTTTTTTTCCCTGCCATTTTGTTGTGGGACCCGTGTGTGTATTTTAATTCATTCCTTTCTCTTGCGTGTCTGTGTGTATGTGTGTGTGTGTGTGTGTCTGTCTGCTTTCCCTCTTGTCCTCTCTTCGCCTGTGTGTCTGGGCCACATTTTAATGCACAATATCCCATCCATTAAGTTGTGGTTGAATGCGGAGTGTGTGAGGACTTGGCAGCTCTCAGGTTGAAGGGGGTGGGGAAGCCAGTTTCGACTCTGACACAAGATGCCGATGTGGCGTGATCTGAATTATTATTAGGGCTTCGAACATGGCCATCTTCTCCTCCCGCTGCTGGAAAGCCGCTGCCGTTGAACTTGAGACGGGACAGACAAGATTTTTTTTTTTTTTTTTTAAGTACAGTAGCTGGCAGGGAAAAGGCGCCAAAGAACACAAGATTAACTCGTAACGGCCTCTGAAGCGGTTTTGAGCTGCAATGCTTAGGATTTTAACTTTGAATCTCAAGAAAAAAAGTAAAGCACTTTTATAATTCTAATTTGGGCAGACATTTAAATCCAGCTTCTAGACACTGCCCTCCCCCTTCTTCCCCCCCCCCATATTCTCAAAACCCGGCAAGCGATATAAGCTGTTCGAAAAGATGGTACTGAAATTTTACTGTTGTTACTATTGCTGTTTATGTCCAGGGCATTTAAGATCAGCAAATGTGAAATTTTAAAGAATTTACTGTATTGGGGTAAGAGGGTTTCATGCTTTTGTAAGGCTGAGAATGTGACCCGCAGTGAGGACAAAAGCTGCACAGTTGTGTAACCCAAAACGTTGTGGTTTACAGCTTTACACTTGAGGTTTGATGTTTTCATTTGCTGGTCTGGGAGCTGTGGAAAGCTCAAGTATTATGGTCCTCATCAAACCATATGTGGACAGGGGTCAAGCGCATGTACCCTTCATGTGTATGTGTGTCTCTGTAGAGTCTGTAGTCAATACTTTTGATTGTATATATGCACACTTTCTGTCTGATCATACATGTACACAGTTTATATATGGTATGTGTTTCTTCGGATCACCCAGAAACAAAACAAAAAAATTGCTAGAAAATAGTATGATATATATGTTTATAGGTGTGATACTACACTTAGAAGTTTTAGTGATTGTTTGCTTTTTAAGTCGTACATACCTTACAATTCAGCTGTATATTAAATGTATTGAGACCCCATAAACCAATGTATTATCCGTTCGCTTATTTAACTAGTTGTTTGCTCCCTAAATGTTTTCTACCCAGCTTTCTGTGCATATATATACATATATACATACAGTCATATATATATATATATGCACACACAGTGCTCATGTGCGTAAGAAAACTGAGCAAGGCTCTCATTATACTAAAGATGTGAAACTTTGTACTTTAATGTGATGGTATGAGAAGTCTTGCAAGGCGTGAAGACCAGCCGCGCAGATAGAACCGCTGCTAGATAACACCATGAAAACACACCATGGTTTGCATGTTACCTATAGTTGACATAAACTGTCCTATACTTGTGCTGCTCAGTATATACCTAAGTCCAAGGTCAGTGCCGCTTCGCCAGCATCTGGTAAAGTTTGTAAAGCGTTGTCTGTGAGGGAGAGAGGGGAAAAAACAGGCTTCTAGGGCAAGTCTGGCATACCAGGAAAATTGCTCTGGGGAGCAGGGGCGGGTGGTGGGGAATGAGCCTATCTGCCCATGGTGTCAAAAAGCCTTTCAGTTTCTTTCCTGAGATGAGCTGTCTCAGATGTGGATGTCCCTCCATCCTGGCCACCCTGGCCAGAAGCGGGTGGGAGACATGGATAGGGGGTGTGGGGGGGGAGCATGGTGGCAGGCTCTCAGGGAGGGTGATTCACACACAGCTTCAGGATTTGCCACTTACTGCTGTGAAAGGTGCATTTTCTTCCTGAAATGTGCATTTCTGCGTGAAGTTTTCTAGCACCCGTGTGTGCTGTGCATGTGTCCAGCTGTGCGTGTGTTCTCAGTGCTCCTACTCCACCCCGCCTGAAGGCAGGATCCCTCCTGGCCTCATGGAGCCGAGAGCAGCTCCCCGTGTTTCTCACCAGAAGGGTCAGGTGGTGACTTCTATTTTCTTAATTGGCTGCACTGAAATGATAGCTGAACTTCCAGATGCAGTGTGGAGGTTGGCGTAGCTCTGGCAGGGAGGACAAAAAGCAACTGTCCCCCAGCCTGGAGCAGGAAGGGTTGAGAACTTGCAGCAGTATTGGGGTTTTTCGGGGGGTTGGGGGGGGAGAGAAGAAGTTTTAGGGGGATGGGGAGATAATGCAAGTCAGGACTTGAAAGCAATTGAACCGCTTTCCCACCAGGTCTGCCTGCATGCCAGGGCACTGTCACTGTGGCTGCTGTCGTTGCTGCATTAGCACTATGTCTCTCCAGGCCAACCCAGTCCCCGCATACCTATCTACGTACCTCTGCAAGGATGTGATAGAAAGTTGCTCATTTTCGCTATTTTAGTGGAGTTCTTCTCTGTTCTGGAAAGGATCTTTAGCTTGCTTTCCTATGAAAGGAGACGGGGAGAAGTTGTGATGGGGGGAGGTGGTGTAGGCCTGTGCACGTGTGTGTGTGCACGCCTGTAGGTTTCTCCCAGGCCAAAGCCTCCCTCCTGTCTGGGTTCCCACTGGGATTAACCAGGAGGAGCAGAGCCGACACATGCCTGCTGGGTGCCCAGTTCAGCCTGCTTTCACTGATGCACTGGGAGCCTCTGGGTCAAACTGGAGGCAAACCCATGGCAACCTGCACCATGCCAGCCTTGGCTCCTAGCTCATGCAGAAGACAAGGTGTCTTCTTCTTCTTGACCCCTGCAGCTCCATTTCCCCCAGGATGCCTTCACATGAGGAACCTGGCCAGTCTCTGGGGGACGGTCTGGCTTGGCCGGGATCCCCAACAGTGCTATTCTGGGGTGTGCTGGCACACGCTGCAGGGTTGGCTGGGCTCAGCACCCCCTTGCACACTCAGGGTAGGGGTGCAAACCCACCCTCAGCCAGCTGCTCTGGGGGATGCAAACCCACTCTCACTCACCCTGGCTCCACAACCCCTTGCAGTAGCGAGGGCTGCAGAAAGTGCCCAGTTTGGTGTCTGCCCTTAACCACGCTCCATTTGCTTTTTTTTCCTGCTTGTTTCTCCTTGTTCCCAGGACTTTGCCGGACGGCTCTCACTTTCAGAGCACAGGTCTCCAGCGCAAAGGGATCCCTTGGCCAGGACCTGGGAGGGAGCGGGGCCTTTTGCAAGCCCTGCCTGGGAGACCAGAGGTGTCTCGCATCGATGCAGCTCACAGGGACAGCTCTGCTGATGAGGTGTTGGGGGCTGATCCTCGCAGAGGGGTGCGAGGGAGAAGGGGGACGGAGGGGGGTTATTACGGTTTTAAATCAAGTCCGCAATAATGGCTTGTTGTGTAAGAGTTCAGGCGCTCAAAGAGGTGTGTTCAAGGACGTCGGTGCATTTGTGCCAAGGGGAATGTCTTTTATGGTAAATTAACTCCGGTTAAATTGAATATTTATTCAAAGGGAAACTCCAGTATTTAAAGCTGGCGTTATCAGCTTTTTGCAGTGTCTGGGTAAAGGAAAAAGATGATAGGATTTGGGGGGTATTCTACACCAGATATGAAAATAAATTTTGCTCATTGTGGTTAACCCCGCGTTTGCCTCATCCCTTCTTGCCTAAGCGTATGCTCTGAAGTTGTCACTTAGCAGTGTGGTTTGTAGAAGGGAAAACCCGTGGTCGTTGCTCAAACCCTGCAAATCCGAGGGAACTGGGCGAGCGGAGTCAGTGACGGGGCTGGGGGGATGCAGCAGGGATTCTGCAAGGGTTAACGCGCTGGGCTCTTGCTGTTTCCTTTGACATTACCTGTCTTGTACGGACTCCCTCCTTCCCCCGCCCAACCCCCTGCTTCTTTTGGTTTGTAAATTTATGGGAATTGCAGCTGGTGGACTTGGCAAGCTCCCCTCATTAAGAGCCCTCTTTGAAAATGGGCTGCGTTTGAGCATTTCCCTAGCGAGGACAGGACGGGGTTAAAAAGTGACCATTTCATGGTTGACTTGAACCTGCCTACTTTTCCTTGATGTGTCGTTGTGAAATGCCTGACGTGAATAAACTCTCACTTTGGGCAAGGAGGAAGTCAGCGCTCCCCCCGGGGACGCCGCCGGGGGCTGCGCATCGGCAACCGGGAGGCAGCGCCGGTGCCGCTCGGCCGCTCCTTCCCCCCGACGGCACCGGCGGTGCTGGGTGTGTGTGTGGGGGGGTCGCACACACCGAGCACCGATCCCACCCCCCCTATTCGCCCCCAGGCTGTGCACCGCATCGCAGCCTTCCTCACAGGAGCAGAAATAAGTTTCCTTCACTACTTCCCTCCCTCCCCCC
>NW_015090986.1:6282063-6344819 GCF_001431845.1 Calidris pugnax | reverse complement strand
TCCTTCCCCTCTCATCTGCAAAACAACCACCAGCAGCAGCAGCAGCAAAAGCGAGACTCCTGCGCCGCCGACTACAAGAGGGTTAAAAGTGTAGATTGGATTTCACCCCGGGAAATCTAGCACACGGAGTGAACTTGAATCTTTGGCTATTTAAGGAGGACTGGGGTTTGTTGTGAAGTTGTGGTGATCCAGGGCAGAGCCCCGTCCTGATTGATTTCATCTTCCTTGAGTCTCAGATGACTGTAAAATGAATAGATGAAATTATTCCTTTTTGAAGCTTTTCTTAGGGGCTCTCCGGGCAGCGTGTTCTCAAAGCGAAGTCATGATGTATTCTCCAATCTGTCTCACTCAGGTATAGACGCGTTTTATTTAATTTATCTGTTTATTTATTTATTTTTCACGTGTTTCTTTTTTTTTTAATTATTTTTATATGTATGCGAGTTGTTAATGAGTCATTGCTGGTAGTTGTAACGGGTTAAAGCACAGTTGTAACTGCTTGTCAGGTCCAAACTCCTCTCGCAGGAGGGAATAGTAGAGAATAAACTGTACCAGGCCATTGTTTTGGGGGAGATCCATTCAAAGTGTCACTCGTAGACACATACTGTTAATTGCTGGTACAGAAGAAGTCAAAGGATAACAAAATTGAAATGACCATAATTACGCTAAGAAGCAGGTTTGAGAAGTATTGATTTGATTGGAATCAAACGATTTGCTCCCTTTTCAGCTCGCCACTTTACGCAGAGCCTAATGAAAGGGTTTGAAAGGAAAAGTGCAGTTTTTGACAAAAAAAGAAACGGGCGCCCGCCGGTGCAAAGTGATCCCGTCTTATGCTTAATTAATAATATGTAGCCTGCCCACGACGAGGGCGATGTGAGCCGGGATGACCGAGCTGTGCAGTATTTTCTTGTTCGGTTGCGCAGGGGCACGGCAATTTCCCCCCTCCCAAGCTAAATTGCCGCGCTCGCGGGGGAGGCTGCACCCTTCCGAGGACGGAGGGAAAGGGAAAAAAAAAAAAAAAAGATTTTCCCGGTTTTTATAACTGCGCTTGCAGCCGCTTTTCAAGCCGGGACGGCGGCTGTCAGCGGGACGGGCGGGAGGGAGCGGGGGGCCGCGGAGCGGGGCGCGGAGGGCAGCGGAGCGCAGCGCGGGGGGCAGCCCGGGCTGGGGTCCCCGCCGCGGAAAAAAAAAATGCAGTTTTTTTTAAGACCTGAGGGGTTTAGGGGGAGCCGGCTTGGGAAGTTGCCTGGGTGCCCCCGGGAGCGTCGTCGCCGGGCGTAGGGAAATGGGGAGCCGGGGCACCGGAGCCTGTTCCGTGAGGGTAAACCCGGTGTGTAAAGCCAGGGGGATACTTTTCAGAAGCTTTTGTGAAAGTCTGTCTTAGGAGGATGTGATGTAAACTGATTAAGCGATAACTGCTTGCTTCCACATTGGCGCAACAAATAGCTAAAGAAGCAGAAAATGTGCGAAAGTACCGTCTCCTGCGACGGCGGTGCGAAGCGGCCGGCGATGCGCTCGCAGTCGCACGGTGAATAAATAAATAAATACGATTTAAGTTATTCCACAATTAGAAAGCATTGTGATTCAAAAGGACTAGAAGTATTCATACATTGTGAATGAAGATGGAAACAATGATAAGGCTTATTCAGTGATTGGATACAGTCCTGTAGCTTTTTGGCTGACACATTTTTTATTGTTTATATTTTGTTTGGCATCTAAGTGTGATTGACTTAGATATGGATATTTTCAGCAAGTAAACGTGAGCTGCAGTGGAGCAAAGCTGGAAAAGGGTACTGTTGAGGTACTTCTTCTTCAAAAGAGAAATGAATGCATGTAGGAAGGGTTTTGTGTACCAGATACGCACATGCTTACAGGTACAGGCATAGAAATCATTACTTATGGTGCAATCTGCAGTTAGTAAAAAATAATTCTGTGTGGGCTGTCCATCCTGTGAAATTATTGACAGGCAATAAGACCTCTGCACCAGAGTATGAACCTGACAGTACAACTTAAGAACTGGTTTTTACATTGGAAACACGCAAATTTTTACCACCACCTCTGTACGGCGGGTAGTTAGTTTTGTTGTTTCCCGCTCTAATGACATTTTTTTCCATATGTTTGCTTTTTAGACTCACAGATGTAATGAATTTCCTCATTCTTTACAAATCTGTATTAAAATACTGCACTCAGGTGTATACAAACCCCCAACTGCTACAGCCATAAATACAAGAAAGCAATTTCTGGTTTTCGTGCGTTGATAACTTCTCCATAATATTTTACAATCATGCCTTACCATGTGCCATGCAGAGACATTTCCCATTTAGTGCTACTTATACATTAACTCAGTTGCAGCAAATTGATTTTAATTGGGAATCTTTCTCTACCTATTTGGAATGATAAAGGCGTTTTGAAAATAATCTTCCCGTAAACTACAAATTAAGATTACACTGGCAATGAGAACTTATACTTTGTGTTATTTATTTATTTGAAGCAAAAGATTGGTTAATTTTTTTTTTTTTTTTTTTTTTTTTTTTTTTTGAGTTGGGACTGAGTTAAAGTAATACTGCCAAAACTGTTCTCTCTATTGTGTTCTCCGTCTCTAGGGCTCTTACGATGCACATTGACTGTGGTAGTGAATGCTCAGAAGAAAATATTTTGGTAAAAGTTCTAAACACAGAACACCTGTTTGGATTGAGCTCCTTGCAAAAACAGTGGTTCAGTTTGTGCTGTGACAGGGCTGAAGCTTCTTTTAGAAACAAGCCTAAAATCCAAAGTACAGCTTTAAGACAAACCTTGGCAATTTCAATGTTACCCATCCGTCTTTCAGTAAAAGTTCGGTGGGTGTAAAATAACTCCAAGGAAGAGTAAAGACTTACCAAATGTGATTTAATTTTGGGGGGGTCCTTTCCTCTCCTTCCCACATGCCTCTTTCCCCCTGTTTTGGAATGAGTGTAACCTGCATTTGTCTCTCTTGCGGAGGCATGATAGGATGCAGTTACTACATGCCTTTAAATGCTTGGTCTCTTGTCATATTTTTGCTGTGGTTTATTTTTATGTTATGGTGCTCCAGGAAACTAAGAATATGCTGTCATTTTCTTTTCCTCCAAGAATATGTTGTTTCATTCGGCACAGAGAAAATCCATGCTGGGAAACAGAGTACACAGAGTTTTCGGTATAAAAATTTCTAGGCTTGTGTCTGGTATATTTATTGTATGGTGCTCTGTTCAAACTTGCTTGAATTGATACAAAGTCTATAAAACTGAAAGATAGGAGTAAGGGCCCTGCATTTCCTCTTTACCTTTTCCGAAAAGAAAACCTGGCCTGTCTATCATCACTGGATGACTGGTATTTTTTGCTTTATTTACAAGCTAGCTAGATACTATATAGTCCATATATAGTGGATATATATCCATACTATATAGTATCTAGCTATATAGTAACTTCCATTTTAATTTAAACTGCCAGTGCACAATGGTTCACCTGAGCCATTTGATATGACATTTAAAAATCTTACCTCCATAAATCACTTTATTGCAAGAGCAACTGTGGCACATGGTTAAGTGTCACATAAAAAGAATATTTCACTATTGCCTGTATGAATATTAAGGGATAAAAAAAATCAAATTCTGTATATGGCTTTTTAGGAGGTTTAGTGGAGAACCTGTGTGATTAATTGCAAATCTCCATTTAGGATCATTTTTATGGGCACTTCTTGTCAAGTAATGTTTCATTTGAAAGGACTCCAGCTGCACAATGAATTTCTCATAGATATTTGATAATATTGCTTAAGAACAGGATGTTCTTTGCTCTGTTTCTCCTTCACACTCTTTCACATATATTTATATCTTTATGTTTTAATGATATTATGAAAGAAAAGTCTGAATAAAGTTCTTAAAAGAGTTGGGTTTGGTTTGGGTTTTTTTTTTCAGTCTTTGAAAAGGAAACATTCAGCCACTACAAATTGGAATTTAAAATGTGGAATTTTTATCTCTAAAATTTTCATAGATGTAAAATGCTATAGGTAATTATTGGCAATACTATGTGCATTACCTAAAGGCATAGCCTTTTCAGTTTGTAATGTTCTTCTTAAAAATGAAAACTAGATGTACAGTATACTAGTAGTGTAGAATATCTCCACATTAATTTTATTGCCATTTTAAGTTATACATGCTGAAGTCTCTTTAGATGGAGGGGAAATCGTTGTATTGGGGAAAAAATTCATTTCTCCCAAAGCTCTTCAGCCTCCCGCCTTTGCCTCACCTTTAGCCTCAGCTGTTAGAATTTTCAAAATCTGTAGTAAATCTGTTTTATTCAGTCTAAAGTGAATTAACACCGCACAGTCTTTATGCTTATGTTAACATTTTTTTTTTTTAATTTTATTTGAATACTTTGGTTGAGATGACTTTCATAGAAGAAAAAAATAAACTTTCTTTAGTAGTTATAATTGAGGAGAAAAAAAGCATGGCATCAGAAAGCGTATGAAGATAGGGAAGTCTTATCATGGGCTGTGGTTACTCAGAGCAGTATTGCCTTCCCACACAAAGAACAGATTGTGGTTTAACTCTTTCCATGGCCTAGTTTTATGTGCCAGTATAGTATCAGAATTGTTCAAATCTCTGCTGGAAACTACTAATCAGTTTAATTATTGCCTTTGTGGCTCTTTGTCAAGCATCATACCGTAATGTGATAGTTTATGTCCTGAATTGTCTTTCTATATTGTCTCTCTTCTCCTTTTTTCTTTTCTTTTTTTTTTTTTTTTTTTTTTTTCTTTCTGTGAAGGTAATAGTCGTAGGTAAACTGCTTGCAACTTTTCTATTGTTTTCTGTTTGATTTGAGGATGGTTAGGGTAGAGAAGTAACTAGATCTAGTGGTGGTTTTTTTTACCATTCAGGAAATTTCTAAGTTTGTTTGAAATTTGAAGATTTAAATACTAAATTCTTGGCCTGAAGCTTCTACAGTGGCAGTCTGAACTCTGTATAATTGAGACCATTAGTTATACTTTCATCATTTTTACCTAATGGAGTTAATCAGCCTATTGATTAAACATAATTCATTCCTTGTCTAGCAGCGTAGCTAAAATATTAGTTTGTAAATTGTATTCTTGAACATAATTGTACAAAAACGGTTCGGTTTTAGTTTGATTGCACCATGCCACTCAGTATGATGAGCAATCTGCATGGTATTTAAAACTAAATATGCCTGCACACAGGAAGAAAGATACCTTCCCTAAGGTCTCCCTTCCAAACCAAAATGCAGTAATGTTTGATAACCAGATCACACTGTTTTAAACAGCGGATTTGCTCACGGAAAAGAGGCATTAGTTTTGGGAAAGGCCAATTTAGATATTAACATGGATGTGTAGGATGGTACTTTACGCAGACAAAACGAATTAATTTAATTGCTATAGGATGTGCTTGTAGACGACAACTAAGCATTACCTCCTTAATGCAATCCATTTTGCTGCTAGGCAGAAGATAAGAACTTGCAGGTGAAGCCAGATGACAGAGAGGGATATTTTGGAACTGTAAATAAATTGCATGGATTTCACAAAAGCAGCATTTGACCAGCGGTGCACTCGTAATGTCACTCTGCCACAGCATGCAGAAACACAAAGAATGCAAAGTTTGTGCCAAGTTGCCATTTTTCATTGTACACCTCAGATTGATTTTTAAGGGGTTTAGAATAATTGCCACACTCATGTGATCAGTTAACAAATTAACTGACTCTGTGGGGCTTCAAAACCCACAGTGGAGCTGCCGGAAGAACATAAATGTAATTTTTGTTCTCAACTTCATAAACTTTTATTTTACAGGGTTTGGGGGTGGTGGGAGGGAAGCCCGAAGAGCTGAAAGTACAGGAGCTTCTGTTCGGGATTTGTATACGACACGCTGTGTCTTTTGCCCGCTTCCCCTTACTGTATACTGGTTTCTCTAGTTACCACCACTGGAATGGTGCTGTTTCAGTGCTGGAATGTTGGACGTTTGATAAGAAAATGGATCAAGTTTAATGGCGCATGCTCTTTGTGCCACCAGCAGTCTCTTGCTGAGAGCATGCTCCAAAAGCGGGAACTGTGTGGCATTACACTGAGCATGTATATGCTTTGTGTTTCTGTGCCACAGAGAAGAGAAATGAACTGTGGCATTCGCCTCAGCCTTCCGAACCTTTCTGCTCAGATTTTTTAAAACCGTATAGTGTCCTCTTTGTGCAATGGTACTTTTCTTGATGCTTAGCTGTTCACTCAGATATTTAAATGTTAGAAACAAAACCATCTCGATAGCATCTCTTTTAAATGGTGTTGTCTCTGCAGTGTTGCGGGATGAAGTGAGGGGAGGCATACAAAATAAAATCTTCACATGGTCCTTTCAAAGGGTGAAATACGGGGAAAATGCAATTCTCTGTGCACATTTTGTCTGCTACCCGATAGCAGCGCTAATTGCATAAAAGATATTATGCAGAATTTGGCGTAAATTTTAAGGGTTTATTCTCTTCGTCTTGGATTTCACTTTAAGATTTTCAGAAACCTTTCTTGGTACTGCTTTGATTATGAGAACTTACTGACTTTGAGTTTTCTTCTTCTCTTTTTCTCGTTTTCTTTTTTTTTTTCTTTTTCTTTTTTTTTTTTTTTCCCTCCACTTCTTTCCACAGGATGAATTTCACCCGTTCATTGAGGCACTTCTTCCACATGTCCGTGCAATTGCCTATACTTGGTTCAACCTTCAGGCTCGAAAACGCAAGTACTTTAAAAAGCATGAGAAACGAATGTCGAAGGATGAGGAAAGAGCAGTCAAGGATGAGCTACTTAGCGAAAAGCCTGAAATTAAACAGAAGTGGGCATCCAGGCTCCTGGCCAAGCTGCGCAAAGATATTCGCCAAGAGTTCCGGGAGGATTTTGTGCTCACGGTGACTGGGAAGAAGCACCCATGCTGTGTATTGTCCAATCCTGACCAGAAGGGTAAGATTAGGAGAATCGACTGCCTGCGACAGGCTGACAAGGTCTGGCGTCTGGATCTAGTCATGGTGATCCTGTTCAAAGGCATCCCCTTGGAAAGTACGGATGGAGAGCGGCTCATGAAATCCCCACATTGCACAAATCCAGCACTTTGTGTCCAGCCACATCACATAACAGTATCAGTCAAGGAGCTTGATTTGTTTTTGGCATACTACGTGCAGGAGCAAGGTAGGAAGCAGATTGTTGTGTTTCTGTGTTAGTATGTCAAACTCTGATTCCAAGTAGCCCCGTTTCCCCTATGGGCTGGCTTCCAGTGAAACATTATTCTGTGGTCTATAGACGTAATGTGGGTACATATCCATATGTAAATCAGCATGTGTATATATATACTTACACGCACACATTCCCGCAGACCTGTGTAAATGACATGTATGTTTGACATACCTGCCTGGTTCTCTTTCAAGAGAGAGCGGGACGTACCAACGTCGTACTTTAGTTCTGCTGAAGTTGCCTTTTTTTTTTTTTTTCCTTTTCTGTCAAAAAGGGGCAAATATATTGTATAGTTTTTCCAGTTGTGAGTTCAGAAAACATTCTTTTTGTTTTTCAAATTTTGGTTTTTTTTTTTGTTTTTAGAACCCCCAGTACTGCTAGTAACAGATGCAGGTATGTGCAATTGCACAATCGCAATAAATGCTACAAATATTAATTATTGTCTTTGTAGTTACAAATAATCAAGAATTCATCCTTAAACTGATGAACCTACTATCACTTTGAAGAGCAATTGTAGACTTTCTCACATCGATAAAATAAAACATGAAAAAACTTTAGCACAGACATACTGCTTTGTAAATACCAGATATAGTCAGAATTACAGCATACAGTATTTAACGTTTTATTTGTATTTTAAATCATGAGCTCATCTTACCTATCTGAGCTTTAAAACAAAGATCCAGGTTGTAATATTTTGAGAAAATTTTCCATTAAAAATGTATTTTCATAATTACAGTCCTAAACTTAATTTTATTTGGCAGATAATTGAAGTGTAGAAAATTGCAGGAACACCATGAAAAAGCATCTTTGACTTAGTTTTACAGAAGGAAAATAAAACCAGGGCTTCTGATAATCATGTATCAGGGAAAAAAATGCTAGTCATATTGCATATTCAGATAACAATGCTCATAGGCAGGTTCCCTGAAACTGTAAGTGGCTGTAAGCAGATAAAGGTTTTTTTCTCTGATACTAAGCCTTCTGAAATGCTTTTTCTCTGCGAGGGGTCATTTTTGTTCTTTCTAGTGATTATACCATCCTCTAGACGTCTTTGTATTGCTGGCTGATCAGCAGTAATAAAGCATTTATTTTTTAGCTGCAGATCTCAACTAGGGAAAGTTTGACCAGCCGCAGATGGCGGGCCATTTCACAACTTGGCCTGGTAGTAGGCAGAAATGGCCTGCAGAAGGGCAGATGGCAGGCTGCTGTTATCTGATGCCCGGTACATAACTCTGGGATTTAACTGAAAAGCAAACGGAATGGATTTTGTTAGTAACAAAAAAAAAAAAAATAAAATTGCACATGTCTTCATTTGGCATGTACTCATTCTTTCAAAGAACAGACCATAACACAACCTTTTTGTTTTCAGTGAATTTGTCTTCTGGCATTTACTCATGCAGGTGGAGCACTATGTTTATGTGAACGTATAAATAGGGTTCAATTTTTTTGATTATTTGTCATGAAAAAGTACATTTCATTGTTTTGCTTCGGTTGTTTTTTTCCCCCTACATGTATTTTTCTGTATTTTTCTCTCCACAGCAGTAGAAAACACTTGGGTGTTTTGCAGCGACTTTAAGTCGCTGCAGAGTCCAGTAAATCTGATCCCCCATAACATGGGAAGAAAGATTTCTTCGATAGCATTAAACAAAATAGCTTAATTACAAATAATTTGTACCTTTAAACTCCCTTTGTGAAGAAAAATTTAAATGCTATTTTGAATGCATATATTGCAAGACATCGCTTACTGATTAATTCTAATGGATTTACCTGTCTCTAAAAGTCAGAACTACAAACGGAGCCAAAGCAGTTTAAGTAGCTCTTGAGCCGAAGAAGCTGGGGTCAGAGCACTCTTACGTACTGTCGACTTTTAAGTCGTTGGAAGCCAGTAACTTGAAGTGGGAGAAGGAACTGCCGGGCATAGCTGATTTTATTGATTTAAATGGTTTGAGAATACGGGTTTATTTGAAACACTTGTCTAATCAGAAATGAGTAAGATAAGCATGCTGTAATATTATAACTTTCAAAGCTAAACGTCGCTGCTTTGCGAATATACTGGAAGATGAAGCTGGCGAATTTCTGTGTACCAAGTCACCCTTAGTAGACCCTTTTGTTTGCTGTAAACTGCGTGTATTTTGTATCTGTCTTGCTGCTTCACAGTAAACCTTCCGTTAACATCTGTTGGCTCTCTTCTTGAAGAAGCCATATTAAGATATCTTTGCATTTTTTTTTTTTTCCCATTTTGTCAAACTTTGATTCTCTACCTCATTGAATGAAGGTTAATTGTGGCACTTTGTAGTGCTCTCAATCAAGAGCACCAGGCTTTGCAAAAGATAAACCAAAGAAGTCAACCAAAATGCTGCACGATACACATGCTGTTTTGCTTTTTATTTCTCTTTTTAAATAAATGAACCCACCTAATAGTATCATATGAAAACTAAGCGGAGAGACATAGGAACAATTAAATCCCTGAACAAAATATCAAGAAGGAATTAGCACATAAAATGAATAAAGGGGCCAAGTAGTTTGGGTTTTTGTTGCTTTAAAAAAGATTAGGGGAAAAAAGAGGAGGAAGGATAGTTCGAGTGCCAGTGATGGTTGCCAGTGGCACCAGGATTGGCATCAGACCTTCTTTGTTTAGCCTAGGATGCCTGTGATTTGTTGGTTGGCATCCGCATTGCAGTGCAGAGTAATGTTACAATATATTGACAATTTCCAGATCTAGAAGTGTCAATAATCCTTTCAGTTCTTAATAAAAAAAGAGCTTCTACTTCCATGCCTGCCTTGGAAGAAGAAATAAGGACTGAACTGTGAAGTTGTCATTGACCAACTTCATCTCTTTCTACTTTTCGCTCATCTCCCTCAGAATTCAGCATCTTTCTCTCTTTCCCCCTCCCCCCCCCAGCATTATCCTTCTACTGTCCTCTTATGCTTTAGGAACTTAAAAAAAAAAAACAAAATAAAACAAAAAGCCAGGGCTTGACATAGGTTATAATGCTGCTTCTTTGACTGAAATGGAGGAAGAAAATGGGAAGTGCACACTGTGATCAATGTTTAACACCAAAATTATTCTTAATCGTAACACGCTTCTGCAGGGCTCTGTGTGTATCAGGTCCTGTCCCCCTCCCTCTGACGTTTTTAAAAAGCCCAAACCTTAAAAATGGTATGAAAGTTGTTTTTGGTGTCAAAACTGGTTTGGTGGTTTGTTTTTTTTTTTTTTAAATTTTTTAAATTTTTTCTGTCAGGCATAAGAGAGTGTCTGTCATTTGGTATGAAACGCATCTCAGCCCATAAAATCATTTGATGGTATTTGATTCAGTGCAGCGCTTATGCTGTGTTCCCGTTGCTACAAGAACCGCCATTTTGTTTGTCGAGTGCCAGGAGAGGGGAAAAAAAAAAGGCAGACAATGTGCTTGATGCCAATAATGGTTGCCAGTGGCACCGAGGTTGGCATCAGACCCTCTTTGTCTAGTTGCTGAATGCCTTTGATTCGTTGGTTGGCATCCGCATTGCAGTGGGCACATTGGAAAGTTTTTGACAATCAGTGAATGAAAGCTGCAGTACTTGTTTGCTGCAACACAGCCCAGATAATATAAATCCCTTCTTCTGATAGATGTTTTACTTATTCTTACAATAGCTAATTAAAAAAAAAATAATTAAAAACTGCATTGCTGTTTTTTCTAAAACATGAAATATCTACAGTAATGTGCCTCATCTGCGGAATTCCTAATCCCCGCGTCATCTCTACTGTTTTTTTTTTTTTGCAGCATAAATAAAACGCAAACTTGATGTTAGGTATTTCAGCACTTACTGAATAAAGCATAGTAGACCTTAAGAAATGCTTTGGGAGTTTAAAGGACTGAGGCAATGGTACATGTAAATTGTAAACATTTGTAAGTGGTTTTAATGCATGTGCCTCTCAGAGTACATTTCTCAGATCAGACATGTTACTGTTT
This sequence comes from Calidris pugnax, assembly GCF_001431845.1. Lineage (NCBI taxonomy): Eukaryota > Metazoa > Chordata > Aves > Charadriiformes > Scolopacidae > Calidris > Calidris pugnax. The sequence goes on along the minus strand of NW_015090986.1, from coordinate 6,333,653 downwards.
ACACTCTCCTTTGTCCTTGTGTAAGAGTGATATAATTGGGGGAGCCCACATCCCCAGCTGTTAATAAACTCAGAAGTTGAGGGAGGGGAGGTTCTTTCAAACTATCCAAGAAGGAGGGCAGAAAATAGATGCGGATGTCCTTAGTCTGATACTGTTCAGACACACTTTTTTTTTTTTTTTTAGTAACGGCCCCTCGGGTAAAAAAAATTTACAAATGATTTTTGAAAACAAACAAAACTATATTTTCCTTTTTTTTTTTTTTTTTTTAAACTTCTTAAACCACTAAGATGCTGCTGCATTTCCAGCTGCATGACTTTGTTACCAGGAAATCAGCAAAAAGACTAAATAATTTCTCTTGGAAGTTTCCTAGATAGTTAGCATTAATATTGCTTTCCGGTTAACTGCTATTATCTCGTTAATTAATAAGAAGGATTAGCAGCTCTGCCCAAAGGGCTGCACAGAAGGAAGCCTGGCCTACGTGAGTCCCTGAACCGCCAGACTGTGTCCTGTCCCTCGGCGGGGAAGGGAAAGGAAGGGGAGGGGGGGGACAGGGGAAAAAAAAAGGCAGAGAGAGGAGCAGAGGGGGCGAGGGGGGCACAGGCTGGGCCCTGCCGCCGGGGCAGGGAGAAGGTTGTGAGCAGGACCCTCTCTCTGGGTTGCCAGTGCCGGAGGGGGATGCCTGTGGGCCTGCGGGGATGGCTCCCCACCTGCCGCCATCCCCCTTGGGTTGTCGGTCTTCGGCGTGGGCCGAGCGCCTTTTCGGCTCTCTGCAGCTGGGGCCCCACATCTGCAGGGATGCGGGACGGGTTTAGCCCACCCGGCCGCCCGCCCTCTACGCCGGCAGACTGGTAGTCCTTGCCCCAAGGTGGGGGGATATCACATTGTCACTGACGGCAGCCCCAAAGGCAACCTGTGCGCGCCCGCTCACCTCCAGAAACGCGTCTCCCTCCCAGGAGGGACGCCTTGCAGGAGTTGCAGGCGTGGGTGGGTGAACCCCCTGGGTATCTAGGTTTTATTACCCTTTTTGAGTTTTGTGAATTCTTTTTTGTAGGGAGTTTGCATTTCAAATTCTGAACATTTTTTGTGAAGTCATCTCCATGTTATGCTTTAGTTTTCATTTAGTCAGTACAGAAAAGCGATGATATGGTAGTATTATAATAGTACTTTTCATATTTAAAAATTATAAGTAAAATTATTTTTGTTAATTTACTGTGACTACAAGAAATTCTGCTTAAAACCATGATCAAAAAATATGTATTAAGCAGTCTCATTTTGGCAGAAGTCATATAATGGTCATGTGTCTCAGTGTCACACCACCCAGATGGATTTTGGACGATGGTTTGCAGTTCTTGTGTGCACTGATGCTTCCACATACAATTAATAAAAAAATAATGGGCTTAGAAGAATCAATCAATCCGTTGAAGTGCTGATTGTTTCTGCTTCCATTAACTTTAATGATTTGCCTCCTTCTGAATACTTTATCTGGGAACATACAGTGGAACATTTAACCTGTTTTGCAGAAGGATATGTCAAGGTACAAGGTGATTTGTTGGAGATTACACAGCAAGTTATTAGTTACACTGGAAACAACAGGAAATAGAGCTTATTACTGCCTGTACCTATAGGTACCTAGGTGCTCCAGGAGCTTGTCACTTACACAGTGAAATGGCATGCCAATCCCTGGCACTAAATCTCGGTTTTGAATCAGAAATCCAGTGCAGAAGCAGAAGTCTGAGTTTATATTTTACCTGCTCTCACGTGAGAAGAGGCTTTTGTAGTTTAAGAATCTGATAGGGAATAGTAAACCTTTTTAAAACTTTGAATTCCAGTCTCTTTGGGCATGCGGAAAATCTAGTTTTAAAAATCTTTTTGTGTCAACTGAAAAAGACACTGTATTGACTGATTTTCTAGTTTTCTAGTGTGAAGTTTTGGGTGATTACTATATTGAGTATCTCTAGTGTGCTGAAAATTACAGCAGGAAAGACGTTTGTCATTAGGAGATGGAGATTAATTTATCTGGGTGTATATATGGGAGTAATAACATTTTTCAATTGATGATTATAGATACTTTGTTTATAAAGATGTAGGAAATTAAAACATTTAAAAGATCACCCACCAAATTAATTTTTCAGAATGTGTACATGTGAACTGACATTTGGACAGTAGATCCGAAGAATTCAAAATGTGTATTATTCTTTTTAATTTAGTTTCCATCAGAACAGGGTTATGGGTCGTATGTCTAGTTCGTGAGAAAGGAAGGGGAATTTTCCTTACTTAATTTTACTGCTGCAGTCAAGAATGAAATATATATACATTATAGGAAGGAGCTTTTAGTTTGTTCTGTTTTTTCTTACCAGGTACCTGAAGGGGAGTCCTTTTCACATGGTTAAATGACATTAATTATGTTTAAGACAAAAGAGGCTTAAGGTTAAATAAATTCTGTGCAACTAGTTGAAAATTTAGAGGTCAGTGTTAATTTATGAATGTCATTAGATCGACAGCAAGAAGCTATAAAGTAAAGAAAATAATAGAAAAGAAAACAGAAGATTCTTGCTTCACGGTAGTTTCAGACAGAAGAACAATGCTGGGAACAAAAAAACCACTTCTAAACTATAAATAAGGCCACTAATTCACTAAGGAAATCCTTAAAATAACAGCAGAGATTTATGTTTTAAGTTTCTTAATTTTCATGCATATTGAATTCATTGTAACTGTAAAAACTTCATTAAAATAATTAAACACTAAATACCACTGCAGGTTGGATTTTAAAGTTAATTGCATGAGATTGCTGTCAAGTCTGCTTCTTTTTCTAGCTTTCTCTTCTTCTTTGCTTTTCCTCCTTCTCCTCCTCCCCACTGCTAGTGTAGTAACGTAGACATCTCAAGGACTGGTGGCCCTCTGAAGCTCTGGTCTTTGGAGCAGCCGTACCACAGTGCCAAGCAGGGATTCCAAAGGCTTCCTAAAGCGTTAAGTTCCAGCGACAAGGTGGTGCATTGCTTTGGTGTAGTCACTGGGGTTAGGATGATCTCAAGATCAAGTTAAATGGCTAACTTAACTGAATAGGGCTGCTCCTGCCGTTGTGGGGTGCAGAAGAAAACCCTTATCTCGAGACACTTTCCAGATGCTAACTGAATGTGAAAAAGGAGCAAGGTCTGCATGATTAGCCAGTTTGTTTGACAGATGTCAAACAAGATGTCATTCGTTCCAGGGAGGCTTCATGATTTTACTCTGTCTCCCCTTTTTATTTTTATTTTTTTTTAAATTCTGGTTGCTAAAAGCCTGGCTCAGGGCAGTGAAGCCTGGATTAGAAGAGGTTTGAAAGGCTCAGAAGCTAGTAAAGGGGAAGTAAATCTTAGACTATTAGCTTTGTCCAAGAGAAAAGAGAGTTGATTTGGGTGTGTATATTGTACTGTCTGGGAGCAGTGAGTTGTGTGTGAAGTTGGGAACATTCTTCTAGCACAGCTGTTAATCTTTTCCCCCCACCTTTTTACTTACAGAAAGATTATGTTCTTACACTGCCTTCCTCCCCCACCCCTCCCACCCCCCCGCAACTGTCCTTTCAGAAAGTTTCTTACTTTTCTGAAGCATATCATGCTTTTTAAATTTTAAATAAATATATTTATTTATCCATTTCTTAGGAACCTTATTATTGGCATGTGACTTTGGTTCTAGCTTTTTTTCAGAGTTGGTGGGAGATGGGCACTTCAGACTTGGCTTTTGTAGGAGATTCTGTCTGAGGAGGGGCTGATAGTCTACAGTGTGTTTATCAATAATAGTGTTTTGGATGTTTTTAACCAGCCTGAGGACCAGAGCTTTTGCCTTCATTCCCCGTGACTCCTGTGTGTTACCTCTCTCTTGCCCCCCACGTCACCTCAAAAAGATGACTTTAAATTATAGGGACATTGGAGTAATTTTAATGTTAGTTTCCTCCTAACTACTTACGGAGTTTGGAACCTTTTAAACTACTTTTTTTTTTTTCACTCTAAGAGATAGAATTGAAATAAGGAGAAGTTGCTGTGATACGGCACTGGGGAAAGTGTGGTGCAAAAGCTTAGCTGAAGCCCATTCAACCATTAAGTGTTCTTTTCCCTTAGATAAACCTTGCGCTTTTTAACAGTAGCTGCCTATCATCTCCAGAGCAGAAGGGAAACGTTTATGTTTTCCAGTGTCTTTCCATAAGCGCACCTTCACAAAAGGTATCTCTGTGGCTTTAAGTGGCTTTAATTATTTCCCCCTTGAAAAAAATACACATGGTGAAGGCCTAGAACGATTCCCCTTTTTCTTCCCTAGAGAGTGAACAAGAAAGCCAAATGCGAAAACGAACAGTTAGTAAACTCTGTTTGAGAAACTTGGTGTGTCTATTGAGAAAGTAGGAAAAAAGATAAGTTTTCTGATACTGGTTCGATGCAAATGCTGTGTACATGTGAGTATATTCTATATTCTTCAAAGTTATTTGACAATTGAGAATTTTAAACATTTAGGTCTTGAACATATTGTTTATGTGTTTGTATTCCCAAGTTGTATCAACCTGAATTACTATGCATATTTTCATAAAGGATTAATTTAAGCAAGTGAAAGATAAGTATGAAGTCTTTATCTTTAATCAAACCTTGTATTTTAATTTTTAGTTGGCTGTCTTGTCAGATCCTTCACAAGCTGTCTTCTGAGAAAGATGTCGTAGGATTTATACATTTTTCTTCAAAATAGGAACAAAGAAATATGCACATATTAGAAAACAGTAATCACAAACGCAGTGTCTTTAGACATTAAATATAATTAAAATATTAAGAGAATTTTTTTCTTGAGAATTACATTGGCCTAAAATACCAAACCATTTTCAGCTTTTTCTGATGAAGCGACTAACAAGGAAATGCTGGATTTGCTTAAAGATCATTACAGAAGTGCCCTGTGTCTGAGAGATAGCAAGTGTATTTACTGCAGCATCAGCTTTCCGTTGCATGATTAATGCCATTGAAAAGGATGCTAGATGTGTTGAAAGGATGACTACACTCCAGTGTCTCTGATTTAAAAGTGTGAAAACATCTCCTAGTCAAAACGACTTGTATTTTATTATTCTGACATCTGCAGTTTCTGGATGGATTACCTTAAATTTGTTATGCCATGTTAGAAGACGTGTTTTACGAGGCTGGCCTCAGCTCCTGGCCTTGGTGTCAAGAACCCTGCTACGTGATGCAACATGTCTTGTTAGGTTTAATTGACCAAAGCCGATTTGTTAAAACAATTCATTTGTGCTGTAACTCATGCCCAGGCCAAGTAGCTACCTGAATCTCTTGACCTTGACTTGTCTGGGTCATGAAATGGCTGCGAACTGCCTGACCTCTCCATTGTTCAGCAGCCAGGCCGCTTCCTCCGGTTCTTTGTGGTAATCACTGACAAGAAGAGCTCAGCCCCGAATTTACACCCCAGTGGGTTTCGCAGTCTCCTTCTGAGTGGTCGTGTCTTCCCTTGGATGTCCTCCTGATGTCACCACTTTTTGTCTGCTGACAGCGGTGGGGCCAAACGGGCAGCCCTCCTCTGTAGAAGCGTGGTGGGAGGATTTCCAGGGGTGGGAGGGAAACGCCATCCTCTCCCAGGCTGCAGGACACTTCTCCTCTGTTAGGCTGCACGGGTTCACTACGTTGTTCAAGGGCAAACACCATCAGTCTTAGTCACTCCTGTTTCACTGCCGGTGTTGTTCGAGTAGGGCGTGCTGGGAAGAAGGATCACCATTGAAAATGTTTTGTGACGAAAATGTAATGGGTATGCACACAATTTTGATTTTTAGGGAAAAAGAATGTTCAAAATAATTTCTTGGCGTGAAATGGAGGAGCATTTCATGTCAGTGTCATAAGTGGCTATTTGGTTACTTCAGTACCAAAACATCGTTTTTGTAAAGACCCAGCTTGTGTTCAAAACCAGCTGTGGTCTCTAAAGCAAAGGACATTCATTACACACTATGCTTGAAATACTATCTAAACTTATCAAAAGGGAAGAAAGAACAACCTTTGTCTTCTGCCCTTTTTTTTTTTTTTTTTTGGTGTGTGTGTGAAACGCTTTGTTTCTAGGGGAAACTGCTTGTCCTTAAGAATTCCTTGCAGTGAGGGGGGGAGTCATTGGCCCCATATCCCGACAGGCTGCCTACTGTCAATGTCCCTGATGCTAATGTCAGCTTCTTGATGTAGGCTTTGTGCTTCCCGTAATTACCTACAATTTGGCTGTTAGGACAGTTTAGTTTTTTGAGATGGGTTTTATGTCTAATCATCTGCTGCATTGTGCCACGGTTTTAGGAAGCCTTTAGAAACCACTGACTGGATCTGTTGAAAAACTGATGGCATGATAGCGCCTTGCTGGGTTAAGAAATCTCATATACTAGTACTGGTACCACTATAAAACATGTAAATTTGTAATCCAGTGGTCATCAGATAATTGGTATTTTCTTAACTGCAGGCCTTAGCCTGAAAACCTGAAAACTTTGCTCACGTGAGTGCTTTTGTTCAATCAGATTGATTTTGTTTAAAATGTATTTTCTTTCACAGCCCCGTGCACGGACTTCTGCAGTGTATGATCAGGTTTATATTTCCACAGTCCACCTGATTTCTCTGTCAACTCATTCATCATTTTTGTATGCGTACATATAGCATTCCCGTGCACCTATAGATGACTAAACCTTTTCTTTCAGCGTGAAACTCCACAATCTAGGTGTGATTTTTAATTGCACTTACATACTTCCTCTGAAGGAAGAGAGTGGTAACGCTGACGCAAGGAGCTTGAATGCTATCAGTGTGATGACAATGTAAAGTATGACTCAGTGTTTAGACCTGAGGACTTCAAAATCCTTCTCCTGGTCCACAGCCCTTTCTGCGGCTCCCCAGGTGACCGCAGGCAGGTTGCTTAGTCTCTCTGCACCTCCAGTCCCCAGGAGGGAGAGCACCGCTTGCGACCCACGCCTCAGTGAGGGTTGCAAAACACTGAGATACGTACTGGCTGAAAAGTTATAACCCTTCCTGAATTTTACTGCAAACAAATTTCCCTGTGCTGGTGCCCAGCCCCAAAGTGGGCTCTGTGTTGTAAAAAAAAAGTCTTACCCGGTTTTCTCATGCCCGGACGGAAGAAACTTGCCCAAGCAAGGAGGGCCAGCACAAAGCATTCCTCCACCACAAGCCCTGCGGTGGTACCTCTCCGTGGGAGAGAAACCGTGCGGCAGAGTCGGCCCTCCACGGAAAAGCAGGTCTCTGGTGGAGTGGGAGCACTCCTTGGGTCACCACTGCTTCATTCTGCAGGAGACCTGGGCAGGGCTGGCCCTTCAGGATGGGACCACAGTGTGGGGGATTTGGTGTGCTCAGGGAGCTGTCAGAGTTTTCTTGCCATGTGACAGTGAGGGGAAAAAAATACTTTAGACAGAAAGATGAAAGAAGGAATCATCATGGGCAGTTATATGTAGGTTCATCCAGCTGGCCCACCATGGAGGAGGCATCTGCAGTGCCTGCAGGGGTGGTCTTTGAGCTCAGTCTGGTTCCCCATCCCTCTCTTCACTCTGAGCCCACGTTTTTGAGTCAAGTGGGCCAGTAGCTCAGACCAGAGCACGCCAGCGTGGCAGGAGGATGGAAGGTCAGGAGTTTGGGCTGAGGTGTGAGGTGAAACCCAAGCAAATGGAACAGTGTGCTTGTATCTGGAATATGCTGGTCATCCTGTTTCATCTCCCACACCCGGTCAAGTCTGATTTATGAGGCAGCTGAGTGGGAGACTATTGGTTTGTAAGGGGTTAGTGCAGGGTCTTGTCTTTAAGGACCTACCTTTGCCTGATTGTACTGAAAGTCACCTAAATAATTAGTCACTTGTGCTTTTTGGACCCAGTGTGCTTTCTACGTTTACTCCTTAAATCCTTGCTGTCCTCATGCCTTCCTCTATGATGACATTTCAGGGTTGGTAATGAGACAGATAAAACATCAACACCTACAAAATTACTGTTTCTACTTCTCAAAGTGGGAAGTGACATTAATTTATAAAAATTAAGTCTGTCCATGCATTTTCCTGATGCAACACTGAAATATTGCAGTTTACAGCTAACTGAGGGTTAACATCAAAAGTTATTCTATTGTTTATCTTCCAGTTAAAGAATAACCAGCTTGTGCAGAAAGGAGAATTGGAAAATTGATTGGGCTGTCTAGATTCAGGCACATAATTTCAAGTAATCTATATCAAGTTGTGAGTTTACCATATATGCATTCATAAGTGACTTCACTGCCTGCAGTGAAGTCATCTGTAAAGGCTTATGTTGTAGGAGAGTCATGGACTTCTTTGGTTTTATTAAACCTGAGGGAATTTTTTTATAAAGCTATGTGTAATTACTTTAACTGGCTTAATTGTTGCCTCCTTTTTTTTTTTTTGTTGCAGTTATGCAAACAGATACCACATTGTTACACAGAGCATAAGAATTGTTTCTGCATTGTAACTATAGTGAGGAGTGCTGTCACATTTTAAAACGTGTGCCTAATTTTGCATTATCCTACACAAATGCATTGTACGTATATAGTCCTTCCTGGCCTTTGACATATTTTTTTCGCTATATTGCTGATATAACTTGAATATTCTGGGGCAAGAATTATAGTTGTCCTGTAATGATTTCTGTTCTATTTACAGCCTCCAAATAAAGGAAAAGCTGCTTATAGTAAAGTGAGGATCACTGGTCTTTCAGTAATTAAATAGACTTGTTATACTGCATTAATCCTTTTTGGAACATTTGGAATGACTTCTTAGCACTCACAAACACAGCATTAGGGATAGCAATTAATCTGTTGTTTGTCCTCCAACATTATTGTGATGTAAAGAATGTGCATTCAAAGACGTATTTCAGGTGTAGGACTAGGATCATTGCAGAGTTAAATAACGATATTGATTGTTCAGTAGTGTCAACCAAGACCTAGAATGAAGTTGCAACATTTGTTAGAAGAACTCACACACCACTAGTTGTGTCCAACTGAAAGGATTTAAGGTGTAATGGTGTTCAATGCTGTCTAGTTTTGGATGCTGCGCATTGAGAAAAAAAAAAACCAACTGAATCATTTGGAGGTAGCCAGAAACTTTCTAGATTTCTGATTAGCCTTCCTTATAGGTAGGACAAGAAATAAAGCCTTAACATTTCATCAGGAAAGATTGTATTCAAGAGAAAAACCAATAACTTTCCAGTGATGAGGGCAGTGTAGACTGAGAGAGGAAAATACGTTATTTTTATCAAGAACAAGGTTTAGGAAGCATCTATCAAAGTGACACACCTAAACTTGATCAAGTTGTCCATCAGAGAGACGGTTCAGGTGATCTCTTGATGTCCTTTGTAACCTCAGGGTCTAGTGATGTTAGTGCAGTAGTCAAATGTGCTCCTTTACTGTGCTTTGACTTCACAAATAATGAGCAAATAAAATCACCCAAACTTACTCTCAGACTTCTGCAGTTTTGTAATTGCTTTCCTGGACATGGCCTGCATAGTTTTCTTTGATCAGAAGGGCATACTAATTCTCTTGCTGCTGTGCTGGAGTACTGTGCTGTTCTCCTGCATTGTTCAGCAGTAATTAACTTGAAGCACGGTGCAGAGCATTAGCTTCTGAGCCTAGGTTAAATCAGCAGAAGAGTCTTATGTTCCTGCGGTATATAGTCTTAGAACACATTATCCTATTGCAGCAAGATAAAAGTGTTTTTAAATATAGTCCAACCAGTTTGACCTTGTCAGAATTCAAGCCATATTAATGGTAACTTGGGCTTGCTGACGCGTTTCACAGTAGGACGAGCATTAACACAGAGCTCCCTATTCCATCTGGTGAGGAACCTACAGAGAGGGCTATAGATAGACTTTTTCTTAAATTCTGTCTTCCCTGTGCTCATGACACTTCTGTTGCCATCGATAGGCAGCCTGTGTCTGAGACCAACAGGCGCAGTTAAGAAGAGACCCTATGAAGTAACAATATCAGAACATGTAAATATGACTGCTGAATGGTAGTAGTTATGGGTTGTATTTTGAGAAGCAGCGACCAGCGACAGTTTTACTGTCACCAATGCGTGTATGAAGTGCCCGGCTTCTGTTGTAATGCCCTGTAAACAGGTGTCAAAACACAGAGAACAGACTTTTATGTTTAATCTACACATTGCCTATAAGTTGCAAAAAAGCTCTAGAATTTTTAAATTTGATTCTGCTGAAGTCTGCGTAGATGGTATAACACAGTGACACATAAAGATACCATGGTGAGATCTGAGCAAGCTCATGTGGGTCCTGAAAGGAGCAAAACTGCATTCATATGGCATCTTCATGTTGTTTTATGTGCACTGCTGCTGTGGGTTCTCCAGAGGATGATGTGGACCTACTCTGGAAAAATACAGCCATTGGAGTAACCATAGCAGGCTCATTTGAACTTCTCTCAGTTATATGTGTGTTTTATGTTCTAATAATAATCTATGTATATGAGTCTGACTATGTCCATTGATGTGGTGTTTGATATGTAGTTTCCAGTTTGAGTGAATGGTGTTTGCCACACATCCTAGTTGTTATTGACAAGGATGCCTTATTTTGGTTCTCAAAGCTGGTTTCTGAATTGCCAGTAGCACAGGACCTATTTGAAAGTGGCACATGGAACCATGGAATCATTTAGGTGGGAAAAGACCCTAAAAATAGACTCCAACCATTAGCCTAACACTGCCAAGCCCACCACTAAACCATGTATGCAGGCACCACATCTGCACATCTTTTAAATACCTCCAGAGATGGTGACTCAAACACCTCCCTGGACAGCTTGTTCCAATGCTTGACAACAGCTCCACTGAAAGAATTTTTCCTAATACCCATCCTAAACCTCCCCTGGTGTAACTTGAGGCCATTTCCTGGTGTCCTGTCCTTTGTTACTTGGAAGAAGAGACCGACACCCACCTTGCTACAACCTCCTTTCAGGTAGTTGTAGGGAGCTATAATGTCTCCCCTCAGCCTCCTTTTCTCCAGGCTGAACAACCCCAGCTCCCTCAGCTGCTCCTCATAGAACTTTTTCTCTAGACCCTTTACCAGCTTCATTGATCTTCTTTGGAGGCGCTCCAGCACCTCAATGTCTTTCTTGGAGTGAATGCCCCAAAACTGACCACAATATTTGAGGTGGGGCCTCACCAGTGCTATGCTGCATATTTCTCATTACCTGGGTGGCAGACACCTGAGCAGTAGAGTAACTGCATCACTGAGCATCATAGGTGATGAGTAAATATGCCAGCATTTCCCAGCTTCCCAGAGTAAGTGTCTCCACAGAGGCAGCTGCCACTTTGGAGGTTTTTTGGAGTCTGTCACCATTTGACTGCTTAGTGGCCGTGCAGCAGTAGCCCAGCTCCTGCCAGAATCCGGGGGGATGCGGAGAGTGGGTGAGGTGAGAGAAGATAACACATGTGGGAAGAGGGAGTAGCGGGCAAGGCGTGCAGTAGAGAGTATCCACGAGTGGCTATGAGGAGGGGGCGTTAGAAGATGTCATCTCCATTGCCAATGGCACTGATTTTGAAAACCCTGCACTGAACAGGTCTGTTGACTTCTGAATAGTAGTCTTGCTTCTTCTGTCTCCATGGTAATGCAAAATTACTGTATACAAATTGTTTGCAGCTCCAGGCTTTGATGTTGGGAAAGGACAATATGCATATCCAATGTTGTGTTCCTTTTTTGGGGGGGAAAGAGTGGAGAAAGAAAGGAGAAAAGAATCTTAATTTATTCCTCCCCCCCTGCCCAGTTTTGTAAATGCAAGGGGCATTCTTCTTGTATTTTGTACATTAATATGGATCAGGTCTGATCTCTCTGAACTCTGTTTGACTCAAGAAGGGTTGTTTTACAGTAGTAAAAATTCCTAATGCTGTATTCGTGTTGCAAGGACTGTGTTCAGATTTGTACTGCTTCTGTAAAGGATGCTTGGCCTGTTCAGGAGCTATTCTGGTGTATTGGGTTCCCAGGCAACAAAACTAGAACACGTATGACTGAAGTACTGCAGACTCTCTAGACTGTAGACCTAATCCTGCAAATCCCTATTTACATAAATCCCACTGATTTCAAAGGGTCTGCACATGAGAAAGCAGGTTTTACAGGATCAGGCCATTCTTCCTAGAGACCAACATCTGTTGCACCAACTGTGATAATCTCATGACTGTTAAAGAAAACTCCGAGGAAACATTTTATCTGGGCTAAAAGAAAACAGCAAAAAAGTAACACTGTTGTCTGTTGCTATAAAGTGGATTATTACCAAAAGCAACTCTCTGTATATACAGTGTCTCTCCTCTGTTCCCTTCCTGCATATTTTGATTTGCTTGGGAGAAAATGCTGTATGTGGCTGTGTGCTGTTACTGCTGTTCTTCACCTGTGTTATATAAAGTTTGTGTGCCAGACTACAGCTATTGAGATATTTTTAGATACCGAAAGAGACCCCTGGCATATAGGTTAATGACTGTCAGCGTCTAGCTTTTGGAATTTTTGGAAACAGAGAGAGAAATGTCTTCAATAAAATTTTAAGGTATTTTGTGTCTTGCAGTTCAAGTCTATTCTAAGTTTTGGCCCTGGCTGAATTAACTAAAACAGTACATTCAAAGAGTTCTCTTGGCATTCAGTGTGGAACAGTAGATGGGCAATTGGTAAGACTGCAAGGAAGAAAGAAATCTGAGCAAAAGCAGAGGGTGGTCATGTTGGGAAGAGTAGAGTCCAATTCCTTTCCTTCGTCTAAGAACAGAGAACACCTGCTTAGCTGTGGTAGCACATGCTGCAGCTGGAGTTGAATATCTTCTGTGACTTCTACTTGGAGGTCTGGTGTGGAAGGGACAATAGGCTGCTGCCTTGCCTTGGTTGACTCCCAGTTCCTGTGGACCTGGTTTCATAAGGCAAGTTGTGACGTTGATTCATAGTGCTTGGCCCATTTGATGTCAAGTCAAATGGATTTCTGGAGATGATGTGTGTTTGCTGCATGGCTTGGGCTGTGCAGCTGAAGATAGAAATGAGGTGTTACTCGCTGTCCCTTGCAGCACAGATATTACAGTAAAACAGCTATAGAAAACTGCACCATTTATGTGGCAGAGAGGGGGGAGAACATCCCTGAAGTCCAAAAGCGCTGGGAGTCTATGTCAGTGATTCAGTGCTGCCCAATAGTTCTAGCATCTCTCCCACATTTTGAATTCCCTGCATTTAAAATTTACAGCCAGTCAGGGCATGACAAGGACAGTGGTCTGGGATTTCCCTGAGCCATACAACAGGCAATAAGCTACTGGTACTCATGTCGTCAGACCAATGAGAGAAAAGGGGCAAGATGGCAAATATGCTGACGGTGCTAGCTGCTGTCAAAAGCTGCAGAGTTGCTGTACAGACGCATGCCATTCCTCTAGACTAGAGTATATTCTTGAAACTTTCCCTGAAAATTTTGAGTATTTCAAATTTCTTTTGCCTTCCTGAAATTAGTAAAACAACATTCAAAGCCTGATAGACATGGCTTTGGCAGCCTGTATTTTGACTGATATGCAAAAGCTAGAGTGTAAGTGAAGTCTGTGTGCAGTTCAACCTGAGGATGTAACATGTTCAAAGATGGTGCTTTTATTCACAACTTTACAGCATCTTTTTTTCTCAGTGTGTTTTCTGGTTGATACAAGTCAAGTTTCCTTAAATGTGCAAGATTCGTAATTAAGCAGACTTTTCACTAGGGGAACAAATTCTTTCCTATAGGCTTTTCTACTATGTCGCCTGTATCTCCCTACTGTAGTTACCCCAATTCCTCCTTCTCTATCAGAGGTCCACATTTTCCCTTGTGTTTTAAGATGTAAAGTCATTGGGAATTATACTCTTAATGATTTATAATGAGATTTTAACTGTTCCACTTTGCTCAGAAGTAATTGCTTTTGTGAAGTGGACAATACATTTTAGTGTGTATGGTCTAGATTTTATATTGAGCTATATGGAAGATCAGGCCTATGCTAAATGTGCAACTTAAATCAACTATACTATGCTTAAAAAAACAGAATGGAGAGGATTATCAGCTGAAATTGCAAAATATAAACCTCCAGGGAATAGGTCTTGGGACTGAAGGCAAAACAATTTCTTCAGTTATTTTCATGGACTTTAATATAAAAGATCTGTGGAAAAAAAAGACATGCAAAATCTCCATAAAGTTTATTAAAAAAAAATATCAAGAGAACCGCTGTGCTAATTTTGTGTATTGAGATATTGTCATCTTAATTTGCTAGGAGCAATTAGTTAATTCAGTCAGCAGATTTTTTTGGAACTGCACAGAACAAGTCTTCTCAAAATAGCAAGTGTATAAGGTCAGTTTGCTCAAATATAATTGTGCACACTATTTCACCCACCTCCCCTGCCTCAACCCCCAAGGAATACTGCCAGTTCTTTAAAGTCTGAATTTATCTTTTGTTTGTGTTAGGTTAAATCCAAATATTGTGACAGAAATTGGTTGTCCTTTTAAATGTTACTGGACTTTTTTTTTTTTTTTGTGGTTTTGGTTTGGGATTTATTTTATTTTATTTTATTTTATTTTATTTTATTTTATTTTATTTTATTTTATATCTCAGAACAATCCTTGCCAGGATTTGTAAATACAGCATTAAAGTAGATTGTATGGGAAGAAGGTGAAACTGATTCTAACATGAAGGAAAATAATTAATTAGTTTTGAAGAATAGTTCATTGTTTTTTTTTCAGAAGACTTCTAACAAGTGATTCCTTGTGACATCCTCTGTGGTTTTTTATACTGCAATCTCATATCTCAGGAGAAGTAATGTTCTTCTTCATCAGAACCAATGTACCTCGTTAAGTCATTAAGATAACAGGATGTCCTGTCATTCTGCTGTGTTAAGAGGCTCTTGCCGAAGGTGAATGCAAAAAGTGTTTCGCATCATTTTCCTCTTAAAATAACATGCTGTCTCCTGGCTACCTAAGTGAAACAGCAGTTATTTATATAAACATGCCGCTTTATCTTGCTGCTTCTAGAACTGCTTTTACACAGATTTGAAACTCAGTGTCTGCAAGGAGGAAGAATGCAGGTTTTTGAGATCGGTGTCCTCCCGTGCCTCAGTTCAGCACCAAGCACAGCAAGACCCTCAGCCCTGCTGAGATCGTGGTGTATGGTGGAATGTTGAACGTTAGCAATGCTTGACACACTACAGCTGCATTCCAACTTGCAGGCTGTGATTCTCAGCTCTTTCTTATTGCTAGAGAAAACAAATCATTAAACTGATTGGGTCTGGTCATTTGTGATAACGTATCCTGAACATGTATTCTAGAGGTCTTTTGGTGTATGAATAAGAAAATATTTTTTCACAAGCATGAACAGAGAGGTATGTTCTACGTCATATTCTTTGCAGCTGTTGCATTTGTGTATCTTACCTCTAGCACCAAAACCCAAAGAGAGAAATAATGGAGAAATACTGCTCTCATGCTTGTAAATGCTTAGAGTTTTAACTTTTTCCCGTGATAGTTGTCAAAATACCTGTCGATAGAGGAAACTCGGGAAAGCAGCCTAGGTTTTATTTTAGAAAAACAGATTTCTGTTAGTTGTAGGGAATACTTAAATTTCTTAATCTTTATAGCTGTTGCAACAGCTTAGTACACTAAACCAGATATCACGAGACATTGTAGATAAACACAGATATGCTTTAAACTTTACTGAGAGAGAAATGAAATAGGTTTTGATTAAATGTTAGCCGTTTGAAAGAAAACAAACAAACTAAAGCATATGTATAACCTGAAAAGGATGAGTTCAGTTTACTGGGTTGTGCTGGGAGTGCCTGGTACTCTTTGAGAGTTCAGTGGATGGGACTTGTCCTTGTGATGCTGTCATTGCTGTTCATGTAAACAGGATAATTTTTAAACATCTCTGACTCTTAAGAAATCCTAGGACCACAGAACGTGTTCCTATGAATTCTCTTTAGATCAATCATTCGTTTTAATTTTATTAATAAATTCATAGTTTTTTTTAAATAGCAATTTTTGTTTCTCCATTTTTGGATTTCAAAACTCTTCAGACAGAGTTGTGAGGTTTTGGTTTTGACTGTCAGCATGCATAAACGCATAGGCTTCAGAAGCAAAAATGTCTAAAAGAGTGTTTTTCAATCTGTGATGTGCAGATTACCCATTTAAGTAGTCTGCTGTCTGTCCACAGAACCATATTGAACAGTGTGTTTAATGGCCTTTTAAATTAAATATTTAATTACAAAAAATTAAATATTTAATTACAAAAGTACATAGTCACTTGTAAGAAATGGTGAAGATTATTAGTATAGTGTTCATTGATAAAAAGTGTTTGGGTGGCACAGGCAGTTCTTTTGCAGGCAGTTCAAACTCTCTGTAGAAGTGAAAAAAAATTACACAATTCAAGAGTTTATTTCTATCAGAAGACTTAAGAGGTTCATCTTGGAAACCACAAAAGTATGACTCTGGCACAGCTTTAATCCAGATAACGGTATCAAAATAAAAGTGTCTTACGGATTTATGAGTTGAAGACACTTTTTTTTTTTTGCTACACAAAGTAAATATTTGAACATGCATGGCAGGTAATGATCTCACACATTTGCTGAAAAGTGAGAAATCTGAGGCATCTAAGCAAGTCCAGATTTTTAAGAAGCTTCTGTTTTATAATGTGAATGCATTTGTTCGTGTGAATGAAATGAACTTTTGGCCTGAAGCAAATTAGTGGAAGCCATAAGTGACCTTGATGTGCTTTCTGGCATGATCTTTATTATTGCTGTGGTTGGCGTTCTTTTTGGTGCTTTTAGATTTTTTGGTCTCCTTTACCTATATTGTCAAAACACGATTATTTGTAGTGTGTATGCTCACTAACAGCGCTTTATCTCTGCATGATTTACAGAGAGAGAAGCCAACAACTATAATTACATCCATGTTCCTAGCTTAGCAGCACATTACAAAAGTGAAGTTAAAGTATGCCATTGATGCAGTGCGTCCAATAAGAATTACAGGGCAAAATCATTGCTACACATTCTTTTGGTTTCATGATAATTGCTACTTAAATTTGGTTTGGGAGGGGGTTTACCACTGTCTGTTGTGTTTATGTGACCACATAAAGAGCACTTAAGTTCTGTGTTTTGTGACTTTCTTTTTTGTTGTATGTATTT
This sequence comes from Calidris pugnax, assembly GCF_001431845.1. Taxonomy (NCBI): domain Eukaryota; kingdom Metazoa; phylum Chordata; class Aves; order Charadriiformes; family Scolopacidae; genus Calidris; species Calidris pugnax. Next base: position 6,316,534 of record NW_015090986.1, on the reverse strand, counting down.
ACCACTTCATCCTTCTGACTCAGCAAAACTATAAATTACAAATAATAACTTTCTACAGTAACCTGGCATTTGTGCCCTGTGGAACCAGTGCAGTTTTTACCACTAGTGATGCAAGTATGTAAGCAAGGTTACAGCACATACATCAGAGTTCAACTGCGAAGTGTCATTGCCACTATTCTCTACCTGGCTTACTTGCTAACATTTGTTAAACATATTTAAATGAGGCAGCTGCCTGTAAGGTTGAAATGAGTCTAATTGAGACTAATATGCAACAGGTTTTCTGTAACAATGGAAGTCTTAACATTTAGGGATTCAACTCAATTGCACATTTACAGGTTTAATTATTTTTTGTTATTTGGCAGTTAAATTTAAATGTTCTTCGAGTATAGAGAATATAGTTTATTTGTTGTGGTTCATGTGTTTTTAATTTCTCCTTGCCATAATAATGCAATTATTTAAATACCATTTTCTTACTGAGGCAGACTTGTATTCAACACCAGAAATATTTAATTTCCTGAACAACCCTTTTTCCCCCAACATGTGAAAAGATGAAAATCTTTCATCATTTAGATTATGAAAAAAGTTTAGCCAAACATGGGAGAGCTGAGCAGACACACAAGAGACAACTTCTAAGTGTACTGAAGCTATTGAAAGGTCTAAAGTATACATGACAGGCAGCAAGAGGTCTGTAGAAAATAGAAAGTTTCTTCAGTTAAGGTATTAAGCAACTTCCTCGAGGCCAAACAAAAAATCCATGGCAAATTGACAAGGAAACTCTAACATCCAGTGGCTGGTCCCTGTGCCCGTTCGAATGGGCCATATTACTGTGTCCTCAACTATTGAAAGTTAGGGCTGGTTTCCTGCTCACGTTCATCAGTGTGCTTCCTGTTGGTTCTCTGAGACCCCACCAGACTCCCTTTCGCATTAGCCTTGTGTGATACTATCTTCTTGGTGTCCCGGTTTAGAAAGCTAAGCGCAGTTACATTTTTGAGGATGTTTCTGGCCACTGCTGTGAAATGGGCTGTAGCTGGGCATTTTTTTCACAACCTAATTCTTACAGAAAGAAATCTGAGCTCACCTTCCAGGGAAGTGCTTTGTGCTAAAGTGGATCAGATAATAGTTATGTTAAGAAAATGGAAGGAAAATTAGGACGTATTTGTACGGCGTTTTGTAAGCAGACCCAGCAAACCTCTACATCCTGAGCCAGCCAAGCACGTTGTAGCAACTAGAGAAGGCACTCAGTTCTGGCCAGCTGGCTCGTGGCACAGCCAAGACTTGCATACGGCTGCCTGCAAAATACCATGTAAATACACCCATACTTGTAGTAGCAATGTGAACAGGGGAGTGGTCATCACCGGCCTCTCAAATAGCTCCTTTCCAGCTCAAGTGACAGGGATGAGGCAGGCCATGTGTCAGGGGAGGGTGATGGTGTTGCTTTTCAGATGCAGCCTGTGTCTTCTAGCAGGCTCTCTTTGAAGTACCCAGCTGCCACTTAGCAATGTAGCCCACCCTTGTAACATGACCTAGCACAGCAGCATCAGGGCTAGCAGCTCCAGTTAATTACCTCCCCTCTTTGCAAGACCTGGTTGCCCGCCTGCAGCTTGCGTGGGGAGCCGGAGGGATAGGCTTGCTCTAGACTACTTTGTTCTCTGTGTTTCCTAGTTAGAGCTTCCTCGCTTAATGCCACCTGTAGTCCCCCTGATTTTTTTTTTTTTTTTTTTTTTGTTTTTTTCCATAGCCACTTCCCAGCCTTGGACACCGTCTCCAGTTACTGGAGGGATTTGGAGCTGGCACGGGCGGCCTCGTGAGTATTAGGCTGCCCTGTGTGCTTGGCACCAAATTCAGACAATTTTGAGAACAGTTCAGATCTGGAGGGCTTTTTTTTTTTTTTTTTTTTGGTGTTTTGGGCTTGCTTTTTTTTTTTTTTTTTTTTTTTTTTGGTGTTTGTAAAATACCAGAATAAATGTAAGTTCCCATTATTTTCAGAACACGGCATTTTATTTTTTATTGACTTATGGATGCTTTTGATTTAAAAGGTCTTGGTTCCTGCTGGCAATGACTGCAACACTACTTTTTTTTTTTTTTCAAAACAGTCCTTGAAAACTTACATTTGGAGACAGAGAGAAGAATTTACCAGGATTTAACCTTCAATTTCCCTCTGTTCTTACCTCTGTACTCTCCAGACACTCAGTTTTCATTTGACGGAAAATTGTTTTAAAAATGCTTGTTGTCATAATAAAATAAGAAGAATAATCTGAAAAAGTGGAATTCTCCAGGAAATAACAGTGATTTTCTTTTTCATTTAATGTTTGCCATAGAATTTAGTGTGGTCATTCTTTTTAGAGACTGAAAGGAGACGCTCAGATTTAACATGTGTACCTTGTTAGCAATGTTTTGACAAATAGCAGCAGCTGTATAAACTAATCTTTCTGTAGCTTTCACACATGGGACTCAATTAACAATGAGCCACTGTCAGTATCTAATCCTTTCTGTCTTTTTTTTTTAAAGTTTCCTGGTTTCTGTACGTTTTTCCAGGTGTAACTCAACTATTATTCTTACCTATAAACTGAGGAAAGTGACAGACTGTAAATGGGTTGACCTTACATGACATTTTATATGTGATTTATAGAAGATGGTGTCACTTCTGTTTGTGTTCCTGGTAAATTCAGATTAAAGTGAAGACTGAAGTCTTTTATTTGCAGAATGTTGTAATGATTGCAGAGTCTAGAATAAAACTTTTTTTGAAATTCCTGTGTTTCTAGCTTTGAAGTGTAGAGAATCAAGAAGTATTGCCCTAGGTATATCATTCAGCCTCGTGGCAGTAAGTAAGAGGAGGAAGAGCTCTGTGGGTGTTGGTAATAGTAAGTCTGTGAACCCGTGGTATGCATTGTGCAGAAGTCTGTATTTACCTGTGGCACAGTCTAGGCACAAGACTTTGACGTTCTAAATAATTTTGCCTTTAACTAATTTCCAAACGGATTTGTGGCCAGAAATTGAAGTATTAGAGATTTCCACACTGGGACTTGGAATTTTTGAGGTGTCTTAGAATAACAGCAAGTACAAATGCAAGCTCTATTTTAAATGCTCTTGACATTTGAACCTTCCATTTGAAATTCCTGCGCTAGAATTATCTAATGAGGATGTTCTGGAATTACAGGGGCTTCTTGTCTTTGGCAAGTGAGCAGGAAGATGGCAAAAGGATATAAAGACAGAGCACAAACAATATGTCATTAATTTTTTCTTTCACCTAGTAAAACTTAAGTGAAGCTTGAATTGCTAAATTCAGAGTAGGCTATTGTCACTACTTGCCAAATAGTACATGCTTGTGCATCTGTCTAATCCATATTTGAAAGCCACAAACAGAAGCACATAATTTGGCACAGCACCAGAAGCATGCCTCGGCACACTTCTGGAGATTCTTCCAAATGACTTACTGATTCAAAAATTCTATACTGTTTGCCTGTGCGCGCGTGCTGAGTGTCTGGAGGAGTTTAGCATGAATTCTGCCAGAAAACTATGTGCGTTACATTTGAATAGGGAATATGATGAGTATGTGTCCCTACTAATTTACCAGGAGTTCTAGATGTATTACAAAGTTGGTTTGTTTTTTTTTTTTGGTATGTGTGTGTGCAAGGGATGGTGATGTTTCCACTAACAGAAAATTCAAATTCACAGAGACAGTATACGTGAAAGGGGTCAGTGACAAAGAGCGCTTGTTAGTCAGAATTACTTTTTTTTTTCAGTTACTTTGTTTTCTACTAATTCTTTACTGTTTTTCTGTTGAACTTTTAAAATACAGGATTGACTAGTGCTTAGAGACCTCAAAAGTAGAGTACAAGCTCCTCCATTAAATAAATTCCACAGTGAAGAAATCAGTTTTTTCCCCTCACATAGTAACCGTTGTTCTTTATGTTAATCCCCTTAGGCTCTGGCACATTTTCTTTTATTTCACAGTGAAGTGTTTCATATATTCAGGTAAATTTAAGGGTGCAACTCCATGAAACAGCTGAGATGACCTGGTGGATAGCTGCTGGAAAAGGGGGCCTTTCCTCATCGGTCCCCCTCCGCCCAGCTTCCCACATCAACCTTCTCTTGCCCTGGGGCTGGTGGTTGGTTGTCTCCCCACTTTGCAGATCTCTACTTCATGATGGCAGGAAGCATTTAGGTAGTCCGGGGATGAATCTAGTCTGGGAATGGATCTGGTTAAAATATTAAATTTTAAAAAACAGATGTAGTGTTGTAATAGTTTGAAACATAATGCAATGAAACGTAGCACAAAAGTGATCTGCTGTTTCATTTTTTGAAGAGGCTTGAGTTTGCCCTTTAGTTTTGAAAGAGTAATCTTTTTCTTTCATGCTTCTTTGCCACTCTAGAAGTAAATATACAAAATCCTAAGTAATTTGTTCTTTATTAGTTATTCCAGTATAAATTACTGTTATGGGCACAGGTGTTTTAGAAGTAAAAAAAGATGCTTTAGAAGAGGAGAAGATGCTTTTATTACGAAGCCTTCTTTCCAAAGGGATATTGTATTATACCAGAATAGAATTTTCTATGTTGGACAGATCTTTTTGTGAACAAGCGTATTTTTTGATTGCAAACTGTATATACAAGAAATCTGTACATACTTATGTATGTATGTATATATGTATGTATAGTTAGGAAACCTGTTTCATACTAATGTCCATACTTAGGTAGAACAATAACAGACATAAAAACAGAGAGAGAAATCTGCATTTTCTTAGATTTCAAAACCTTAGATGTGGAAATAATGTCACCTGACTGTTTTAATTGTTTTGTGGTCTGTTTGGTTTTTTTATTGATGAGCAGAGTGTCCTGAAAGATGAGAGTGTTGAGAGACAATTTATGCCATCAGATGAGCTTCTGGCTTTTAGCCTGTACACTCATTACTAGGACAGACAGGCAAGTACAGCATATTCTGACACAATAAGAAAAAGACAAAGCTCATTTTGTCTTTTCTCAGTTTGGTAGGTTGACCTTGGCTGGCTGCCAGATGCCCACCCAACTGTTCTCTCTCTCTGCCCCCTCAACAGGACAGGGGAGAAAATAAGGCAAGAAAACTGGTGGGACGAGGTAAAGATGAGGGGGTCACTTACAAATTACCCTCACAGGTAGAACAGACTCAATTTGAAGACAATTACTGCCAATTAAAATAGAGTTGGGTAGTGGGAAACAACCAAAAAATGAAACCACCTTCTTCCTCCTCCCCCTTCTTTCAAAGCTCAGCTTCATTCCTTAATCCTCCCTCTGCCCCAAGCCCTAGTGGTGCAGGGGGATGGGGAATTCAGGTTGCAGGCGGTCCATAACAGCTCCTCTCTGCCTCTCCTTTCTCCTTTTCCCCTGCTCCAGCGTGAATCTTCTCCATGGAGTACATGGAGAAGAGTCCTTTAGGAAATATCCACCTACTCCAATGTGGAGTCCTCCACAAGCTGCAGTGTGGACATGTGCTCTGTCATGATCCTCTCCACAGGCTGCAGGGAAATACGTGATCATCCTCCTCTGTACCCTTCTTCTTGATGTTTGCAGGGCTGGTTCTCACACCTTTTTTTCCTCATTCCTCTCTGTTTTGCCCTGTCTTAAATACATTTTCCCAGAGGCACTACCAGCTTGGCTGAGGTCTCAGCCCTGCCTTGTGGTGGGTCTCTTGTAGCTAGCTGTGTCCACCATGGGGCAGCCCCTAATTCTTCCACAGAGACCTCCCCTGCAGCCCCTGCTGACCACACCTGGACACCTACATGCATGCAGTACGCTCAGCATTACAGGATGTTCTTTCCTGTTGGAAGAGGACCCCATGCACTGCTTAAGCCATGGGGCATTAAGCCTTCCCTTAATAGGTAATGAAGAAGGAAGTGAGACACTCCTTCGTTCACACTTCCTTCAAACTTGCTGCAATAAGCTACGCATATATCAGATATGCAAAGCATCTGAAATGTGTTCTGCAGGGAATTCCTCAAAGACTTGGTATGGAACAAAAGACTAACAATTGCACTCACTGCTTTGAACACGGTTTGCAAGCATAGCTCTATGTGTAAAGAGGATGAGATGTGTCAGCAGTTGCTTCAGCTGAGGTTTTGGGTGAGCTTGAATCATGGAGGTGTGAGTGAAATCTCTGTTAGTGTAGGTAAACAGCTATTTGGCATCTGTGTGGGAAACTGTGGTTTAGTATTACAGGACCGATTTGTTAATTTCAAAACTTTAGGCATAAAACTTTGCATTGCTTACTTTCACATTTTGGTTGGACGCTCCAAAACTAAATGCCACCATTCTTCAGGCCAGCACTTTCTTCCACCCTTTCCCCTCCTGAAAAACAATAGAGAAATTGCAATTTTAGGACAGTAGTGTGACACATTTACTGTATGGGTAAATGAACTTAAAATGGGTTTTCCCTCTGTATGGAAAGCAGTTTAAAGTAAGCTAAATAAGCACAGCTGCAAACTTAGCTGCTCTCTTCTACGCTCCAGTAAAAACTTTGTACCAGCTCTTGGTGTGAACATTCTCAACTTGTGCTGAGTGCCTTTGTGCAGGGGAATTTATTGCATTGGCAGAGTTTAGTAATACCATGGAATTGCTAACCCTGGACAACGCTGCAGTGATTGCCCAGTGTAGACAGACTGTTAAATGAAATACATCTTGGAAGCTACCGTATTTTCCTGTGTAAATGATGTGGATGGGCTGCTGAAGAGAGAATTCAGCTGGTTATATGTTGTCCATATTTAGGACTTTTTAAAAGAAGGCTAAAAATTGACTTATTTGCTCTGAAATTCCATTGACAATGCCAAGAATAAAATTTAGTCATTTTTTTCTTGAACATTTAATAGAATAAAAGTTCCTCAGTAATGACTTTTCTGAGGCTAACAATTAATCATCAGCAGAATTGGGATTAAAAATTTGTAGAAGTAGTACATGAAAAATAACATGAAAATGAATGTTATAATTAATACTGTTCTACAGTTAGAGGATCACAAAAATGCATCTGCTACAATGAGTACAATTTTTGTATGTATCCCTAACTTCAAATCAGGGAAACTAATTTCCTGAAACTTAATTCCTGGGGTAAATTGAGATTAAATTGATGTAAATGATTGGCTGCTGGCTTACTTTTCCAGTTTAGTTCATTCATGAAGTTTTTTTTTAATGTTTGATAATCAGTGCAATACACATGTGTTCAGACCTGTGTATGGATTTCTCAAATACTCCAGGGATCCATTTTAATTTTGCACACAGTCATTTGGAGTGTAAGCTGTTTTAGCTCCCATCAGTCAATGGTCAGGAAACTTGGGTTCTGTAGAAAAAATTCTCTGGGAATCTGGGTCAGGTTCTTCAGTTTCATGAGTGAGGTCCTCATTAATTCCTGCCTGAATGGAGGTCAAAGTCAAAAACTCCTTTGGACATCAGTTGGTGCCTCAGCTGCTCAGCTCTTAGGCTAAAACTCTTAATACATTTGCTTATCTCTCAGTCATGGTAAGGCTTAATCATGTTTGCAAGACACTTCGAAGCGCCTGGATAAAAAGCAGTGCAGTGGTTATCAGCATAAAATCTGCAATTCTCCGTGGTTATTGCATTGTGCTGTCTTGGAGACTGCTGTATTACCTTGTTTCTAAAATAGGAAATTACTGTGGTATTTCAGGGGTTGTGGTTTTGGAACTGTCAATTAATCCTGATAAGGAATAGGTATAAGAGTCCAGAAGCTACGGACCAAGTTTTAAGTTTTCTGTTTTGACTTGCTAATTTGGCACAAATTTTTCAAATTTTACCCTTAGAATATTAATCTTAAACTGATGGAAAAAAAAATATTTTTCTTGAAGTCTATGAAATTAGAATGAAAAATTGGGCATTCTGGTAGACCAGCAGAAGAGAAGCAGTTTTGCTGTCATATAAAATAATAACATCTTCATTTTTAGGAGCTTCATTGTCATGTGTGTGTGTAGTTTTGTGTTCTCAATTGTGCTTAAAATCTTCTAAGTGAACTGTCATCTGGGGGAGAATTGAGGGGAAAAAAGGCTTTTGTTGTGTCCAAAAATGAGTTTGCAGTTCTGAGTAAAGCACTGATGCGTCACTCCGGGAGAACGGAGTCCAGCCGCTTTATTGCACAGACAGAGAGGAAGAAGGATCCCACAATGGATGGTATAGTCTAACAGTAGACAACTGTTGGCAGTAGTGCCACATTTGGCACTGACAGAGTTTTGGTTTGGCTTAATGACAGTGAGCTACATTGCTTTTTAAAATAATTTTGGCTCCCAGCACCAGAAACATACACCCTGTTGGTATAATCTGTAATTGAGCGTGATTCAGAACAGAAATAGAAAGCATAGTTATAGGCAGGACAACACATTTGGACACTCCTTATCTAGCAGGGGTGGAACGGCAATGTCTCCTTGGCTTTGGCACCGAAGGATACTGTATCAAAAGGCAGAATATATGAAAACTTGAACAAACTCTCCCAAGAAATGCAAGCTCCCAAACCAACGCCCCCAAACTTTCTTTTTTATTTGGTGCTAGTGGTGGATGCCCACCTCCCTGCTGTCCTGCAGTTCAGAGGATGGCTGTGGCAGGGCTGGCTTCTGCAGTGTTCCTTCCAAGCACTGTTGTGGTTGGAGTGCACACTAATTAATACTGTTAAGCATGGATGAGTATCAGTCTGAAAATGGTAAAATCTGTCCCCAGAATACCAGGAGCTGCCACTGTGATTAACCAGTTAAAGTCTGTAATAAAAGTTTTGTCGGAAGTTCCTGCTGAAGGGGTGGTCTCACTGGCGTAAGAGAGAAGACTGAGGGTTTAGTCTGGTTTCTGGTGGACTGGTGTCTGTTTTATAGAAAAGCACCACTGAAATGGTTGATAGCCTCAGCAGAGAAACCCAAGAATGAATAGGCATGGTTAACTGAACAATTGTTTCCCTCTTTGATGTGGTTCCTTTAGAAAATCATTAAGGCACATTGACAGATCAGCAAGAGGAAACTACTGCTCTTGTTCGTGCGTGATATGCTTTGTATATGGGGGATTCGAGCCATTAGCATGCCTGTTCCATGTGCTACTTTTGCTTATGTTTTACATCCCTCCGAGCTCACAAAAACCCGAATAAACTGAGCACATTTGGTCCTTTTCTATTAAATCAAAACTGCTGTAAGAGCCCTGAAGTATTGGGACGGCTATCGACAAGTTTCATGATGAATGGCTGCAGAGAAGTAAATGTTTGCAGTGCTGTCTCTGGTTCTTCGCTTTCAAAGTGACTTACAGCACAGGGGCAAAAGCTGGATAAAGGATCAGATAAAGGAAAAGAAAGACGCTCAGCGTTGTTCACATGAGTAATGTTACTTACAAAAGGCTGGAGAATGAAGCTTTTTAGTCTGAACCATTATGCGTACCCAAAGCGGCACTTTAAAAAATAATATGCTCATATAAAGGAGGAGGATAGTATTTATAAAATTAGGAAGAATTCTGCAGATCACATTTAGAAATAAAAAAGTAAAGAGGAAGAAGTAATCACAGGACTTTTTTCTTGGTTGTGGTTTTTTTTTTTTTTTCTGTTTGCATGTTAATACTATTGCTTCTAACAATACCTGCAGCTATAATTGGTTTTGAGCAGATTTATGTTGTTCTGATTTTTTTTTTTTTTGTTTGTTTCCTGCTTTGTCACACAAAATGTCATTCCTTGTCCATATAAGCACTTTCTTGATCAGACACCTCTGCGCCTTCAGATATGATCTGGAATTCATTGGCTTATCTCTTTAATGCCATTGGAGGTGAAAAAAAGGCTGTTTTCCTCTTGCTAATTATGGTGAAGCACCGTGTTATGTTGTATTGTAGTTAACAACTTCAGGGGCACCAAGAGCCTTTAGTTTTGCCTCTTGGGAGTGGGACTTTTCCTCTTTAGCTCAGCTCCAGGAAACTTGAACATTTGTATTTTCAAGACCACATACCATTGGGAAGGAAGCAGGGGTGGAGATGTGTGCAGAGATTAAGTGGATATGAGAAGCAGTGCGCTTTGTAAAGATCTAGGAACTGCAGAATTTTGAGAAAGACACACTCTCTCTGGCATGTCCTTTGGCATTTTAAAGAGTTCAATGATAAGGCTGCTAAATCTAGCAACCTGTCAGAACATTCCATGTAGAACCGTTTTTCATGTGTGATTGCCACAGACCACGCTTTTTGGCATACTGTTCCCTTCTTGCACTTTAGCATACATAACGTATATGCAGAGTGTTTGTGTTTGTGTGGGGGTGCACAAGCTTTCAAATACTCTAGCTGTGTTTTTCTGGAATACATATTTATTATTCATCATGGTAAAGGAATTCCATAACTGTGGGAACTAGTTATTAAAAAATAACTTTAAAAATATTTTGACTGGTTTAGCATTAACTCTTCCCACTCTGATGTTGCATCTGAAAGTCTGGTTTTAAATTTGGACCCATAAATTCCGTGCTTCTGCTTAATTTAATTTCTGATGAGATAATATTTTGCAAAAATTAGATGGAGCATTCAGATGAAATCCAGATTTACTCAGTATTTCATAACTTGATGGTACCACTCAAACTTTTGTCATGCACGCTGTTATAAACTCAGTTAACAATGTACCAATTGAGGAAAAATTTTCCTTCCCTTTCCTGTTAGAAACCCCTAAACATATTAGCTCAAGGCCGGATTCAGTGTGCTTCATAGCTTAAACACCCTTAAGTGCTTCTGTAGGGCAACATATCCTACAGCAATATATACTTTGTGTTTTCTTACAGTAGGAACAGAAGCAGTATATTCCTGCAAATTGAATTATTCATGTTTATATCAGTGAATAAAAACTGTATGTGCATCATTTTTCCTTTTTATGAAATCAGTGAGGATCCTGAATGCACCATGCTTTTCCTTGCTTTATTTCTTCACACTTTCCCTGGTGGGTTTGGTTTTTTGGTTTGTTCTTTTTGGATTTTTTTTGTGATGTGAAGGAGCAGTATGTGCATGTGGACAGGGCAGGAACAGGTTGCCAGGACGGCAGTGCAAACAGTTTTGTGGCAGGGAGTAAGAGTGTAGCAGGGAGGAGTACACTCATTATTTCTGTCTGTAGACCCAGTCTTACTGCAGAGGAAGCCATAGGCTTCAATATCAACACATCAAGTCGCCAGTGAAGAGGATTTCTCAAAAAGCAGAGTTTTTGAGAAGACTGAATGTGAGACTCATCCTCCCAGGCATATAAACAGCCTGGATGTGTGAATAATATATTTCCTGTTTCTCATTTATTCTGGTTCTGCAACACTGACACATTCAAGTGATAGTAATTTACTTTCTAGGATAAGTATCAGTCTTCTTATCTGGCAAAAGCAAAGCTGGGAGTACCTTTTTTTAATATTTACTTTCTTTTTATGCCTCTCAACTTTGGGCTAAATGAAAAATTGAATAAATCAACCAAAGTCTTCTTTCAAATAGGAAAAATGCATCACTGAAGTAAAAATTAATAAAAGCAGGTAGGTAAAAAGAGGTTCCAACATGGTTTTCTCAATAATTAGCATACATATTACTTAAAAAATATGAGGAGGCTAGACAACCAGTATCGTCTTGTCTGAAAGTTAATTCTATAGCATTTTTTCACCAGAAATAATGCTGGAGGTCTTTATTTGCAAAGGGTGGTGGTTGCTAGTTACACACTGAAAAATATGCACTAATGGGAGAAATGGTGTAGGTGAAGCTGACCTGTAACAAGTAATATCCTCCCATCTACTTTTCGGGTTGTGTTTTGTGGCTTGCTTAGAACATGTTTTCTGATCATCTAACTGATTAAAAGAAGTACTTGTGGTAGAGACATTTCTTGAAGGTAGGCTCTGTAACAGAGAAGTTACTCGGCTGTTCTGTCTGCTGTTCTGGAGGAACTACTGTTGACAAAGAACGAGTTGGGACTAATACAAGGCAAACACTTTTCCAACAGTTATGTTTTTATTGCCTGACATTTTTTATTCACTAAACTTAAATACAATTCATGAATGTATTAATTGCTTGTTTACCTACCACTTCATTTTGATAATAGAAAAGTCTGAGAGTTATAGAAAATGAATTAGCCGTTAATTGCACTTTGCATTTCAGAACCACTTTTGAGAGTGGAGTTCGTGGTGAGGTGCTGGGCTGTATCTTTTACAGTGAAAAATCATTATTCTTTCCAGAAACGTGCTACAGAACACAGAAAACGCATACCATGTCTGTGAATGTCAGAGACCTTTAGAAGTGCAACAAGCAAATGCATGATTTAACCTTTTTAGTTGATTTAACCTTCCAACTTATGGTTGGAAGAAAGAAACTGTCATCTACATGGATTGTGGCATAATGATCTAACAGCTTTGATAATCAGATTAGTAGGCAGCATCTGAATATGAAGTGTAGCAGTGCTTTATCCTTTACAGTCTGAATTTACTGAGGAATCTGACTTGCAGATATTTTACATTTTGAAAACTTTACTCCTTTTGCTATTTGCCAGAGAGTTAAAGTTTGGTTTAGACTTCAAACTTTTTTTCCCCCAGTATTTTCCCTACCTTAGTCCTTCTTAAGCGTGCTCCAGTCTGAAAATTTATCTTAACTGAGGATACGTGTGTTGCATTTGGAGTAGTTGAACTGAGGGGGGGTAGGTGGGTAGGGAGGGGAGAAAGAGGGGGGCAAAGATGATTTGTGCACCTCTGTCACCAGGTTGTTATGGAATCTTATGGAAACAAGATTTCTCACAGAAGAGCATGCTGATTTACAGTCCTGCTGTGAAGATCACTGTTTTAATACGCCTTTCTTTTCCTTGTCTTTACAAAGCTCATACAGAGGCATAGAGATATGTTCTGCAGAAAAATTTTGTCCACTCCTAGCATTTCTCCTTTAGTTTTTGCCTTTGGGAGGTTAATAATGCACATTTTAATAACTGGAATGTGGAGGGTTAGATGTTTTTCTCCTGGACCTTTTTGCCATATATTTCCCTCCCCTAATGCAGAGTGTGTTTATTTCTACATGTGACAAGTCTGCAGTCGTGTGTTCTTTCTGAGTTATAATGACTCAGATGTCATAATTAATTTGATGAGCAGGTGGGGGTTATTAGCCTTGTGCTTCGCTTGCTAATAGCTGCACAGCTTTTCTAAAGTACTCTTTCAACTAAGGAGGCATTTCTTCACATAGAATAAACAGTGCAGCACAAAAGCCTCAGTTAGATAACTATCCATGGGTTTGAAAAGCTGCCAAGCAGATGTTGTTATTGGAGCGGGCCCAGGCGAGATTGGGCAAGGCAGATGCGAGGTGGGGGAGGAGGTTACACACAACCCAGGCGCTTTCCCTGCGGTGGCTGGAGAATGGGAGGCTGGGAGGTGTCTTCCCATAAACCCAATCCATCCTTCACTGGCCTCATGCTCGTTCCTCAAGACCCACCCTTTAACTGTAAATAAACGAGGAGGAAGCCCCCTCCCCCTGCTTTGTCTGAATATCCATGTGGGAATGAAACTGAATGTTCATCCAGCAGTCAGTGACTTCTGGTTTGCATTAAATCGGCTGCGTGCAATTTTTGAAGGGCCTACAGAGACTTTGCTTCATACCTATCAACATATGTAATGAACATGACTGCACTGACATTTACCAGAACTCTTAGGTTCTGCTTTATTACTATAAATTAGGTTGTGCAAATTTAAGACAAAATGCTGTTTTGTTTCCTGTCACCTCTCAATATAGTTGTTTTTTTTTCTGGTGAGATTTTTTTCTTCTTTATTAAAAAAGTACAAATACCAAGTATCCGTCCTTTTTTTTTTTTTTTTTTTTTTTTAATAAGAAAAAACCTTAGAAAATCCAGTGGATTTGTATGTGAGAGACAAGTAGATTGGACTGAAAATGGAGATGATCTGTCTTTTACCCTCTCTGGTGTTTTTTTCCTCTATGATCCTAGGCTTTTTAGAACACATCTCTCTGTCTCTCTTCCTCTTTCTCCCTCTCTCTTGATTAAATTGTATAATCCCATTTTTCTTTGACTTGGTCTCAAGCCAGTGGTCTGGGCTTTTATTGCCAAGGGATAATTTTTGATAATGGGCTATTAAAACACTTGGAACTTCCATCCTATCTTTCAAATCTGTATATGCATGGATTGTCTTTCTGTGGAGAAAGAAGATCTCTCGGTTGGCAGAAATCAATGGATTGTATGCATGTGTAGTATAAATAACTTAAAAGAAATAGGTGCTTGCTAAACCAAATACAGCATAAAAATATCACAAGACGTGATGTTCAGGTGACTGTGCTTCATAAAAGATAATGTTATGAGACTTTTGCCTCTGTGTTTTGTCTGTTGCCTACAGTGATAGTTTGTCAATTCTTTTGCCGACTGATATGGTACATGCAGATAACGGGCTGTCCTATATTCTCCTTAACCATTTACTGGTACATGGCAAGATGTGCAAGCCATATGACCTTTCATTGCCATTTAAAATGTGGTTAATATTAGTTTTAAAAGGACAGATTGCTTAAAGCACATCCATATATTCTATACAAATATGCACACTTAAGAATTTGGTGTATTTGACTTGTGAACTTAATTACTCTTCTTCAGTAAGTGTTTTAAGAATTTTAAATGATCAAAGTGTATTTACCAAGGTGTTCTTTTTACTAGCTTAGATTTGATTTTTTTTAGTCTGAACATGGCAGGCTTACATGCTTCACAAGACAGAAAAGTGCTAATCACTTCCCAAATTAAAAACCTCATTTTTTAGTTTCATGAATGAAATGAAGATCCTTGTTGCAGTGATCTCTCCTTAATCTTAATAGTGTTGTTTTCATTGTGTTCCTTCAGCAAATCCATGGAAGCCTGCTGACCTGCTGGAAACCTTATCCCTTTAGGATTTTTACAGCTAGGTATAATACAGTTGAAAAAGATAGCAGAATGCAGGAATGTTTCAAAATTTGAATAATCAAATACTTTCAGGAGAGAACAGGAAGGCACAGCTTCTATACATCTTCATGTGGCAAACAGGCTGACCCAGAAACATTTGTTTTGTCACTTTTCTTGTTGCTCCAGGAAGCTGAGGTTGTAAAACTCTCCATATATCAATTTGTACCTTCGGGCATTAGTTCCATTTTATCCCACTTGTTTTTCTCCCTTGATTGACAAGTATCAGATGTGAACATTAAGATGTTGGTCCTTCAACTGTGTTTCAAAATAGCACTACTTTCATGTCTCATTCAGATGCATGCATAGGATTAAGACCTGTCTTCTGTCTAGGCTTGATTAAAAAAAAATATAAGCAAACAAACAAGCTGTATGTCTACCAATAGAAAAATATGGTGGCAAACCCAACAACTCACATGTTTTTCTGTTAAAAAAATAAACTCTCAGATTGTCTGCTAGGACAAAAAGACAGTCAGCCTGCAAAGGATATTTAATAAAAACTTTACTGTAAAGGGCCTTATACATTTTCATTCTGGCCTTTTTATCATCTTACCTGTTTTGAAGTTGGTGACAATTTTGCCTGGAAAGGAACCAAATGAAAATTAAAAAAAGACGTTATTTGGTTAGTTTATATTTAAGGCTTTCTAAAACACTGAATGATTAGCTGTATATTTGCAGCATGGTTCCTTGTTTTCCCGATGGTCTTTCAATTTCTCAGATGCATAGCATGTTTTAGTCATGGAAAAAAAAATTAAGTCAAAAGAGTTTTAAGGTACATTAATGTATTTTTAACAGTCCCTAGGGCACCAATCTGGTGGTTCAGCACTCTTCTAAAAAAAAAAACAAGAGAGGTTAAGTTGAATGTGAAATGAAAAGTTCCTTTGCATATAAAAGTCCAAATACTTTTCTTTGTATTTTATTATGTTTATTCAAGATGGCTACAACCATCTCTGTAATAGATTTGAACAATGCAACAGTATTTGAACAGTAGCACATGGAAGTGATCAATGGAGACACTTTTCTGGGGTTACCATCCTTTTCACTTAAAAGAGGTTTCTGACATATTTCACACAGACCCAAAGTGTTCTTAACTGGTAAAAATTGCAGGTATGATGTGAGAGATGGAATAGAATAGCAAAAAAAAAAAAAAAAAAGAGGCACTGATATTGAGCAATCTGGATTGGTTCATGTGTTTGTTCCTTTATGCCTTCTAACTTGTCCAAATATAAAGCTGCATGGAGCAAAGAATAATAATCACACTTAAAAGCATGAGAAACAGTGACCTTATAAACTAACTGATAATAGACAACAGAGAATAAGATAAGTGTGGCAACAAGTGTGAATTACTTATATATAAATAAGAAAATCATAAACAAGATGCTGGTGGCATTTTGGCTGCGTGGTCCAGAAGCAGTCACTGATATTAGGCTTTGTTGTAACATATGTGCTTCAAGAAGAACAATTTCTAAGTGCTTTGATGAACACTGCTTGAGGTAACAGTTTATCAGCTAGTTAAAGCCAGCCTTGAATCAGAAGCATTTTGAAGGGGGCAAAATAGTTAACTGGCTTTTCACTAACTTTTTTTTTTTTTCCTGGCATTATTCTGCAGTTCATATTTCCATCTGGGACCAGAAATGCTGAAATACCGCAAGTCACTCAATTTTTACACTATTTCTGCTCCAGTTGGAGAAAGAAAGAAAGTATTGGCTTGATCTTCTAAGATTCTGAGTCCAACATTTCCTGAAATATCTTCTTATGAGGCAGGGGCCAGATCCACAACAAAAACTTCTGCCAGTTGGATAATGCTGGCTAGAGGCTGCGACTTTCTGCAGCAAAACTGTAGCCTGTGCCCAGTTCAGCTGCAGAAACTTTTGTGTTCGAATCACCTGTTGTTTTGTTGCACTTCTTCCCTAGGTTAAATCAGGCTTCAGGTAAGATACTGCTCCTCACTTACCTTTCTTCAGTAAGTTCTGAAAATCAAGTACTTTCCTCTGTTCCATGTCTTTCTTTTTAAGAAAAGTTGATATGCGATCAACTGAATTAAGCACTGCAAAAGAATACAGGATATGATCACAACAGAAAGACTGATAATTTGTGGTATCCACAAAACAGTGTGAAGTCATAAGAATCTGTGTATCTGTTTTGTTTCAAAGGAGCGAACAGTTACCTTTTCTCAGTGCCATTACCAACAACAGGGAAACCTTTGCATTTTTGATCTACACCTTTACTAGCCCTGCAGTAGCTTTCAGTTACTTTTTTTCCTCTTTATAATATTACACAGATATTGAGATTCTGATTTTCACACATGAAATGTGTGAATTGGCAAATACCTGATATCTAGAGTTTTCAAAATGCCTATGTGTTTTTGAAAATCCTAGCCTAGATCTTTTCCATAATGTTTTTCCAGCAGCCATCCTACCCTGCGTAACATAACTGAAAGCGAGGTAGACTCCTATGTTTGACTATATGTAAAGTTGGAGGAAGTGCAGATTCCCTGCTACCCCATGCCAGGGTGGACCACTTCATAGAGTCTAAGAATCCGGAGATACAAATCTGTCCAGAATCCCAATGTGCAAGTACTGAGCAGAGCTAGAGAATCTGTGGTCTTCAGTCTTTCCAAGAAGCGGCATCCCCTGAGACAGGCTGCAATACACCGTTCCCTCGAAGTCATACAAATCCCCTAGTAGCAGCAGTACTTTAATAGTTTAATTTGTTTCTGTGTATTCGTGATATAGGACCTCACGGTATAAATTCTCTATTTTATATTTGCTGAAGAAACCATTGTGTGGTTTGTTTTTTTTTTTTTTTTAATACATGTTTATTATTGGCTTGTGTGATTTAGTTGGGTTTTTACTGTACATTGTTCCCTTTACACCTACTTTATGTTGTGCTGCTACCATGTATAGTTGGCTTCTTGCCACCGTTCTCAAAAGCACATTTAAATCAACTTATGCTGTGTCAAGGGTGCTGCATGCTTCTGAATTCTTGATTGGCAACATGAGAACAAGATTTCTGCATGGCCTTTTACTTGGCATAATACTGGGCAGTTTATTGGAGGAAGGCATTTTCCTAGTCACAGCACTGCAGGGAGTTGCAAAGGAGCCTATGCTCTTAAGGGACAGAGGACATTATATGTGTGTCTCTATTGTAGGCCTCCTTAGAGTCCACCTAACGTGAGAAGCATAGCCTCCATTCATCATGGAAATCTTAAAATCTGATCTTCTCTTTTCCGTATTTCTGTGGAGAAGGTGTGCAGAAAGAGAAATGCAACCATAAGGCAAGCAGCTGGACAGAAAATAAGACTACTCCACTTCTTTTGGGCCTGGGAGTTTGTCAGCCAGAACCATTTCAAAGACAAATCCCTTAAGAAGCTAAAACACTGTCACTGTATCCAGTGAAGACCCATATTGGATATCAAACTTGTCTACTATTTTTTGTCTGTTTGGAAGCAATATGGAAAGATATTTTCAGGTCTTACCCCAATTAAAGACTTTTGCTATATTCATGTTACTAAAATTCTAAAATGTCTGAATTAAAGGTGTAGTTGCTTTCTTCTTCTCTTTTATCTTACCTTCTTTTTCTTTTTCTTTTTCTTTTTCTTTTTCTTTTTCTTTTTCTTTTTCTTTTTCTTTTTCTTTTTCTTTTTCTTTTTCTTTTTCTTTTTCTTTTTCTTTTTCTTTTTCTTTTTCTTTTTCTTTTTCTTTTTCTTTTTCTTTTTCTTTTTCTTTTTCTTTTTCTTTTTCTTTTTCTTTTTCTTTTTCTTTTTCTTTTTCTTTTTCTTTTTCTTTTTCTTTTTCTTTTTCTTTTTCTTTTTCTTTTTCTTTTTCTTTTTCTTTTTCTTTTTCTTTTTCTTTTTCTTTTTCTTTTTCTTTTTCTTTTTCTTTTTCTTTTTCTTTTTCTTTTTCTTTTTCTTTTTCTTTTTCTTTTTCTTTTTCTTTTTCTTTTTCTTTTTCTTTTTCTTTTTCTTTTTCTTTTTCTTTTTCTTTTTCTTTTTCTTTTTCTTTTTCTTTTTCTTTTTCTTTTTCTTTTTCTTTTTCTTTTTCTTTTTCTTTTTCTTTTTCTTTTTCTTTTTCTTTTTCTTTTTCTTTTTCTTTTTCTTTTTCTTTTTCTTTTTCTTTTTCTTTTTCTTTTTCTTTTTCTTTTTCTTTTTCTTTTTCTTTTTCTTTTTCTTTTTCTTCTTTTCTAGGTTCATTTTTTCCTTTTCTTCTAAGTGGAGCTGGTAACACTGCTAAGAGTTGAGGTTGCCAGCAACACGTAGAATTATGCTTCCCGTTGCTTATAACTTGATCAAACTATAGTTCTTTGAGCTTTGACTTTTCCATGCAGATTGTCACCTGGGGCTGAATTTTATTGTAGAGTTTCAGCAAAACTGGGCTAGACATTCCTAAAAATGAGAATAAATAAAAATATGTTGGACTGTAATAATTACATCTTACAGCTGTTTTATTGAGAAGCTGTGGCGCCTCCATGCTTTTGAGCAGTCTTGAAATTTGGATAGAGGTCATTCTGGTGTCAGGGGATGCCTGTTGCTATTCTTGTGAAAAAAAAAAAAGCAACCCACAAAACAAAACAAACCAAACCAAAACCTGAATGTGGCCAAGTTATAAGCCTTTGCAAAGGCTCAGTTTGCACATGTTAAGTTACAGTCACATCGGACTTTGGCAGACAAATTCCTTGGAAGGTGCTGTCTGCTTTGAGCATGTTCCAGTCCAGGAAGAGCGTTGGACTTTCTGCAGTTTTTGCCAACAGCTCTCAGGGTCCTCTTTGGAGTTAAGAAAAGGATTACATTCCCTCTTGCTGTCTCAGTCCTTCCTCAAAAATGCAAGTGAGTAGAAAAGCTGTTGGGTTTTAATATAGTGGGGACAAAGACTTACTTCAGAGGAAGAGAAGAATGTTAATAAACTAGCAAGGAAACTAAACTAAAGAAGAATGGGTTACTTGTAAACATTATACTATTAATGGATACAGTGTGATGATATTGGATTTATTAATATATATGATACTGCTTTAGAAGATGCATGTCTTTTTTTGGATAATTTTAAGAGAGGAACAAGAAACCATTTTTGGCTTGCTGAAACTGCAGTAGTGAAAGGAGGAAATGAACAAATCTCAGCTATTTCTCCTTGCCTCTCTTAGGCATTATTTCTTCTTCAAAATGAAAATGATAGCAAAGCCATGAAACCACAGAGCTGAAGCATTTTTTAGATCTGATACTGATGTGGTCAGCAGCCATTAGTCATTAGGCAATTAGAAGTTGCTGGGTCTTTTCTGTGGCAAGTGCCTTTCTATGGTAAAGCTATGAAGAAAGATAAGAACCCTAGTAACACAAAATCAAACCCTGATTTCTTAAAAATGTTTTGATTGCATCATAAAAGTTGAGTTAGTTTAGGCTGTCTTCAGAAACCTGCTGTGAATGGCAGTATTAATTGGTGTGCAGGGGTTGGTATCACAGTGGGCTAGAAAAATTAGTCAGTCTGAGAAAGGAGAGTTCTCTGTTTGTGTCTGAGCAACACAGTGTAAAATATCTCTGTCTGGTTTCCACCCTATCAACTTGCAAACTTAGCCTGAGTTGTTATAGCTGCACGGGGCTTGTTCCTTCTCATCTGTTACTAGTAACAAATATTCTGCAGGCCAAACTGTGTCCTTAATTGCACTTTTGCCTTGAGTCAATCTGCACAGGTGTGCAACTTTAATAAACAAATGTAGCTGTAATAGAAGGACTAGAATATATTTCTCATGCTCTCTTAACTATATAAGCTCTTCAAAGCTAATCAAAGCAAAATTCTCTGTCTCTTTTGCTTTCCAAAATGACTATGTTTGCTCTGGATAAGCATGCTGCTGATGTTTTAATAATGAACCTACCATTTAAAAAAAAAATAATTTCATAGTAGTCTTTTCAAACGTTTTGTAATTACTTATTACGTTGGCCCCTTTTGCAGTCGCCACACTAATGTCCATCACCCTCCATCACTTATTTAGCAAAACTTTTCTTAACAGACTAAGAAGAGTTGTGTTAATACAAATTACTAAATTTATGTATTTACATAAATTTTCCCAACCACATTTTTGCAGTTATTCATATTTCTTTGGAGTATCACTCAGACTTTTACATTTGAATTACATAGGAAAACCATTCTGGTCAATGTCGGTATCTACAAAAGAGACTGCTTTCATAAACACTTTGCATGAAGAAGAATGAGAGATTTGGGCCTTTGACCTTTATGCAGTTAATCACTATGTAACGTAAGTATATCTGCAGTAGTTTATTTCCATAGATTTAGTATGTCCCCATAAATTTATCATACATGGCTCATCACTGAGATCTTAATTATTGGTTGAACTACAGTCTAATTGACTAAACTGGCATTGTTAGTTTTAGTCAGTAATGATTTTTCTTAGGAGAGCTGTAAACTCCTGCTGCTTATGTTTTCTGCAGTCAGTTGCAAACTCAAACTTTTATATGAAAAATCATCATCATTTTAGTCAGAGGTATTTTTTGCTTTGTGTTTCTGAGAAAGCTAAAAGCCTGTGCCCTAAATGAGATTGAAGCCTGTAGTAGTAATGCCCACTTGCTCATGTTATGGTGCATAAAATTACCTGGATAAAAATAGTAATTGTTCACAGAAAGTAATAAGCTGAAGGACTTGTCAAAGATTCCCCCCTTCCCCCTTTTATTTTCTCTTTGTTTTCTGTAGCATCAGAACATTACTTCATGCATTGAATTTTTTGAAAGGAAAAGCAAAATGCTTGAAAAAACGTTTTAAGGACAGAGTTTTCGTGCTCAGTTGGCACCTTGTTGAAGGCTGGCTCACAGGGGGCTTGTGAGTAGCTTAGTGGTACCAGCTAGAAGTGAGTCTTGATCCATCATGGTTAGGTTTGCACAAAAAATTTTAGGTTTGTAAAATATCCGCATCAGCTGTGGAGCCTGAATGCTCAGAAACCTTTGTAGGCTCCATACCATGAGCATGTAAAGAAGGAGATACTTAATAAAAATAAGTAAGATTTTTCTTCCAAGTTTTCTTCTTCTTCTAACACTAGAAAAAAAAATAAATTTTTTCAAGGAAGCTTGACAGATGTTTAAATAATATAACCGAATTCCTAGATACGGCAGTTGTAAAAGAACTTTGGAAAAAAATAAGTTTTAACCCCTACTCTGTAACAGTTTGAGACCCTTGATGTAGAAACATCTTTAATGGATGTTTACTTTGAGATTTCCTCATCGACATTGTAGTGTCTTGAAAGTACAGTTCTTGAAAATGGGAGATAGCTGTCTTAAAAAGAGTTTTCTTTTATACTTTCCTAGGCAGTGGCCAGTAAAAGCATGTGAGGGTGAAATTCCAGCTTCAGATGTGCTTTTTATCATACTTTGGGAAGTTCACAGCTGCTGAAGGCGCATAATATGTGAGGGGCTTGTCTTTCCGTAGCTTTTGGCTGTACAGGGTAGGTTGTGGACAACTGTCTTAGTTTGTCTTGCATGGCAGCATGAGCCTGGTTGCACAGATTGCCCAGCAGAGTACACAGAGGGTGCGCTTGCGCCAAACTGGCATTTACCCTTTGAGTATTTGAGGTTATTTTACACTGTGCTATTCTGAGCCCTGATCTTCCCCCAGCCCTGTCCTGCCCCCCATCCTCCACTCTCTCCTTACCATCTTTGATCCTGGCAACAAAAGTTCATTCCATAGCTCAGGTCAGACAGAAATGATGCATTGCATCACAGCTGCCTTTATGAAAGTGTTTATTTCATATCTGAAATGTTTTTATATACATTTGCTCTGCTATGACTTGCAGGAGGAGAAAGAAAGCAGTTTTACTGGAGGCAAAACAGCCACCTGTGAAAACTAATTGCGTAGGCTGTGTTGTGCTGGTATCTCTGGGAATGATCCATCAGGAAGAAAGTAAATATCCTTAATCTGCTAGGAGATCACCTGTATGCCAGAATGATCTCCTTTATCAAAGTGGTGATTGAAATATCCCTTCAGATTTGCGGTGGTATGTGTATGGGGGGAAGGAAGGGAAGGAAGCATAACTCCTGTAGAGGCAGGTGCCTCATCCCAGCAAAGCATATAGACAAATGAAAAATGATGAACTTGAGAGGCTCTAACTAAATTGTCTCATTAAAGACTGTAATTTAATATGCTTGGTATCCAGTTACTTTCAAAGAAGAATTTCAAGAAACCAGGCTGCTCTTCAGCTTTGTCTTTTTTCCCTCAGTAAGATGAGGCTTGCAGTGTCAAGTTATGCCCCTCTCCTCTCCTCACTCCTGGCACAAAGTTCTGCTCTCCATCAGCTCTCCAAACATCTTGCAGTAGACTTAAAAAGAAAAACTGGCTGAAAAATGCAGAGCTCTAAGGCAGTTCAGCTGCCTGCCACCTCTGGGTGTGTTGTTCATGCAGTCCTGTGAAAGCCTGCCATGGAACTGTTAAAAAAAATAATCTTCGAGGCATTTCTTCAAGGCACGGACAGGAACAACTGCTTTGTTTCTGCTACGTGCTGTGCTCCTCGGTGGCTGCTGAGGGCTTGCTGCGTGTGGTCTCCTCGCTGCCTGAGCACCCTGTGCTCGGTTATCTGTCCCTGTGTGATAGGGCATGGTGATGACCATGTGTGAGCCTGGTGAGCGGGGTGAGGACCTGCACCCTAGACGCTGCTTGGCTTGCCGAAACACCAAAGGCCAATTGGTTCAATAATCCCATTCAATGGACAGGATTATTTTAGTCCCGTGGTCTGGCTATCTCTTCATTCCAAGATCAGATGAGTTTTCCCCCTCATTTTTTGACTTTCCATTTCATTGTGCCTTATAGACCACCAGTCCAAGAAATGGCCATTTTTCTGCAGCAACATGGAAACTTGCTACTGACTTTCCATTCCTATGATTTGTGACCACTGTGTAGAGTTTTCAGACACCCCTTCACCCACAGGCTTTCCATCCCTATCGTTTACCTATTTTTAGAAAGTTTAAAAGAGATGTTGTGGGTCTCTGTGGAGAAACTGCTTTTCTGATGTGCTTGTCAGAAAAGGGAGTATTCTACTGGTATTTCGCTATGGCTTAATCCTTGCCATATGGACTCAGTGAAAGTAAAATACCTTACAGCCAGTTATAAGTGTAAACATTTTGCAGCTCCGTGTTTTAAGCAAAATATAAAAACATGTTTCCCTCACCCCTTTCTTTAGTCTTAACTTCAATTTAACAAGTTAAGTATGGAATTTGGGTGAAAAAATCTGATAAAGAAACAACTGAATCAAAGGGTTGGGATTGTCCTGTGGCATGTATTGTGGTATCTAGTATTCAAAAATTGAGAATAATAGAGTATTTAGTAACAGTAGAGAGCCTCTGTATGGAATGCATATATTGAATACTATTCTGTTAGGAATGAAAAACCAGAGGAACCAAAACTAGAGTGACCTTGAAATCTGGAATTGACTCTTAGTATTATACCACTAATTAAATTAATCTTATCTTTGGGATTGACAGCAGTGGATATAAGTAGCAAGAGGGAGATGTCAAAATGACAGATTGTATAGAGTATTGAGAGATTTCTTAACATATGGGACAAGATGAAGTCATACACCAAGTTGTTAGTGGCAGTGAAGATCACGTTTCATTAAAAATGTACATTTTTCAGTAAATGAATATGACTGTCTTATATAGTTATCAGGCTTATAGGAAGTAAACTGAGGCACAACAATTAGTTTACATGGAATTTCAGAGAATGCTGAAATCAAGAATACCAGCTCCATGCTTTGCATCATGGATATTCAGATTTCCAAAAGATTTGCCCAAAGTGTTTAGTTTTAATTTGTCAGTCATAAGTCATGGTTTTGCTTAGTTTGCATATAGTATAGCTATTGTACTGTGCTTTTCTCAAGAATAAGTGACTTTATTCTGAAGCACATCTGTCATCAGTTGTTCTCTGATACTGTGTGATATGGTATACCTTTTTAACAGGATTTGGAAGAATATACACTAAAGTCTAATTGCCACCAGGTGGAAGAGTACTGAGCCTGAATAACAAAAAAGGTGCCTCCCCCCAAATCGTACAAACCGTGTGATACGCTTTTGTTCTTGCGTCTTGCAAATTAAATGAGTGACAATTCTTACCTCTCTTGGTTATTATTGGACCACCACTTTTTTTAACTTCTGGAATTTGACAGATTATTTTCCTTTTACAGTCATAGCTGCCTTTCCAAGTTAATAGAAATGGTTGTCGTAGATGCAACCTTATACCCTTTCCCCTTACACTAGGGAAGAGACAGAAGGGCCACTTGTCAAGAGTCTCAAATGCTGGAGGGGAGGAGGATGTTGCCGATGCCAAAGAAATCTGAGAAACACACACCTGTTGTTATTTCAGAGTGCTGTGCTTCTGCTGATAATTGGCCGAGGCTTAAAGTTATGTGTGATTTAACTCTAATTCATAATTCCACAAGAGAGTTACAGACTAGGGTGGACAAGGACAAGTCAAAAGCCAAGAAGTTACTGACTGTTAGACTGACTTTGGAAGCTGGCAGTGGTCCTCCAAATGAAAAAGAGCCCCTGCATTTGTGCAGACAGACACTGGCACATATCTGCAGGGACAAGGACAGGCATTTGAGCCAAAGGGCTTTGGGGCTGCATTTCAACCCCGTCTGCTTTTGTCACCCGTCCATCCTGACATGCTTACTTTGTCAGCCAGAGTTTTATTACCCCTCGCCCCCCCTCCAACTCTGTGTCTGTGTTGTGAGAATTCCTGGCTTCCTTAACTATTCTGGGCAGCTGTGTTGGGCCTGAGGCTCTAGCTCAGTGGTTAAAGCCAATTTTTCTACTATACTCATCTGGTTTGTATCTTGCATCACTGCCTCTTTTGCATCTGACATTGAGATACTACCTAACACTGGTCAAAGGCAGTAGAATTTCCCTTTGTGAAAATTACTCTGGCACCTGAAGACTGACCATTAAATCAGCCATGTTTCTATATATTTCTTTTGTGATAAAAATATCTGCACTGCTCTGCCCTGCCCTGCAGCTTATGTGAAACAAGAAGAATGGTAGCTCCATTACTTTTTCTTCTGGTATAAGGGTGCTGGAAATACTCTTCAGTCCCTCTTCCTTTCTTCATATTTTCCCTTCTTCTTACTGGTTATTCTCCATGATGCCCAGAGGACTCTCCTTCTAAATGCATATCTGCATCCTGCAGGAAAAGGGTTACCTGGTGTAGCTCCACTTAGCCAGAGTTCAGAACCTTAACTGTACCAGCACAGCTGCCTTCTTAGGGGAGTGTTATTGATGATGCGGCAAACTTTTAAAGTGGAAAAGAAACCTACTCCTTTTTTCATTTCACTTTGCAAATGCTTTGCATATCTACAGTATGATGTATGCTGTTGAGTATATCAGATAAATGTGGACAGGTCTGTGTGTCAGCTTGGGTGCAATTTTCAGGGAGAGAAATCTTTTATGAAAAACATACCACTTGGACATCAGTTCCATTATTTCTTCTCAGTTCCAAATTTCCTTAGACGTTAAGTGAATATACATTCTCTTCTAACACATTTTAGGAGTTTCATTTCCGTTCCATACCTGTAGCTGTAAATATCTCCCTGGTTTCTGTGCAGCTCTACCAGACCCAGTGATGGGGTGTCATCTCTTTCTTTAAAATTACTTAGAAGTGTACTTTCCAGAGTGGGATCTGGTCAGTGCAATTGCCATAGCAGTTTTTGTGTAGTTACAGCGGGAGGCCTGAACAGACACCCCTTCTCCCCCGACCACAGGAACACGGGCTGCAGAGGCGAGTTGTCCCTTCCTGTGCCTGTAACCCCTGGAAGTTAATGCAGGCACAAGCCTTGCTGAGCTGGTGCCATTTGTTTGCATACCATTTGCAGCAACCTGAATGACTGGTTATTCTGGTCAGGAGAAAACAGCACTGACATCATGTGATTCTGGCAAAATGAGCCACACTGGATCCTGGCCTTTGAATACCCAAGGGGCTGGCAGCAGTCTCAGGGGTTGGCCGGCAGCCCCATTGAGCTCACTAGTAATCAGTTGACGGCCAGGCTGGACAAGCTGCCCTACTTTTTCTGACAAGCTCTGTCTAAAAGAATGATGGGCAGCTTGCCACTGCTCTTTAGTGGAGTTACTGAAGATTAACTGTTTAGCGGCTGTGCACTGACAGTGCTTCCCTTTGAAGAATGGGTGTCGGAGAGGACATTGTTGAGTAGGGATGCCACTTCTTTGTCTCACTTGTTGCATATTTTAATCTTCAGAAGCAAGACTTTCTTTTTTTTTTTTTCCTCCCCCAATGCCCTTCTCGCCAAATTTCAGAGAAATGCCATTGGATTTGTTTTCCTTTGAAGTTTCTAAGGTTTGTTTTATTTTTTAATGAAATGCAACATTCTGCTAATTACTCAAGCCCTAAGATCCTACACTGCAGAAATCCCTGGAGGAAAGACAGACAAAAGAAAAGTCAACTCTTTGAAAGATCCAGAACATTTAGTATTTATTTATTATGACAGATGTACTCATATATATTTCTTCCAATAAAACTTTTGATGTGTCCTCTATGAAAGATAAAACAGGCTATTCAGGGTAGAGGGAGAGTTACACTTCTGAATAGGCTTGAAAACCTGATTGTCATAAACATGAGACTGACTGTTGGCTATCTGAAGTGTAATGAATAAGTCATAATTATAAACAAGAAACGTTATATTAATGAAGTCTGTTTACTGGGTGATCCTGTGAGTCAGTGGAAATCCAGTTATTGTACTGTCCCACCGAAAGTATGGAAGTGGTGAAGCAAAGACTGTAGTATAGGTGTATTTTTAGCAGTTATTTTGTGTAATATTTTGCTCATTAATGAGGTTGTTCCCAAGATACATTTTTCTTTGAGTCATTGATAATTTAAAAGATGCCACTGGCTTTTTTAGATAGATTTCTGAAAAAGGGAATTTGCTGTGCTAATACGATTCAAACAAACTAATCCAAATTTTTAGGAAGTCAGTGGAAGTCTTTGTCCACAAATCTCCTCTTACGGACATTTCCCTCTCTGAAAATTATGAGAAGCATAAAAGCTTATTATTCTGGAATGTCTTTGTATTCCATCTGTTACATGTGTAGACACAGTGTCAAATCTGTACGTAGTGTAAGCTGGTGTACCTTTGCGTTACTTACAACGCAAGATAACTGGTTCTTCGTGTTTGCTGCATTTGAAGATTGTTTTCCTACCTGTTAAGAAAATGGCAACCAGAGAAAGGCAACCAGATAAAATGACATTCTGAGTATCCTTTGCTAATACATTCTTTTGACATATGTATGTATATGTTCTACCATCCTACCTGTATGTAGGATGTTCTACCATCCTACCTTCTGCTATGAATGTAACACTTGGACTCCACTAATTTATAGGACAGTACCCTGAGCAGCTCATCCAGTGAGTGACAATTTGGAAATAATGCTTCCTACTTTTAGACTACATACAGTTGGTTTATTTTGGTGTTGCTTTCAGAGTCTTTCTCTTGGAAGTAACCTTATTCCTAAGACTCTTTGTTTTAGGTCATAAGTTCAAGTGGCCGCCTGGCAGACAATGGATGGTTGGTTGGTTGCCTGACCAGTCACTGTAAGTAACTTCATCAACTTATCTGCTAAAAGATGAGACCTTCTGAAGCCCTGTGATAACTTGGACCCATTCCTGTTAGGATATGCCTTTGCTCTTTCACCTGGAAGTATATATTTTCATCCAACCCAATGTGCCACTCAAATGAGACACAATTTCCTTGTTCACAAGTGAAAATACAGTAAGAATGCAAACACTGGTCTCCTCTGAAGACACCTGCACTTGTTTCTCTGGCTTTTTACTTGTGACCTTTAATTGCTTTTCTATCCCAGAACACCTCTTCACTTTGAAAGGCCCAGGCATGACAGAAAATAGGTAGTGACAGCATTTTTTAATTAAAAGCAAGAATGTGAAACTGTTTTAAGTCCCATAAATATTGTTGTCAGTCTTGGCGAGTGTCATTCATTATGAATGAAAAAATAGTCTATTCATACAGAGATAAGATACATATGTGCACTATTTTGAAGTGTTTTAATTTACTCTAATCTTAATCCTAGCACCAGTTGTCAAGATACTTCCAGTGGATATTAGTAGCCAGATTGTGAAAAGAGGGTTTGTTCTTTACTCAGATAAACTTTCCCATGTGGTGTAGCTTTATGGGGAAGGAGAGTATTGTAGAAACTCATGAAGAGTTGTTGTCCTCTAATTGACATGCTCCTATAGTGCATTCATGCATAATTCAAAAAAGAGAAATTGATTGCATACTGCAGCATAAGTGCTGATTTATGATTCCTGTTTTAGTTGTACATTTCTAATTCTCAAGAGATAACTTTACTCAATTAAAGAAGAAGCCTACAAGTTAATTTTTTGCCAATGTAATTTTTAAGAATTGTCATTTGAATTCTCTCAGAACTGTTCTTTTGTGATTATGATGTGGGTGCCTGTATATCATGACAGAAACATGCCTTTTATGTCTGCATTTCTCAAATTCTCCTTTTAGACAAATTACAGTAGATCATTGCATTGAAGCAATGGCTTCAGCCATTTAACTGAGTGTACCCTTTTCTTCTTCTTCTTTTAGTCCATTTAGCCAGAAAAATGCAATGTTTCAACTTTTCTTATGGACAAATTAATTATTTTTTACCAAATATATATATATGTACCCATGATAATGCTAAAAACTGCTGCTATGGATAGTAGGTGTGCAGATACTCTACATTTTGCAGGAAGGGGGGAGGTTACTAGACTAGTTTGTGGAGGAATCATCTGCAGTATCTAATTTTATTAAAACTTTCCTGATTGCAGATAGTTGCCGATATTGCAGATATTCCCCAGTGATTTTCAAAGCATCAGTGCATTTCTGAACATTGCAGTTTATAAAGCTTTCAGTTGCTCTATTTCAGTACTTCAGTGTGAAAGAGTATTTCAGACATAATTTAAACATTTTCTTGAAAGTTTTCTTTCTCCATTTTTATTGAACAATGAACTGTACAAAATAGATTCCCATGGAGTAAAAGTATGTTGTAAGGTTTTTGACTGATATAGAATAATTGCTTTGTTGATTGTATATCCATGCATGATAAGATATGCATAAGAAGAAATCTGGTACAGAAGTATAAATAATACTTATCTTTAAGCCAGCATCTGTCATCTGCTTCAGCAGACAGTGTTTTCTTTCATTCCTGCACAAAAAGAGCTGAGAGATTTATGGAGCAGCTTTGTTTGTGCTCTGTGATGCTTAATCAATTTTTATTAAATTCTAAATTAAAACTTGGCTTTCATCATACTCTCTTTTTTTTTTCCCCTCCAAGTAGACATATCTGATGTATAGAACAGGAGAAAGGCTCATGACAGCCGCAAAGTTTTTGTGAAGGTAGGAGGGCTTCAGTCCTGAACTCCTGCACACTTTGTTGTGAGAGTGGGGCTGCTCTCAGTCATTTTTCAGAAGCTACATTGGTATTTCTGTGTTCAGACATTGATGAATACAACTAAACCAGAGCAACCTTGAAGGCATTAAAGTCTTTAGACTCCCTTTTCAGTATAATTATTATTGATCTTCGCAAGAAATTTCAGAAAGAATTTTACTGTTACTAATTTGCAGATGGTATGTGTGGTTCTGTTAATCAAGCAGTGTTTAAAGATGGCTTTTCAACTTCATGGCACTTTAAAACATTAGCTAATCCACATTATACACTGAGATATGTAAATAAGTAGCATTATCTCAATTTTACAGATGAAGAAATTAAGAAAGTAGTGCAAAGTTACTTTGTCAGGGTCACATCTCTTGAAAGAGGAAGAATATAGAATACAGGAGTGCTTGAGTCCTCTGCTTAAAGTCCTTCTCTTTCTTACCATATACAGAAATTTTATTTCAAAGTTTAGATGCATGAAATAAGCGAGTCATCTGAGATACAGAAATGCGTCTCAAAATTTTTTACTGAGAGAGAAGATGATTAGCGCATTGGAGAGTCAGTTTGGATGATACAGCTTTTTCTCTAAGTCAGGCCAGTGTTCATCCTCATGGTTCCATGTGGACAACACTAAGAGTCAAGCACAAATCAAAGGTAAGAAGGCAGAATTAAAATTATTTGTGCATTTGTTTCTTCCAAAGAAGAAATCCCCTAGACTGCTTTAAAAAAAGAAAAATACATGGAACCTGAAGTCAGAATGGACAGCTGAACTGGTAGTTTGACCTCAGTATAACACAGTAGCAATTCTTCTTGGCCTATTAACTTGCATTTGGCTAAGGCCATTTCCAGAAAGCTGTCCAGCCTTGCTTGCAGAAGTGTATCCATTGTTTCCCTTGATAGTTTTTTTCAATGATTTGTCATCCTTGCTACTGCTAAATTGAGGGTGTTTAGCTTCACCCTATGGTTCTTTTTATGCCATTATGCATTTTAGGACCTGTTTTTTTTTTCTCTCTGTGAACTTACTTATGCACCCTAATCAAAACACCTTTTTCCTTTTTTTTTTTTTGAAGAAGGCTTTTATTGTAGAACTTACTCTGTCACCTCTGCTCTGAGTAATGTTTATCTCTCAATCCTTCACTAAAATATGAAGATGGAATGGTGCTTCTGGTAATTTCCTCTTTTGATAACACTAAAACTGATTTTGTCCTAGATTTATAGTTGTGAGCTTGTATTGAGTTTTTAAACTTAAAGCCTTTCAGAGTCACTATATTGGGCATATAGTCCTCCATTCTTGTTTGTCCTGTCTAGCAAACTCATGAGAGAAAAATTAAAGAGGAGCCATCTTCTCAGTATGCTCAAAGGGATCTTGATAGATGATAAAAGAAATTGACCCTTTGGTGTCTTCAAGGTAATTTAAAAAATAGGAATGTGAAAAATATTTTTGTTTAACATAACACCTCTGCTTTCAGATAGTTTGACTTGTTCTGGTACCCACCAGGCTGAGTTTGAGATTGTTTGTTACCCTCACTTTACTGAGTCGTTAAACACTAACTACAAGGTTTTCTGAAAAGTGAATCTCTCAGTCCCCAAGGCTGCTTGAAAAGACTTCTTCCAGTTTATGCATGTTCCTTTTAAGAAATACAGCAGGCAGTACATTCTAATCAGTGTGCCTGAATTCATTAATTTCCTTTGGTAGGCTGTTATAGAGAATCTGAGAAAATAATTTTGGTGATAACTCTGAGGAAAGTGGAATACAGCCTCCAGAGTTTTTATAGCTCGACTCCTAATGAAAGAGATGTCAGTTGGTTCTCTTTGTGTCCTTTTGCCTCCTTTATTCACTCAAAATGCTCCTTCTTATCTGTCCTGAACACATTACTTTTGTGTCCAGTGCAGCAGCAGCAGCAGCATGGAAAAAATGCGTGGGGCTGAGAAACTGGAAGAACTTAGAAAGGAAGACAAATAAAGAAAAGTGTCACTGAAATTTTAAAATGAAAACAGGATGTGGACATGATGTACAACTGTGCTTTTATGATACAGTGCAACTGTCTTTGTAGCTGCCCAGCTATACTCCATGCTGCTGTTTGCCAATATTCCCTTTTTGCTGCAGGGAACACAATACAGATCTAGTAAGTTTGTGTCTATTTCATGTGGAATAAATTTAGAGTAGATGAACTGAGTCTTTGGAGCCATTGCCAAATGAGGTGGTGATGATGGCTAGAGAGGTTTGGAGTAGGGGAGTGCTTCTGACAGGAACACAGCACATACTGCATCATGCCTTTGACCATGGTGCTTTAGACACACTGCCAAGTGTTTGTAACAAGATAATGCTGTTACTGCACTTCACTTTTAACTTTCGCGTTGCACAGAGTACATTTCCTTTTTTGTTTTATAAACTGTGCTCTCCATAGTTTTTGTACCTCTGTAAACAGCTCTGACTATTGATATGTTGGCAAAGTATAAGGTAGTTTCTTGCAGTTTCCTCCTTATATATGCCATTATACCATCCATATTCAGTTTTGGTAATGTGGTCAGTTTGACCTGCTAAAATGTGATAAAAACTTGGATGACAAATAATGTTTTACTGGTAGATATTAAGGGGAAAGAAAGGGGCATTATTTGTGGCATTACTTTTATCTTTTAAATGAGCAAGAAGTCAATTATCAATATGATAGTCACAGTATATATAAGGATGTACCTTAACAATAGTTAGATTAACATTTTCTAAGAAAAACAAGAGGTTAATCTTGCTGTGTTATCTAGGGAGGAACTGAGTCTTCTTTTTCATAAAATGCAAAGTCTGATGGTTTTAAAATTTAGTGAATGTTAGTGAAATCTAAAAAAGAACACTAATTCTAATCCACAAATTATTCAACCATGGATATCCCGAAACTTCACCTTTTCCGAAGGAGAACAATGACATTATTTTTACAATCGGCAATGGCCATATAAAACTGTATTGTACCACAGCACTGAGACTATGCTATAACTTCTCAAGTTGTAAAAACTACAGTAGCACCTTTCAGTAATGTTAAAGATGGATAATACATTTCAGCCCAATTCTTTTTTCCTCCTTTAGTCTGTTTTTAATGCTGTTCTTTAATGGGTCTTGTAACTGGATCTGCATTTGAACTAAAGAACTGCCCCTGCCTGAATGCAGTATCTGACCTGTGTCTGATGGTGGTATATAGTGGTTGTGCAGGATCTCTGATTTAACCCTCGTATCTTGCAGTCACTACAGGTGCCTTTGAGAAGGTAAGATTGTATTAAATGAGAATGTTTGTAACTACAGAGGTTTGTCAGATTCTGGCTTGAGACATTTCTGAGACACTGAGCTTCTGAAATACTGAGTATTTTTAACTTCAATGTTAAATCTGTGTCTCTGTTCGCCTCAGAGGAAGCTGCATATCTGTGGTGGATAAAATGATTTCTAGTGGTATAAAACAATAGCAAACTTTTCAATACCTTTTTTTTAAAGAGTTTTAAAAATGCTGTGATGTTTTGCTGTGTAGCATTCCATATCACCATATCAGCATGCAATAGCACAGCTCTTGTAATGTTAATTTGGTCATCCACATCATAAACAGTTTTGCAGGCTAGTCAGAATAGCAGGGTCAAAGCTATGCAATGTGGTTTTGGCAGCCCTTCCACTGTTTCTTCATGCTTATGCTTTTTGTAAAAAGGTATCTGTTAACCCTGAAAAAATACGCTAACCGATAAGTAAAACTGAACTTGTTGTGGCTTGGCTACCTTAGTTACTATTGTGAATAACCTTCCTATGTTTGTGTTTGCAAGAGTGGTTTTCCACTCAGGAGGGTTACTGAGTCACCTTCACAGCCTGTGCACCTCTCTTTCTTTCTCTGCAACAACCATGGCTTTGAAAAGGCAGCTCGGTGCTGGGCCACCATAGCAGTAGAAAAACCCGTCACCACCAGTGATTTCCTGCTGGTGAGTAAATGTTATTGCAGAGCTGGAGATTAGGAAATGAAAAGAAAAGTTAAGGACCAGGAGATTTCTCTTGAGCAAAGCATTTATCTGAACAGCCTGGAGTGTTTATCTGCTGCTTTTCTTTTTTTTTTTTTTTTTTTTTTTTTTTTCTGGAAGAGTTCCCATTTGCTTAATTAGGCCACATGTGAGGAACCTAGGAAGGCACCTAA
>NW_015090986.1:6226707-6281358 GCF_001431845.1 Calidris pugnax | reverse complement strand
GGGGGTTTTTTTTGTTTTTTTTTTTTTTTTTTTTTTTTTTTTTTTTTTTTTTCCTTCTTCTGGTAAAAGAGTGAAGAATAGGTACCGAGTTCCAAAGCACTGACTCATGGGGCCACAATGAAGCATTAGGATACAGCCATTTCCTACCTTTGTTTGAAATCAACCGAGTAGCCCTGGCGGATGCCGGCCCGGGGGCAGCAGGGCTTGGTGGAAGGAAATGCTTTTCGTCTTTATCGAGTACAGGGTGCTGCTTAGCATCGCATCGCATCGCGTCGCATCGTCTAGAACTCTTCGCCATGCGTTGCCCTGCGCCACAGCCACCCGAGGATCAGGGGTGATTAACGAGCACTTCAGGAAAAGTGCTTGCCAGGTAGCTGGAGAAGTGTAGTGAGGGAGCTAATGACACTTGTGAGAGCGCTGCCTACTTGCACCGCACCTTTCTGAGGCTGTTTCGCAGCTGTAAATAAAATGTCACCAACGCTTCTTTGAATCGGAGAAATATTGTTACGGCAGGATGAAATTAAGCGCAGAGAAAAAGTATCTGTCTTGCCTGAAGTGATGCTATGGATTCTGTGGCTGAACTGAACATAGGTAGTAAGAGTTTGGGCTCCTGTTTTTCTGCTCTGACTACTTAACTCCACTTAAATTTGGGTGTCATAATATCAGAAAAGACAGCACATTTGCATGCAGTGAGAATGAATGCCTTAAAAAATCCCAACTCCCAGGGTAAGTAAAGCAATGAAGCAATAAAAGAAGGAATGAGAGTACTGAAAGGAAAACAAGGGCAACTGGAAACTTTTGTAGTCATTGTGCATTTATCTTTAGCCTTGAAATTCATTGAGACTCTTTCCAATATTTTTTTCTGGATTCTTCTGTAAATTACTCTCGGAACCTTTAATTGATCAACACTAGACACACTTTTAAATTTTTTTTTTAAACTCCTCTTAATCTGTATGGTTTAGTGATTTTATTTACATCTCAGAAGCAAAGTTTTTCTGATGATTTACCATTCTCCTCTTAAATATTGCCTTCCTGGCATCTGCAATCAGTGTGAGTGAACACATTAAAAAACAAAAAAAAAGAGTAAAAAAGTATAATCCTGGATACTCTCCAAAGAGGGGTTAGGAAGCGACGTACGGACAAATGCTCCTGCTTGGAGCAAAATAGAAAATGGTCCCTGGTTCATGTAGTTGTCTGTGTGTGTGTTTTTAGTTTTTGTTAAGCCAAAATTAAACACAGTAGAGTACACTGTTTGCTAATCACCATGTGTTTACTTTCCCTTCCAAAATTGAAGTTGCCAACCAATACATTTCCTACCCAGTGCTATGAATCTGTCCAAATAAACATGGGAAGTAGTAAAACAATGACACTATATGAAAATACATCCTCATTCATTAAACAGAGTCCAAAAATTTTTGTGGAATTTAGCAGTGACAGAGAAATGTACATCTTATGGGCTCTTCAGCGTATGAAAAAATAATAACGTCATGAACGATATTCTCAAGAAAAACACTTGCCCTGTTGATTTATAGAGATGGACATTGATTCTTTTGTATTATGCTCTCTCTGTAATCCCTGTGGACTGGCCCATTTTGGGTATCTCATGATTTTACATTAATCAGGAAGGTAAGCATCTTGCAGAGAACAAATAATCAATTCTAACTACCATCTCAATCATTAAAGGTTACCAGTGTGTCCTTCAAAGAGAAATTTAAAAGGCCTTCTCTCACAGATTACAGAAACAACAGCAGAGATGTTAGATGCAAAACTAGGTAATGTCTTCTGCTTGTATGACCAACTAATGTCGGGAGAAACAGTCTTGTAAGTGACACATAAAAGAAGCTGTACCCAAACAGCCGTCCATCTC
Organism: Calidris pugnax; assembly: GCF_001431845.1. NCBI lineage: Eukaryota > Metazoa > Chordata > Aves > Charadriiformes > Scolopacidae > Calidris > Calidris pugnax. The sequence continues at coordinate 6,279,491 of NW_015090986.1, read as the reverse complement.
TTCTGACCTGCCGAATTCACTTAATTCACAAAATTTTTGGTCTGTGGCAGAACTTAATGCTGATGCCAGTAGATGGCTTGCACGTGAGTCAAAAGAAGCATTAAGCCTCAATGTCAGCTATCTCTGAGCTGGAGAGTGGAAGATGACTTTTTCCAGCACCTGACACTGTGTTACACACATTGGGTGGCAAATAAACAGCTGCAAAAAATGCAGGGGAGCATTTCCATATGTGATACGAAGACTAACAATCCTAGTTCCTCAAGAGCATAATGGTTTTAATACATTTTAGATTTCACCCAAAGGGAAGAACTTTTCAGGAGTGCATCAGCCTTCAATGCTTGTGGTTTAGGGGAAAGTGGGTTTCTATATGAATCATTTACACAGCTACCTGCTGCGGTTACCTGTCCAGGGAGTGGGATGGAACTACATACAGTCAACAGTGGACCTCAGCAGAAGGTGCATGGTATGTGTAAAACTTCATGGGGACTTGTACTTTTAAGGCCCCTTGTTCCTGTGATCCAGTCCTGAAGTCGCAGGACATTCTGACCTGGGGATGCTCCTTGATTGTCCTTGGCAGCAAGTCAAACAACTGCCTCTTTCTTCCAGCAAACCACCTACTTGTTCTCTAGATATGATTTTTTGAACCCTGTCCAAAGCATGATACATTTTAAGTGTCCACACTTAAATCTTACAACTTGCCATGCAAGTTGATAGCCTGGGACTATGTGATGGTAACAACTACAGCATTCCCACCCATCTATGGGGTTTTCTTTGAAGAGCCTATGGCAGCTGGAATTACCCCTTCTATTGATACTGCCTTTGTTTTTTAAATTTTGTATTAGTGTTCATGAGCTTGAATGCTAAGAAAAAGGTTACTCTTACAGTTGGGAGCACATCCTTTACAGTGAGGTATGGTGCACAACTGTCCTGTTAGTTGGCAGCCATGCAAGCTGAAACAAAACCAGCAAGAGATGTGAACTTCTTGCAGTTCTCTGTGACTGAAAGGCTGTGGTTTTAAAGTTGACTGAGGACATAACAGCCCATAGAACACAGGGCCAACAGAAACACTTGCTTAGGGCCTGTTTACCTTCATCTAGCTGATATATTTCTCAGAAGGTGAACTTGGAGGGGCTGGGGTTTCAAATCTGAGTAAGCAGATTGGTACACAAAATGCAACTTGCTGGATATTGTTTTGATTGTTTCGATAATTCAGAAAATAAGGTAAACATGGTACTGACTGCTGGAAAGCACCAGGCTTTCACATGAGGAAGGATCTTTCACCTCCCGCAAGACAATCTGAAGTTATTCAAAAAAGGTTAGGGAATTTCTGATGTTGGTGTTTATTTTTCCCCCAGCAAGGAATGCTTAAATCAGCTGAACAATTAGGACTGTACCTTTTTCATCTCTGCTGAAGGAGCTGTGTGGATAGGTGATGTCTATGAGTGTGTGAGGGCAGCAAAAGCATTAAGGACAGTGTATCTGTGATTTCTCTTGAAGATTAAATAAGGATTTAAAAGTATTTTTATTCATAATTCAATTCACAATTTTCCATTACAAGAATTAAAAGTCTGAGGCCAAGAAAAATGTGAACAATATCCTGAAGACATTTGATAAAAACAAAGCAGCTCCCCAAAGCTGCTCCTTCGCCAACCCGCTTCCTTTATATTTGAAAAATCCATAGAAATGACAATTGGTATCAAAATTCAATTGTACTGGGCACTGTGCAAAACCAGCACAGACTTAATATCTGCCCTAAGGAGTTTATGGTCTGCTTCAAGGCTTGATGCCAGGAGAGGGTGTAGCAAGCAGTGAGAACAAGGAAGGAGGTAGTAGTTCTAGGAACTTGTGACTATCCTGTCTTGCTAGATAAACACTCTGCTCAGTGTCAGCATCATTCAGGGAGGTTAAGATGCAAACAAAAACACTGGTGCATTTGGTAATCTTGGCTAGTCATCTGTCTTGTGACAGGCTTGGTGAATTTATGAGATAGAGCTACTGTCAGCCTTATTTCTCAGATTTTTATTGTACTGGCTTGTGGGCAGGAGGATTTGGGCCTTGATTATTGAGTCCTTGTTTAATGGCCAGCCGGCTGTTGATATGCCCACTTCTGCAGAGAAGCAATGCTGACATGCCTCTTGAGAACATTTTCTTTCCAAAAGACGATTGTTTGGTTTGAAGTTAGTAGTTCAGGGTTTTCTTCTTCCCTTGCATTTGTGAATAGCAGAAATACTTTCCCCGTGTGAACGTTTCAGTCACTGGGAGTCAACTAGGAAGTGAACGTACAGTGTATCCGAAGCAGATAAACTACCTCCGAGGGTACAGGATGCTGTGTTCTCTAGCTGCTTTCACAAACTCCCCTTTTCCTCAGCGCCTTTTTCTAGTGGAGGAGGCAGATTCTGCGGGCAGATCATGAACAGATAGTCACCATCTCAGGAAGGCATTCTCTCTACTGGGCATCCTTAAGCACGTTCTCGGAGCTTGTAGAAACTGAGTTGGAACACCTGCTTAAATGTCCTGAGCAGGGAGGAACGGCATGCAATCAGAGGAGCCCTTAAACAAAGGCCACGATTTCTGTGTGAAAGTGTGTAAAATGGTAAGACAGAATTGTGCTATGACCACAGGAATTTTATCATATCAGACGGGATCAGTGGCCGAGGATCCTGTTCTTAGCGCTTGGTGCAGCACCCTGTGTTTGATAGCAGCCGGTGGAATGTGCAAGAGACCCATTAATTGACAGTTACAGAATAACCTGCCCATAGGGGAAGTAGCTTTCTAAGCTCAGGCAATTAGTGGTTTTCTTTTGCCCTTTAGCGGGAGTTTGTATACTTTGTCTTTAGTGAGCAAGCAGTTTAGTTTGCTGAATAAGAGTTTTGACTTGGCTGCAGAAAACTTAGTAATTGTGTTGTGCTGCTACTTTCAGAACTTGCACTTTGCTGATCTGTCTGCCACTCATAGGTACAGTTTAAATGGAAAAGGGCAAGCGGAGAAAGCTCAAAGCAGAAGGGCAACATGTACTTTAGTGAAGGATCAACAGTAAAATCTGTATAATTTACCCTTTTTGGAGCCGCTTTTTAAGTCTTTTGGCAAAAATGTGCATCTTGGTTTTGGTGCAGTGATATATGTGTGTTACAAAGTAACACAGCATATACTTTATTGAAAAATAGTAAGCTTTTGATATAGTAAATTTTAGAGATGTAGAAGACACATTATGTACATGTTCGAATTCTTCTTACTAGCTTGTAATACTAGTCAGTAAAGGAGACTAACACCTTCATTACCTAACTCTCTTTTCATCAGATCTCTCACTAAAATGCACATCTCAAATATGCCTACTTCCGCAAATGTACTCTGTTTTGGCAAAGGCAGTGTTATGCCACTCCTTTGGGAAAAGATGCAGCAGTGCTGTCTCGTGAATGCAAAGATTTTCCTGAAATTTAGACTAAATAGTCCTTTTTTTTTTTTCTTCAACTCCTTTACACTATGTTGTATGACATGCACTGTTTTTTTACTCTTTGAACTCTCCGTCTCTGTTGACAACCATCAACTGGCCTTCCAATCCCACAGCTGCAGCCCCGTTTCTGGGCCTAAAACTTTCAGATTGCCTGTAATTTACATTAAAATTTATAGCTACATCACTCTTATTGTAAAACATTTTTCAAGATCAAGAAGAAAAAACATTTCTAGTTACCCACAGAATTAAAAAGCTGGTACTTGTTGAGTGTTTTGAGGGGACAATGGGGAACGCAGAGTTAAACAAGTGACCAGTTTATGTTGAACTGAACATTCAGTGTTGGTGGATCCTTAATCCCTAAACAGATGGTTTACCACAGTCTCATTGTAGTCCAGAAGTACCTCTTGTATGAGAAAATGCAGTCATGCAGAAACAGTACAAACACTATTGACTTGCCTACTGCTTGTCACTGCTCCTTCTTTTCTTTCTTCCTCCTTTTTTCTTCCTATTTTTTTTAACAGGATACGATGTTAGTTTAACTTTTATGCCCATAATGCCTTTTGCCCTTTACCTAGGACTTCTGTTTTGCTTCTAAATTAAATTAATATGATGGATATGATGGATCTCAAAGGCCTTCATTATGAACTGCTTATGAACTCATTTTCAAATAGGACTGTTTTGTTATTATCAGAGGAGACTTCTTTTGCTTCACGTAGCTTTTCACATCATGGCATTTCAAATTCCTTAAGTCCTGTAATACTATATTTTGTGAACAAGAGAGAGAAGAAAATAGAGAGATTTTAGTTCCTGCTTTTGTTAACCCATTCTTGTTTTGGGCTGAAAAAGAAAGGGGTTTTGTTACTCAAAGCTGAAGATCTGCCAGCCTGTAAAGTATTCCTTTTTCTATGAGGGAGATTAAGTTGGCATTTTATGCAAGTTATCTAGTATGCACCTTCGTGTCTTGTCAGAAGGCATATAATTACTGCATTTCACCATCAGCAATCATTCTGAAGTTAAAACCTACTATAAACCTCTCATTAGTAAAAATAAGACAATGAGAGTAGGACGTACACCTTCAAAAAGAGAACCAACTGTTAAGGGAGTTAATCTTTTCATTGCACAATAGATAAAGAATAAATAATTTTCACTTAGGGCTTTTCTTTTACATGCAATCAAAATAGTTTGTGATAACAGATCTAGTGCCAAGGGTTTCATAAACACAGGGTTTTATTCAGATAGGGTTGATCTTCATGCTGTGCTGCATTCAAATAAGGTATTTTTTTTTAAGTGTGTAAGGCTGGGTCAAATCTTCCTTGCAGCCTCGCTGCACGACAGTAGGGCAGATTTTGATGCTGCTTGTGTTACAGAGGGTGGACAGCCATCAGAAGCAGCTCTGCACCACCAATTTACAACCTCAGCCAGGATAAAGACTCTTTTCTGGATAAGGAAGAGAGTGTGGCCAGACCACATTTTCTCTAAAAAGCTCTGGCCTGGAGTGTAGCCCTAGGGCATGAGGCTGACACTGGCCCTGAGAGTGATTGTTGGCAAGTGTGAGATTATTTTGTGCCAGGCAGAGACCTGATGTGTCTTCCAGTCTTGCCTCCCGTGTAAAACCATATTCTCCCCTATCCAGCTCCATCAGGCCAAACGATGAAGAGCTAACAAACCAGATTTTTTTTTTTTTTCTTGCTTTCAAGGCTTTCCTGAGTTAGGAGAGAAACCTGAAAAATTTTCAGTTTGCCATCTTCCAGAATGAGTTTCACTGAAAATGAAAATATACCTAAGATACCATGTCATGTCAACAGTTTAAGTGGGATTTTCCTGTGAAAGATCTGCTGGGGGATCCTTGGCACCTGTGTTTGGTACCAGTGTTTAGTGGGCTACTACACTCAGTTGATGAATTTGCAGTTTTAAAGGGGAAAGCAGAGAAGAAGGTAAAAAAGTAAAGGAGGGAGGGAAACACAGAGAGAGTGAGAAAGCTTGCAGAGCCGGGACACTGGAAGAAGGAAGTGAGGACTGAGCTGTGTTCATGACTAGTGCACCGTTGCACATGAAAAAGTCTGTGCCATCCAAATTCTGCTTATGGGGTCATTGCATGAGATTTACCGCCAGGAAGTATTTTATCTTGCTATTGGAATTCGCTCAGAATTTGTACTCGGTGTATGCAAAGTGGAGGAACGTCAGCTGAGTCTCTTGTAAGTGTGCTGGCATGGTAGTGTCAGCAGGAGAAAAAAGTGATGAAAAGAGTAAAAAAAGGTTCAGGTGAGATTTTCAAAACTAGTTGTTATCTCAAAAGTAAAACGATGGGAATGCAGCCCAGTCAACAGAGAATGCTTTTAAGAACCCTGATGTTGTGCCAGGAGATGGGAAGGCTAAATACACCTGAATATTCAGGAAACAGGTTTTCTGAGTAAGAAGACCCAATGTTGCACAGCTGCTTTGCAGGGTTTACATACATGACTGACAATAGAAGAACACAGCCAACCAAGTTTCAGGTAATTTTTAAAATCTTTTTAGTGCCAGAGACAACTTGTTACCTATACAACCACTGCATTTCAAAATAAAAATTAGCAGAAAGATAACATTCCGTTGTTGGAGCAGGGTACTAAAAGTTAGCTGTGCTGAATCCTTCCCCCACCTCCTCCAAAAGCAGCTGAAAAATCTATTAATCGAGGTTTTTTTTCACATTATTACCAATAGGATTGAACCATGGCAAAACTAATTTCTAAGAAACCCGCAATTGTATAATATCAATTATAATAATGATGAAAGATTCTAACTAAATTAGTTATTCCAGAAGCTATCCACTAGAAGTTAAAGAGAGAGCCAAACCACAAACTCTTTTTTTCCCCTTTGAAAGATTTAGATGTCAGATGGAATGCTTTCCAAAACAAGGATGTGCTTGAGGGGATAAATAAGAAAAGTAATCTTGTTAACCAAAATAAGTAGAATTCAAAATTACTTTTGGAGCTTTCCCTTTCCTATTGAGAAATAACAATAGAAGGGGAAATGTGCTTAAACTAAAATTCAGTTGAGATGTAAAATACACTTGCCATTGCAGGGTCTGCTTTGCTTACAGTTGCTGAGTGGGAGTCTTCTCTGAAGTAGCCTAGTTTTATTCTTCCAAAAGCAGTGTGACTTGCTACTTCTACAAGGACTCTTAGACAACAGAGTGCACATAAAGTTAGTTCCTTCAGATGTGTGTGGTACACATCCTAGAATCATGTAGCACTTCACAGAGAGAAATATCAAATAAAACCAACAACATTCCACTACTGACTTTTCTCCAGGCTGTTTGAGCCTAATTACTGTAACCAGTACAAAGTGCAAATATCACTTCAGCATGATGGGCCACCTTTGTTCTCAGGTCCAATTAGACTACAGCTTGTACAGAAATCAGGTACTCAGATTGCATGGTCACCAGTTAACTGGCTCACTGCTTTTCCAGGAGGTTTAAATCCCCAACTGTTACATAAACCAGCATCAACTTGCCTGCTAAATGTGGGCACTTATATTTGGGATTCATACAAAATCTGGGAAGCAGTTATTTCTTACACCATATTTATGAATAATGACAAGACGCTGCCAGCTGGTGTGTGTAAAGTTGTCTAGACCAATCTAAGAGCAGTATGTTTTTGCATCTTTTCTTATGGCAGCTTTGAGGGCCAAGGAGGCAGACTGGATAATTTTCCAGTGACTGCTAAATGACCTCAAGCTCTAGTAGAAGTAATGCCTGCAAACTCTGCAGCCTTGGCTGCTGTGACAGAAATATTAAAAAAAAAAAAAAAAAAAAAAAAAAAAGAAGCAGTTTCATTCAAGCATCTAGACTTAATATGTTTAGCAATGTGCAAAATAATTCACACTCTCAGGTACATGGGGAATGGAATAAAAAAAAAAAAAAAAAAAAAAAAAAGTTGGAAGGGTATCAGCACTTATTCATTAGGACAAATGCTGTCTGAGAGAAAAGGGAAGTTTTCTACCTAGGTCTAATATTTCATAATTTTGCAAAGTGGAAGTTTTGAGTCGTCATCAGAAGTACGTAGTGCTGATCACTCTTTGGAACAGTATCATGCGTTAACATTTGTAATGACCTAGTGGGGTAGGCAGTTCTATCTGCAGTATGCTTTACAGTGTTCTCAAGTGAAAGACTGCATGTAGGCATTTATTAAGTTTATTTTTCTTTTTAAACCACATTTACTGACATCTTTTGACATGCATTTCTTTTGTACACACCGAATTGTAGATGGCTACACAGTTATATGACATAACTTGTTTTTTTCCCTTCCTGTGATTTTTTGTTCGAAGAGAGCTGTCCTGCAATAAACATCTAACACCCAAGCTGTTTGTAGTAAGGGTGAAAACTCTAACCAAACATATTGGATACTGAAGGGGCGACGTGTGGGGATTTAGAAAAGAAAGGAAAAAAAAATGAGGCGGGGGGGGAGGGAATGAAGAAGAATGTTTTAGGAAAGGAAAATTTTTCCACAAGAGAAAGGAGGAAGAGAAAGGCAGATGAACCACAAAGGGAAGTTAACTTTATTCGGACACAACCCATTTATCCCATGAGGCATACATGTTTTCACTTGGTAGAGACAACAACTCCATCTCTAGAAGAGAAGATACCAGCTTACACCAGGATCAACACAAATTATTTATGACTCTTTAATTCATCTTAATAAAAATCACCTGTAGATTTATTGGGAGTATGATTTTCTTTATGCATGGCAACTACTCAATTAATGCTGAAAAAATCTGTTATAGCTTATCTTTGTAAGCAGAAATGTTTGATAATGGTTGCAAATACTGCATAAATGCAGTAAATGCATAAATCTGTGAATATCATACAGCAAGTTCCCCTGAGTGATCCCTAGAACTGTCCTAAATACTATTATCTTTAAAAAATAGTGTAGCTGGGTAAAAGCACTAAAGGTAGTATGGGCACAGTTCTTGCTGATAGTTCACCACTTTGAGAACTTACCTCACTCTCTTTTCATTTTTTTTTTCGTATTACAGTGTGTTCACATCTAACAAATGCACTCATTTAAAGAAAATTGAGTTCAACCATGTGTAATAAAAAGAAATAATTCTATTGATCTTGTAAGGTCTCAAAAGAGAGGTAAATTTGAAAATGTTGTCTGTTATAGTTTCCATCTATTGCTCCATTGTGCCACAATATTGTAGAAGAGGGAGATCAGTGCATGAGTTTGTTTACCATTTTGTTTTACACCTGGATGCAATGAGATGCTGTGGGGAAGATTGTGATTCTCAGAAGGCATCTAGACAAACTGTGACTCAGTAGACATTCCTGAAGCATGGTGAAATGGAAAAGTCAATGGAGTACTGTAATAGCTGGGTATAAGTTATGCAAGGACATTTAAGAGTATAGTGTTGAGGGATTAACATTATGTGGTAGAAATTCCATTTAATTAACTAGATGATGCCATTCCTACTATAGTGGTATCTGTAAAGAAATGAATCCCAAATCAGCACGCATGTTTAGAACTATAAAGACAAGAGCAAAGAGGAGAACTTCCGTTTCTTTTTGGCAATGAATGAACCTGTAGTTGACACTGAGGAAATAGCCCCATATAAATTGCAATGAATACCTGCATACATCTCCAGGAGATTTTTTGGGAAGGACAGTTGTTTAATCTCCCGCTAAGGCTCTGCCTATCATGTTGAACCATCAGTAGGTGTTAGGGTGATTCTGTCAATGAAGAGATGGAAGCTGCAGATTCCCTCCTGTGCTGCTCCATATCCCTGCCATTCCTCCTTCTCAGGCCTGCTTAACGTCTGGCTTTTCATCAGGACTCTCAGCTTCATGGCCTTTTTTCTCTTGTGAAGACTTCAGCTTTCTTGGCTGGTCACCAGCATGGATGGGTCTTGCTACAACTTCCACCTGTGCCAGTTTACAAAATGTCATTCACAGCTTTTGCTCTCTCTTCTCCTAGGAAAAAAAGACAGAACATCAAGGCCCTCCAAAATGAGAGAAGGGTTGGAGGGAGGTGGCTTCCAGCAGTGTCTGCTCTCCTTCTTCACCACCCACTGCAGCCAAGGAGAGGCACAGAGCAATGGGGGAGTCAGAGAAAGGATGGCTTAATTAGGCTGATTGGAGAAGGATGGGCTTGCACAGGTGTTCGTGTACACATTTTGGTTTGGTGTCCTTATTACTGGAGATAGGGCAAAGCTCTGGTTGAGTTTTCAGGGCTGGCAGTCTAGGGAAAGTGTAACCCCGCCCCATTTTGCTTCTGAATTGAGCTGCAGTTATGGAAGAGTGCTCTGCACTGCTCCATCCTGCAGTTTTAGATTGCTGCTCTTTGGGCATAAGGCAGGCCTACACCAGTGTTGGTAAGTGGTACACTAAGCTGTCAGCTGGTGTTGAAGACTCTGGTTGCTCTCCTGACTGACATCAGTTGCGTCTTGGGCATGCAGTGTTAATCTTGTACCTGCCAGGAATGGCTATCAAAACTGGAAGTGACTAAGTAGATTAACTTTTAGCAAAATATTCCTGTCTGTTGTCTGTGCCCAGGCCACACCTCAAGAAGTCTCATCTGTAAAAGAGATTATATTCAATTAGTGCAGACTATTCTCAAGTCATCTGTGAATTTCTCTTCATGGAGCTGATCTCAGAGCAGTAAAGCAAGAATGACATCATCTTTCTATAATATAAAAAGTATTACAGAAACAACATAGAAATGCATTATTCCTTTGTTAGGGAAACAAGTCTGTACTATTCAATACAGGATCTTTTCCTACTACTATTTTGAATAGGCTGGTGGTTGTTATCTGTGTTAAGACAAGAGCACTCGACCCACTAATCACTTTCTTGTGCGACTATTCCAGCATTCCAAACTTCTGACAGCAATCACTAAATAAATAATAATTAATCCCCCCTCAAGAAAAACCCTTTGAGAAAGTTCTCCTTTGTTTTCAGCACAGATTAAGAGTCTTCACTCTTTTTTTGCCTAACGCTGAAAAATAAACTCAGGCAAAACAAAGCCAAATAGCAAAAAGCCCAGACGGGACTGATTTAAGCCCCAAGGGACTGATCCTTAGACTTGTGTGAATGATCACCTGGAACTGTGTCATGGTGGGAGACGTGACTGTTCATATGTGTCCCTGATGTTATTAGGAAGGAGAGATTACTTAGAACGCACAACCAGTGTGTTCCGTGTTGGAAAACAAATTGCTGATCTGGAGTAAGCAAAAACTGCCTGGAGTCATGTTATGAGATCTCTGTCCTCTGTTGTAGACCTGTGTTTCTATCCCTGCAAATTGTGGGGCTGGATATCCTAATGGAATATGGTATTTTGGGGAAGATGAACATGTCCTGTGGTATCAGATGATCTTTTCCAGAAGTCCAGGGGGGTGATTTTCAGAAACATCTTCCACAGGCAATCTCTTACTCCCACGCAAGGTGAATGCTGGCAGGAAAGATGTTTCAGTTGAGAATCAAAAGTAATTTCACTATTCTTCCTTAAGAGTCCAAAAACTTGAAAAAAATCAATTTAGATACATGTATCGTGTCCAGCTTAAGTTCGCAATGCAGTGTCTGTCATATATGGTATTTTTTTCTTCAATCGCAAGGTTGACAGATCTGTTGTTATGATTTGCAGATTGTTTTCTGTAAGAAAGTTAATTTTTTGGAAAGCTGGGATGGAATATCTTACTTCCTGCTTAAATTATTCCATTGGGCTTCAATATGACTACTCACAAGTTAGATGTGTGTTCAACAGTATGGATTTATTAGGTTAGGCTTATAAACTGTGGCGTCTGTGAGTCGTATGCGGCTAAAAAAGCGTATCTCAGAGATGTCTGACATTCAGTTGTGTGTGAAATGCAATTCTTGGGCCAAACTTTGCACTTGGCTACATAAATCTGCATTAGCTCTAATGAAGTCTGTAGAATTATTCCTAGTTTACCTTGGAGTCATCGAGAGATGCCGTCCACTGCATAGATTTAAGTACACATTTATGGTTCTAAACATTTTTCAGACCACGAGATTTATTTATTAGCTGTTTTAATATCACCATGTCTTTTCTTAGTTTCCACCCCCAGCCAACGGAAAATCTCTAGATAACCAGGTTGCTTGATGTAGTTTGGATCAGAAAGGTGTGATCCTGAGCTAACATGTTTCATAGAATGTAAATGGATTGTGTACACTTCAGGGCACCTAAATGAGTTTTTGAAAACTAGCATTGAACTTGAAAGTTTTAGGTTGTCTTTGATACAGAATTTCCTCCTGGTTATGGAGGAAATGGTTGGTTCCCAGTGGCAGCTAGATCAATAGGAATTTCACATAGTTGTGTCATTTATTTTGTAAGCTGCTTTTGTAGCGAGTGCTGTTGGGTTTCACCCTTGGCCTCAACAACCCGTCTGTTTCACTACTTGGCGTCCTCTGAAGACACTGCTAATTTTAACACATTTTGTGGTTTTGTAATGTGGCAAATTCCCACTAGGTGCTAGACAAACAACTTCTGCATTTGTGATTTAAGCCACACTTGAGCTGGGGCTGTCAGAGGTAAAAGATTAATACATCATTCCAGCTGATTAGTTGGTTGTCCCTCCCAAGTCCTTCAGGGATGTTTTCACACTGGAAATTTTATGTAACTTTTAAGTTTCAAATTTGAAATTGTCCTCAAAATACCCAAAACTATTATTACAGCATCAGTGAACAGTCTGTGGCATTTTAATTGTTTTGCTAAGGAGTGCACAGATTTTTGTTCCACAAGTTGTTTTCCATTTACTGTTCCTTAAAAAAACCTCTTTAATATGCTGTTTTTTCAGAATATGTTTTTAATTTTAAAGTACATGTTGATGCTTAATGATAAGGCAAGAGGAAAGACTGGCCACACCTTAAGGAAAAAGCTCTAATCCTACAGCCTACTCACTCCCTCACTTGGAAAATCTTGGATGGCTCTCAGAATATTCAACACCATTCAAATTTGCCTTTTCCTCTGAAAAGGATGCAAAACACTAAATCCCTTCTCCAAAACGGAATGTTTGTAATGTCATGAAAAGGGAGAACAGATGGTATCATAAAGCTTAAGGGGAAAGTATAGCACTTTAATTCAAATTGTTTGACAGAGCTAAAGACAGCCACTTAGTTACCAATTGCTGAAGTTATTTATGCTCCTTTGTGTAAAAGAATAAAACAAGAAAATTAGAATGTTTGGTACATTTCAGAGAGAAAAGGGTAAGATAAGGCAAAACGGTACTTTATTTGCATATGTTATTTGCTAATAGTAATGCCCAAAATGTGATTGATCTTATTAAGCAGCCTTACAGAATCATTAGCATAAGTGAAAACTGATTGTGTAATTTTTGGTTTCACAGTGGGTAAGTTTACCCTGATATAGTGTGAAAGCTTACTAGGAAATATACAGAGCTTCATAATTTGGAATCTTTTGCCATCTTCTTTCTACTTTTAACTAAATTAGTTTTGCAGTGCATCAGGATTTAGATTGTGATTCAGTGCATTAACTTATCCCCATACTGCTTTGATTGAGCAGCAAAGCATCCATTACCAATGCCATATCCAAAGTGACGTTTCCATACAGACTGCCTGCTGTTTCATTCATAACCACAAAGCAGTCTGAAATGACTTTACTTCTTTTTACAACTTGCAAGGAGTTAATGGACTGTGCTGGCCCCCTGCCAAAACCTTTAAGAAACTTTATTAATGTGTTATGAGGCTGGGACACCATAGTGCGGGATTTTATTGGTTATTCATTTTAATGAATAAAAATATGTATGCACAATTAAAACCATGTTTTCAAGCAATTGCCTTCTAGTAAATGTTCAGTCCTTGACAATGATATTCATAATGTTTGCTAATCACATTTTTGTCTTTTTCTTTTCACAATGTAAAACTTTGCACTGCAAGAATATTAAATTTGTATTGTGAATGTTCCCTTCAGCACAGGCCCCACCTTTAGCCCAGAGAACACTCTTTTCTGATGCAGAACAAGAAGCATTGAAAGCTTCTGTTTAGACTTTACTGTGTCCCTACAAATGAGCCATTGAAGAAGATGATGAGAAAGACTGTGAAGACTATATTGCTGTGGAGATGTAGGCGGTCTGTACACCGCGCATAAGAGGAGCTAATGCAATGCAACTAGCTTCAAAATTAATGCCAGAAGTCAGCTGCTGGTAGGACAGTTGTCTGTTGTGATTTCAGTGTTATTTTGCAAACAATCTTCTCAACAGGCAATGGAATTAATTTCTGTTATACTTTTTGAAAATTCAGAATTTACTTAGACAGCAAAGTAGATAAGACTAGGCAGAACTCTCAGCAGTTTCCAATGCCCGGGAACAAGACCAGAAGTGGTTCACTGCATAAAAGCATGAAGCATTTTTAAAAAGAAAGTAATTTCCTTATTTTCCTTCCATTATTCAAAAATAAAAATTATGTTGTAGAGTTGCTGTTTGCTGATAAGCATCCTAATTTTTAGTCCGTGGATGCTCTTCTCTAAAACTGATAGATACTATCAGAGAAAAAAATAATCATAGCTTTAATGAAGGTAACAATAGGAAGCAGAGAAAGAAATATGGAAGTGAAATTCAGTAGGTGATGGAATGAAGAGTTAGCAGCCAAGCAGAAAGCTTAAATAAAAATGCCTCAGTGTGTTTAAATAGTTTGCTGTATTAGCACATGTTGACAACTGTTAAGTTTGCATAAAAATTTCCATTCTGCTTTCAGACTTCTCGTTTGAACTTGAGATTTTCAAAGTTTGCTTCCCTAGAATGCAGTTGCACTTTGCACGTAATTTGAGCAGAGGAAGATTACAATGGTTTGCATGTATAAGGAGACTCATTAAGTATAAAAGAGTATATTTTATACCAAGTATACTATTGATATAGAAGTAAAACGATCTTGTGACTTTCATTTAAACTATTTTCCTGCAGATAAAAAACCTATTTGCTGGGGAAATGGCCCATACTGAAGAGTGTTGCAGTGATTATTCTAGATTGGTTATGATATGCACAGTATTTTCCTAAGAATAGTGCTGCAGAATCCTTGGTGCAGTTAAACCTAGATTTCTCCTCCTTTTAACTTCTAATGGTCTACATAAGAATTGAAGCACTGCCTACTGTCGATAGGCCTGACACAGCTAAAGATAGTCACGAGCATCTGTAATTAGTGAACAAAACTCCCAAGGAGATGGTTCATTCAGTAGATCATCTCCAAGTGAAGATTTGGACTCAGGATTATGTTTTGCAAATAAAATGGAGGCATCCTTATGCTAATAGAGGCTCTATTTGCCAAATAAAGATTTGGGGTTTTATTTTACACATACATATGTGCACAGGTGCTGAATGAGTATCAATACAGCCTATGTTTAGCATCTTTCTAAATTTAGATAAGCCCTTCAATACGTGAATGTTTAAGACATTAGCCTCATTTGATGCAGAATATGAACAAAGGGTTACAAGAAGTTACACTGCACATAGTCTAGAGAGCAAAGAAATAATTGTATGACATCTTGACTTTTGAGCATCTATTTATGCATTTCATCTTTTGCATACAGCTTTTGTATACTTTAGGCAAGATGCATTACAGATTGTTAGATATGCAGAATAAATAAATAAAAAGTTGATGCAAGAAATAGAATTAACTTGTGAGAACTTTTGCATTGTCATTTTTCAGAATCAAGTACACATTTCAGTTTTCTCTTGCAACGTATTTTTATGGAATTTAGATCTAGCCATTAGCTAAGGAATGTGAGGAAGAAGGAGGTCTTAGTCACAACACTTCTGTAAAGCTGAAACATCTATAGTGATGCTCTTGATAAAAGAAATCCTTTGATTTTTCCTATCGTGGAAATTCTCATCGAAAGGAAGAGAACATGGAAGTAACTTTTAATAAGAAAAATTATACCTTCTTCCTTCTTCCCTTTGAATACTTAAGAAACCCTAGTGCCAGGGCCAGTGAAAATGTAAGCCAATTCATAGGGACCTTTCTAAATACACAAATGGAACTGCTAAGATACAAGGATGTTTCCCAAACCATTAAAATTACAGTATGAATATCATGGAATTTTTAAATATGATAAACAGATTTTCACAGTCATTTGAGGCCTGGAAGAGTTAAAATTTGTTCACTTTGTTTTTAGCAAACCTGTTGGCAGTAGCATGTGGAACCTGGGGACTGGGGATGGGATCTCATTTTCTTACTGCTTACAGCACCACAGTGCTGAGTTAAATGCACATATATATACTATTTTTTATCCCAGGCTGCTGGCCTGGTATCAGACCAGTCAGATACTGTGAGACATTGGAATTTGAGCTTGAGAAGTCTGTTCTTATTCGTCTATATTTTGTCTTCAGTAAATGAAGAGTATTCCTGAACATGTTTAATATTGTTTTCAATCCAGCTAAGTAAAAAGAGAAAGTTTTTGGGATTCCTTGTAAACTTCCATAGGGGAAAATGGTGTGTATTTGTTTAGTGTTGTAAGTTTAAGTGCCATGTTAACCCAGCGAGGAGGAGAAATGGGGAATAGGTAGATAGTTACTCTTAAAATACACACGTACGTCTGAAAGGAAGAAGAGTGGCATGATATTCATAGAATGAAGCTTCATCTGTAGAGGCTGTAAGCAGTAGATAAGATTGAGAAAATGACATAAGTTTGTGAGGATAATGTTTTACATACAGGAGATTAACCATGGCAGATTCTTGGGAAAACAGAGGTGACAAAGATGTCCCTGTGCATATCTGACTGATTAAATATTTTGCACATAATCCCTTGCTAGGTTTTGTCTTTTTTTTTGTGTGTGGTTTTTTGTTTGTTTGTTTGTTTTCTTTGTTTGTTTTTTTCTTTTTGTAGAGAACAGTTTAAAGGTACACTTATTAAATATTAATAGAAGAGAGACCAATTGAAATTGCATGTCGATGCAGCCCCCATGCTCTTTGGAACCTTAACCCTAGCTCAGTGGTACTTTACAAGGACACCAGTGTTACATAGCTATAGCTGTGTGACTTTGACCCTGATTACTAATTAAACAGAGGGTGAAAGTCACTTATTTCTGAAGCCTGTTGAGTGGACAGAACTATCATAGTGAATGTCCTGTGTATTTACAGGGACAGAGATTTGCTTAATAGAGTAGAAAGGATTAAAAATGAAATAAAAGTAATATAAATAATTGACTGGGCTTGATCTGAAGTCTTCTGATGCAGCGGTGTGGCCATAGACAATAAGCAGTTCATGGAACAGCAGACTAGCGTTTTCATAAAAAGCTCCTGTTCAGATGTTATTATATAATGATAGTTAATAGGGAGGCTTAGGACAGTAAATAGACAGGGACAGCACCCACAAGACAAGCTTTGTTTTCACTTAATGTTTGTAAGGTTGTGATTCTTCTACTAATGGACTATTTTCTTCTGGTGTGGACACTTCCTATTTTCTTTCTTAATTCCAAGTGATGATAATATGTCTGTTGTTTTCCAAAGGAGATTCAGTGGAAATACCATGATACACCCAAGTGTCACCTATTGTCACCCAAACTGCCACGTCTACCTGAGGTTCCTGCGAAATTATTCAGTGAGCAGTAAGAAAACAGTGGTCTCAACAAAGGCCCAAAATGCCACAGCTCCAGTCATGGTCAGTTATGATTACAGCCCAGTAAGCATGCCCAAGGAATCTTTCCTTTTATATCTGGTTTGACAATCAGCACAGAGAAAGAATACTCTCCCTTTATTATTCAGGCCCAGGACAGAATAGCTAAGGTTTCCTAGTTCCAGCCAAGGATGTGATAGCTTGGTGAGGACGTCCCTCTCAAATCAAATGCGAAGAGGCTGGCCCAGCAGAGGCTTGAGAGGTGTGAAAGGGTTTTGTACATTTTGCCGGTTGTTTGGGAAAGAGAGAGATTTTATTTGGAAGTGAGCAACCACAATCAGTGCGAAGGAGGTATCGGGTGTCTGGGACTTCACTCATCCCTTGCAACCGAAGGCAGAATAGCTGTGCTCTGCAGAAGTACCAGCGCGTGTGCTCCTGGCACAGGGGTAGTGTGTGACGATGTATGCATGATTTAAAACAATAAAATTAAGCTTCCCTTCAGGAAATCCCTCCTCCCTCCTTTTTTCCCAGTTACGGGATACTGGGAGCAGTCTGTTTGCCTTCCCACCCATCGCCGTGCACGGCGTTCTGGTGAGCCTGGTGGGACCAACCTGCGGTGCCAGGTCCCGTGCTTGTCCGGAAACCCAGCTCCTTGCCTCATTTAAAACAATCACAGGGTTTTAAAACCAGCGTTGGCTTTTGCCCTTCACACAGGACGACACTAGGTCGACGACATTTCAGGATAACTGTTTGGCAGCCATTTTAGATACTGCCTGCGCTGAGAGCACTCTGGCTGCCAAAAATTGCAGACACTCTGTGCCAAAACACTCTTGGCAGTAGAGATAAACTTTGCAGAGATACACAGTCCAGAAATATCTTATAATTACAAAGCACAGGGGGCAGAATGTTTTTACAATACAGCTGTGCTAATGTAAACATTTAATTTGGCAGCCTTCTCCACCCACTTTTCAATTAACTGGGTTTATGCAGATACTTTAGGTCTGCAATAAACTTTATTGCTACTTCTCTTAGAGAACAGTTTATGAAACACAGATTTGAAGTATTTTGGGGGCTTTCTAGCCATTTAGCAAGGCACATTGAAAATGTTAGGCTGTCATAAAGGGAAGTGTCAATTCCTGTTTTAAAATGCCTTAGCTCTGGCTTCACTAAAAGCCTTTACTTTAAAAGTATATATTAATTGGGGCCTGTCTCCTTTGGTTTCTCCCAAAGCAAGTAACAGGATATTAATAGAAAGAAATGAAATCACTTAAAGAGCTACAAAAGGACATTTGTGCTGGCGATCATTAGAAAAGACAAATGTTCCCGGCGTTGCAGAATGGTGCTACAGAGAGCAGCTCTGAACAGCAGTTCTTACGAATATAATTGCAATAATTGTGTGATAGCTGCGGTAATTGTTCTTATAGACTAAAAGAAAAATAATTTCCAATCACAAGTGTTATTCAGCCTTAGACGGCAAAAGCAGCCGAAGATCCTTTCCTGCAAACTCCAGAATGCTGGAGGTTACAGTATTTTATAATGAGATTAGTTAATTGACTTGGTGGAACTGGTTAATGTTTTGTAATGTAAGAATACATATTAGATAATATCTTTCCACTCACTATCAAATACATTAAAGTAACTCTCTCTAATTCCTGTTGCATTTTTGTGGGAATAAAAAGCTTCAGTGTGACTTTGAAAGGCCAAAATGCCGAGTCCTCACAGCCCGGAGCTTCCCAATCCTGTGAGGGGTCACACAGCGTTGGAGGGACTGTCCCTCGTATGGGGGCCCCATATTCAGGGTCTAGGAAAAACAGAGTTAGCACAGTCACAGAATTAGTTTAACATGTTCTCCAGAGATGACAGACTTCAGGATTCAAAGGCTCCGTTCAGGAAAGATTGCATTTTTTTTTTTTGAAAGTATGTTAAGACTTCTTTAGTCATGAAACTTGGATTAACATCCAGGAAACTGCTGTCCTGTCTGCTTTCATTTTGGCATTTGTATTTCCAGGCCGAGCCACTCATTGCTGTTGATAATGATGCAGTAGCAGCAGCAGAGGAAAGGCTGCCGGTTGTCCCACAGCAGTCTAGATGGTGGTCTATGCCCCACAGTGCGTGCAGCTTTGGTTTGCATGTGTGTGTGGGGCCAGGAGGTGGTGGCATGGGGCAGGCTGATGACTGGTAAAAGGCACCAAAGTGTCTTCATGTGTGTTTTCAGCTGATGTGCAGAAACTTGTTGAGGACTGGGTGAAGCATTTCTACTTTAAACTTCTCCAATAAGGGAAGGAAAGATATGGAAGTAGACACAAATGACAATGTTAGGGAGCATTGCTAAAGGCATAGTTTACTAGGTTTTTAAATGGATGTGTTATGGCCCAAAAGCAAGGGGGTGAAATTGTCTACTTCAGTGTTTAATGAATTCCAGAGGGTTCGATTCTAAATGTTGAGTGAAAGGACATCAGAAAAACAAGAGCTTCTTCCAGTTGATTTGCTCATTCCTAATTTTCATTGAAGTGAATTAATCCTTAATGCTGCTTTTTTAAAAAGCATATTTACTTTTTTGTAATAGAAATCAATTAAATGTGATTAGGTTAGTAAGTACTAAAGCACAACAACAGAGATATATTGAAAAGCTAATTGAAGAAGGTCAGCAAAAGCAGATGTTAAAGCACTAACAACATAAGCCAGGGTCTAGTTGTAAGGATAATTCTGTCTTTGTAACCTACTAGGTTATAAATATTGGCTGTGAGGGAGGGAATATAGCTTATGGATGGGACTGCAGGAATTCAGAATAACTTCTTGTCCTTCGTGATCACAAGACAGTTTCTTAGATTTAGGCTCCTATTGTAGGAAGTGATAATTACTTATAATTGATTCCTTATTCTTCTACCAATTAATCAATAAATCAATTTGGCTGATAAATTGGAATTTTCTAGCTATTTTTCTTAAGTGCTGTTCCCTTAATTAGGAGCACAGTTATTCAGCGCTGTTGCTGTGATAAGAGTGTAAGTACAGCAGAGAACAGACTGCTTTTAGGAGTAAAATGAAACTTTTTAATATTAATTTTGGCCATTTCATGAGCAACACAAATTCAGTCTGGTGATGAAGGACCTCATGAGAGAAATCCTTATTCACTCCTTGATTTGGCCACAGAAGTGTGTGAGAACGCTGATCGTGGCCTGTAGGCAGAATCAGCATTTTAAAAATGATGCTTTGTAGTTCATTGGTGTTTCCTTAAAATAAAAGAGATTGTCAAGGTAGTAAAAACCTGACCATAGGAATGAGAGATCTGAGTGAGAAATGCATTCTACACCTATAAAGAGATTATCAGTCACCTTTGACAAAAACAATTATTTGATAAACTAAATAACAATCCATATAAATTGTAATCCCCTCCTCTCTTTACAGCAGTACTTTACTTTACAGCAGTATACTGGT
Organism: Calidris pugnax; assembly: GCF_001431845.1. Classification (NCBI taxonomy): domain Eukaryota; kingdom Metazoa; phylum Chordata; class Aves; order Charadriiformes; family Scolopacidae; genus Calidris; species Calidris pugnax. The sequence goes on along the minus strand of NW_015090986.1, from coordinate 6,259,049 downwards.
GATACTTAGAAAGGAAATAGCTCTTGTGTTTTGTCCATCAATAAACCTTCTAAGCAGCTGGGTTTGGGACAAAGCTGTTTTGTACCCCCCTGGGAGAGCAGAGTCCCTGTGAAGCTGCTGAGGATCTCCTATGAGTAAGTCAATCTCCAGGTCCACCGGGGAGCCAGGCCTTCCTGAAGAGTGGATCAACATGAACCACGCTCTGCAATAAACCCTTCCAAATTCGAGGTCCACTGTAAGTGCAATGAGCCTTAACTAACTGATGGAGGAAACATCTTCAGTGTTCCTCCATCCGCCCACACTGGCAGTGCTGATGTCTCGGGGGGTTCCCACCTCTGCCTTCGCGTCCATGAGCACCGCTGCTGCACTGCCCCTCATAGCAGCCTGCAGAGCACAGTGACCTACCTGATCCTGCACCTGGGATGGGAACCATTCCCACAGTGAAGTCTCTCCATTCAGGGCCCTGGGAACACGCAGAGGTGGCTGACAGCTGCCTTTCCCAAAGCCCTTCTCTCATTCCAGATCACAAGTTTGAAGCTGGACTTTTACCTAATGTTTGGGCAGATGTTGGAAGTCAAGTAGCCCTGCTCAACCAATGTGGCGAGAATGAAAAAAATATTTTTCAAAGAGGTAAATGCGGTTTGGCACAATTGGCCGTGCACTGTGTATCCTGGAGGTGCTTGAAAGCTTGGATGCCCAGGAATGGGGGCTGGGGGCAGAAAATGAGTGTGTGTGGTGGGGATCCTCTGCTCTGGCATTATCATAGAGGATTTTTTAGAAAGATGTGTAAGCTCATACACGTATAGTAGCAGCAAGCTTTTAACCTGCCAGCCCTTAGATGCCGGTAACAATGCTGCGTCAGTTCTTTAGGAAACACGTAAACAAGGACAAATGAAGCATTCCCCTGTACAGCAGAAGGCAGTTTAAATAGATTAGGCTCTGGCATAGCACTTAAGTTTATCAGGCATTTAGTGTTTAGGATGTACAATACAGCCGTATGTGACTTGCCAACTATCTGGGCTTCCCCCACTGTTTCTGGTTTGGCAACGATACGGTTTTTCACCCTGTTGCAAAGCTGACTGCCAAGGAGACATGGCCAGCTTTCTGCTTCCTGTCTTCCTCTTTGTCCTGGCTTGGCCTGCACTCTGCCTGCCAAGTCACAGATGCCAAAAGCTTATACAAAAAGGTCAAACAACTAAGGCTTGAAATCACCTATGCCAACACTTGTATTTTCTTTCTATTCTTCTGTAGTTGGCTAAATGGAACATACACAGCACATAGCTGAGAGAGGAGTACAGAGAAAGTTTTGGCAATAGGAGTGCGTGGATTACAGTTTTGCAAACTGCTCGCAGAGGCAGAGAACACTGAGCATTTTAAGAAGAATTCTGAGTAAAGCTCAGTGAAATGTGAAATGCTAAAGATGTATAATAACCATTTTATCCCTCTCCCCTCCCCCATCCAGTTTAGTTTTGCTTGCTTCAGCAGTTTTACTGTAGTTTGGAGTCAAATTCTTTTGGAGTTTAGTACTGCACTTCCTTGCAGTTGGATGTGCAGCTAAATTAACATATGTGACCATGTTGTATCTACTAAGAAAATTAAGCTTAAGGTAATATTTATAACCGGGAAGTTCTAATAAGTATGTAGCTGTTCAGAATCTAAATTTCATTAAGATAAATTTGAAAACTCCTGAACTGAGCAGTTTTTTACATTTTTTCCTCAGACTAAATTTTTTGTCTTATTTTGGTTCAGCTTCTCTCCATCTTATGAAACTAATGCAGGAAAATACATCTACCACTTATCTTTCTGTAATGTTTCTTATTGTGACTATGGTATTCACGTAATGCTTTAATCTCCTTTTTGTTTTTACTAAACACTAAGACTGATAATAGTAGCCATAAATGCAGCACGACTGTTGGCCATGAGTTGTAAAATTGCATGATTGCAGGGGAAGCCTTCTGTTCAGATGATTCATCAAAGCTCAGGACGCAAAGCACAGCTTCATATTTCAGTCAGTCTTCAAAAGAGACTATTCACTTTATTTATCATCTGCTCAGCCTCTCCCCTACCTTGCACACCTTTAAAGAGAGGGTGTTTCTTTAAAGTAACAGCAACAGGCAAGTGAGAAAAGGGAAAGATCCTTTCAGCAACAAGTCCCTTCATAATAAGCAGCATTTTATTATATGTCTCTTATTCAGTTGAGCAAGAAACCTGTACAGTCCTTAGTAGTTTTAGTTTATTTAACTACAAGTATTTTCCTGGACACTGAGAAGGTTGCAGGGTTGAGGAATATTCCCAGGCACATGGTTGTGACAGGAGGAAGGTAGAGAGAGATTGCAGAGAGAAGGCAGGGAAAAAGATTTGTCGTTGGTTGTTTTGTCCATTCATACAGGTGGTTGCAAGTTATCTTATAGTAAATTGTTAACAATGTTGTATACAGTATTATTCCTAAAGTTAATCATAGACGTAGAACTTGGGTAAAAGGGCTGCCAATGTCATGAATGGAGTAACAGTGCACTTCCTAGAATCAAGCATTGCTTGTGGACAACCACTTCTAACTCCACACACACAAAGGCACATACTCTGAATTCACTGCATACCGAAGAGTAATTTACTCACATGTGTGCCCTCTGCTCTTAGTAAAACAACAGAAGTATCCTCTGGAAATGTGGATGTCAACTGTTACTATTACTTTTCTATTCTGAAGATGCCTTGTCTGTCTCTGTCCTTCCAGCTGTGCTTCACTGGGTTGCCATTTACACACATCCAAGTATATTTGCCCCCTAAGCAGAGAGCTTTAGTAATTGAAGGAGTTGAGTAGTCATGCAGCTTTGTTTCTTTTTTGGTGAATTCTTTGATGTTCTTCAATGCCAGGGTGTGGATAGTCATTTTCTCAGGTACCTGAAACATCACTGAAGAGTTTTCACAGAGCTTGATTTTGTGGAGTGTTTCAGGAAGCATTCTCCTGGGAATGCCTGAAATCAGCAAGATGATCTTGATTGCTGATGCTTAGCTTGTGACTTTGCAAATGACAAATCTGCCCTGAAGGAGGAAGGACTGTGGGTATGCTTATGTGTGATCAAGAACAAAATTCCGTTTTAAATATTGTTCCTTGCAGGCCATCAACCTTGAATTTGTTGTTAGCAGGGACTGAACATAGGTAGTCATCCAATCCAAGGGTCTTCAGGCTGTAGAAGTTGTTAAAATCGGTCTGCAGTCCCTGTAGGAAGGAGATCATTATTCCTAAGAGGCACAAACTTCATTTTTACAGATTTCAAGACAGTAAGGAGTTTGTCATTTGGGCTAAGAATTTATCTTGGCTTTTTTAGTGGTTTAAACCATTCCAGTCTTCATCATGAGTCTGCAACAACATTGAGAGCAGATATTTCAACAGTCTGGGACACCACCTGAATAAGTATGGAAACACAGGAAAAGGTATTTTTTAACCCATAGTCCAGTTATGTCAGTTTACTGTGGTTGCCCTACTAATCTCATGGAAAGATATGGTCCAGAGAATTTGCCTTATTCTGCCCCGTAACCACTGCACTTTTTTTTTTAATGCCTCATTGCTTAATAAATTTTATTTCCTAACATGATTTCTATTATGGATGTTTAGCCGAGTCTTTTAAGTGCTGCAACATACTGATTACATTTTTTTCATCTGCTGATTATTAAAATGGACTTATGCTAATAAATTTAGGAAAGCAGCTATCATTTTGTTGCTGACATATGCATTTGCTCAGAGATATTCCTATGATTGCCTGTTGTGAACTTAATGCTGTGCTGCAGTGTATAGACTGAAATGGCATAGGTGAGAGCTGTGCAAAGCTACCCACACTTGCTGTGACTGAGCCAACTTGTGTATGGGAAACAGTGTAGGCTTGCAAGCTTGACAGTCTTCCTAGATTCATGTTTTCTGGGCTGTCTCCTGTATACATAGACATACTGTCTAACAAACTGTGGTAACCTATAGACTAAACTTTGTACAAAGCTTTAGTTTTATTCTTATTGTCATGGCAATCTGTCTTCATGTGCTGTTTCCATCCCCTGAATACTTACATCATGCTGTTATCAATAGTTATGCATATGGAAGTGATTTGATTGTTCATTTGATTAAAATAGAAGAAAGAGGCCATACAGTAATGCTAGTGTTTCCTGAGGGGACACAGTGCTTTAAACTTAGAGCAGACAAGCTGGCTTGATATGGAGCGTGCTTTAACTTTGTTACACGAACTTAATTTTGAACAATTGTGAATGTAGGAAGGCTAATGCCAGAATCACTTCAGAAAAACTGGCCCCAGAACGTGCTGGCATATTCTTGCTTTCTGGTGGTTGCTTTGCTGCTGGTGGAGCTCCCCGTTGTCTGTCCTGCCGTTTCCTCGCTCTGCTGCGGGTGGGTCACGCACCCTGTCCTGCTCCCACCTGTGGAAGTGCGTTGGTACCAGTGAGCAGAAGAGCATCACGGGGAACACCTACCTTGCCATGGGACAGTGTCAGGTTGGAGAGGGTTGGGGGAAAAGCCTGGGGCAGGCTTTCAGTCAGGCTTCTTGCCTTTGCTGTTATCCTGGGATTAGGGCCCTTTTTTTTTTTTTAACTCGGTTTGTCTTTTTGCAAGTGTGAGGTGTGACTAGTAGGCCCTCTGCAGCGCTTGCCTGTCAGTCACACCCACTGGGTGGAGAAACACAGCCCTAGGCCAAGGTGAATTTCATGAGAGAATTGGATTTTCTCATGTTCTTGCCGTTACTGATATCATAGCGCTGTCCTGAAAGGCTCTATTGTTGTTCGTGTTTCACTTTCAAATAGGCATTAAAGGGATACTGTTGGTTATTCAGACGTACAGCATCTCCTGGAAAACTGCTTGAAAACATAAAAGCATTTTGGGGCTTTGAAGATTTGCTTGCTATAACTGTTCGTAAGAGTGAAGATTATTGTCTAGCTAGCCAATTGGTCTCATTTACATGTCAATGCAAATTTTAGCAACTGCGTGGAAATCTGAACTACTGAAAGACCGGCTGATCTGAATGAAGTCTAGTCTTTGCATTGCACAGTTTTCCAAATTCACAGTAAGTTGCTCAAGCAGCACAGACAGATTGACTTTACAGTGCTCTGAAGTGTTGGCAGCAACCACAATGAATGGAGGCTGGGCTAGAAAGGGAGCTGTAAGAATGTCTTTTCAGAAGCGAACAAGGTGTCTGTGTTTTTGTGGAGGACAGAGAGGGACAGGCAGAAGGGAGGAAGGTAAAGCAAAATTTGAGAAGTTCACAGGTTTCCGTAAAAGTATTTTCATCTGCTTGAAATCGGTCATAGAAGGGTCTGCTGTAATTACAGTGCATACACCGAAACTCTTGTGCAGTGCATTGTGTCTCATCTAAGATCTTCAGGTCCAGGAAAAATACGGTGCAGAGCTGTCAAAGTGCTCTAATACACATAAGAAGATGTTGAACTGAGTCTTGAAACTGCTCTGTGAGTGCACACGGGGGAAAATTATTAGTGTTGTTCCTGAAGGGCAGTGCAAGTATTAAGGTGCTGTTTTACCTATATTGTCTTTATAAAAATCTGAAATATTTCTGTAAGGAATGCTGTTGGGAAGGTGCTATTGTTTACATTTATTCGTGCCTTTTTCGGTAATGCACAAGAGAGTTAACATGTTTAACTCATTAGACTTTCCCCTCTACAAAGCTCCGAACATTGGTCTACAAGTAAGATAACCCTGAAGCTATATGCATTTATAATTTCACCACACACACGCACAGACACATGAATATACAAACTTATTAAAATGGAAAGGACTGTTTGGATTAAATTTTATCATATATCTTTAGCCAGCAGAAAGTTGTTTTTTGAGTAAAAAACGGCCTTTAATAAGAATGTAACTCGTGCAGCTAAATTGATGTATTCAATGTCTAACGTTACTCACTCTGGCTTCATGTTTTGGAGCTGTTGGGTGGTGCAATCCCTTTTACTCTCTGCCACAAACTGAAAGTTGAGTTTCTGTTGTATTTTCAGTAAACTTGTACAAGGCTTTTTAATCCGAAATACTTTTTTTATAGCTGCAAACCAAATCAGACTTGATAGATTTCTCAAAGTCCTGCTGTGGTGGAACAGCGGTAAAGAAAAGAAGACTTAGAAACTCTGGATGGTTAAATAATGTTCAAGGCAGTGGCAAGTTACTAGGTGCAGTAAGAATTGTGAGTTAGTTGGTTGTTGTTTTTTTTTTTTTCCTACTTAATTAACATTCAATTTTTAGTCATGCAAACCAAAAAAAAAGTAAAAAGTAGTAAGCAATAAAAATAAAAGCCTTGGAATTTGAATCCATACATCTGTTTTTTCAGATAAAAAGTAGTATCCTTTTTCCAAGTATATTATACCCTTAGGTACTACAAGAACGTGTGCCAGCTTTAGTAAATAAATTGAAATGCAAAGAGCAAAAGCAAACCCTGCTGTATACTGAACCAAGCATATTTTAAAATCTTGATTGCAGAACTGCAGTTGGTATTGTACCTATGTCAGGGAATTTCACCTACGTAAATGATGCTAATACATTAGAAATTAGCCAAAAGTGAGGGATATGCTGACGTGTAATATACAGTGAAAATTACAGAATTAAAAATCAGATGCTCCCATGTGATATCAGCCACAAATTGACAGAATTACGTTGGGAAGACATAAATGAACATCAGATAGGATTTAATATTTCTTTTAGAGCTTTTGACCAATATGACTGCAATGGTAGTGCTACTGCTCATAGAGAGATAGGGAGTCTGTGGGAAAAATGTTCTTTAAAATTGTGGATTTTTTTAAATTTGAAAGACAAGGTTTCAATCAGGACACATTTGTTTTGGTTTTTTTTTTTTTTCTTTTTTGGTTACATGCTGTAAAAAAAATTCCGTATGTTTTTTGCAGAACATCCCTGCCCAAACAGAAAACTTGGTTAGTCATACATTTCTGTAGGTTAGTAAGTTCTACATTTCAAGTTCTCCTGTGACACATCATAGGAGCAGGTACCTGTAATTTTTATCTACTGTAAAAGGTCAAAGTAGACAGAAAGTCAATGCATTGATCAGATTTTTTTTAATTACTGTTGCTTCAGTACTCTATACATCATTTTTTTCTCATTATTTATTCATTACCAAGTTGCATATGCTGGAATATAAACATGGTGGCTGAGAGCACACATGCTATTCCACTCAAGTGTATGAACCACTGGTATGAAAAGGTAGGGTGATTTTTCTCAGCAGTTGTGCATTACCTACTTAGTGGCCACTGATAGATTTAATCTTTCTTTTGTCACTGTCAGTTTGTTTTGATAGTATGTGTGTGGGAATATGGACAAAGTGGTGCATAATTTGTCTATGAATTTTTTATTACAGCAGATGGAATTAAATCCACTTTATAAAATACACAGTAAATTATGTGTATATACTGCCATTTGAGACATTGCTCTCATAAACATTATCTGTGACAAAAAATACGTTACTCAAGGATACCAGAACTATGGCATTTCTTATGCCACGTCTCTGTTAGATATAAGGAAATATCCCAGTGTTTAAAAACTGCACATAGCATCAACTGGCAGTCTCAAGATAAGAAATTCTCAGCAGTGTATAGGCAGCATTTGCAAAAACCGCAAACCAATCAACCAACCAATCAAAACCAAACCATCACTCTTTGGGGTCTTTTCTTGATGTATTCCATATACTTTATGCTAAAAGTCGTGTTTTACCACCAGTCATAAACTTGAAATTAATTGAAATGAAGACACTGTTGTGGTAGCATTGTGGATCATTGTTCAAAATTAGGAGGTCCTTCAGCAAATCTTACATCTAGAAACATTACAATGATGCTTAGGTTGTAAAATCATTAAGACTTTTCCCTCCTATTTCAGAGAAAACATTAATTTTGTTTTAACTCCTAAACACAGTATACTGACTGGCAGAGTTATTACCTCATGCTGTTCTTAGCTGGTTTGAAGAAATACTAAACACTGCAGTGCTCTAGTTGGAGTTTCCCTGATATATAAAACCCCAGCATTTTAGTATAATTGCTGCTTATTTACTCCAATTAATGTATAGTATGGTGGCATACTTAGCATTTTAGAAGATCTCTGTCTACAGAATAGTAGAGAGGCCTCATGAGCCTCTGCTAATATTTGTAAACTACTTTGTGGGTTCTTTGTCAGGTGGTGTTTTAGTCTTGCAAAGCAGCATATTGTTGTAACTTTCTAAAAGGCTGTAGAATCCAGCTTTTATTACTGTACATTTTAATGGAGGATGCTATGCACTTTGAAGAAAAAATGCAGCCCTGTCCTACAATATTTGTTGAACTATGCTTTCTTTTCTACTTTTAAGTGCCTCATCCAAAGCTAGCTGGAGCTCTTTTCTATTGATTTTAAGACCTTCGACTGAGACCCATACTGAATGAAGCTGATTTTTTTTCATAGTCATGTCATCATTATCCCTTGTCTATAAACGGTTGCCTTATGTATTTATCTCCCTGAACTCTTTTTGCTTTACTGCCCTAAAATGCAACAGAAAATGAAATCCTGACTGCATGGGAGTCAGGGGTAAAATTCACCTTGACTTCCATGAAACCAGGATTGGTGCAGAATTTCTTAAGCAATATACATTGCATGAAGATGAGGGCCAACTTTGGTCTTTCACTCCATAATGAAGTGGCCAGTTTGTTCATTGGCTGAAGCATGCAAATTCCTATTCTTTACATGCAAATATAAATTTCTTGATTAATACAGTCTATTGTATAATTTCTTTCTTCTCTAAACACCCAAATAAGTCTTTCACTGTGTTCTACCTTTTGCTTTTCATTTTCTAAAGAATCTGTAATAAAAGCCCTTTATGATACATACCTTAATGTAAAAGGTTTCATGGTTTCCAAGAACAACTTCTGAATGTTTCTGACTATAGCTAGTATCCACAGTGTCTTCCAGATGGATGAAATTAAGCGTTCATATCTCATCCTTTCCTACTGAAACCAGTAAGCTTTGGAAAGAAACTTCATTCTTTCACATGCATCCACATGTGGCAAGATACCTATGTAAATCTCTTCTTAACGTACATGTCAAAAAAGAGCTCAGCTAATATTACAAAGTATGGGAAACATTTGTTTCAGGCCATGAAAAAGTATAACCCTTTTCTTAACTTAAAAATGTGTGTGTGTGAGCGTACACGTACATATATATATAATATGTATATATTCCGTGCACAACTTATCTTATAACACAGCTGGGGAAAGTTGTTCAGTTTTCAAAATGAGCAACATATGGTCTTTATAAATTGTATAAGAAATATTTTGAATAAATAAGTGTTGTGATTTATTTTACATAAACAAATAAGGGAATTTAAATTAAAAAGATAAATCTGTGCATGGGACATAAAGCTGAAAAGCTGACTATGTTATTGCTATTTTGGTTCTGGTAAGTGCTTCTAGGTCCTTGAATTTCTTTCAACTATATAAAAACTGGATTTACTCCCAGAGCTCCACTTCTTAACTAGGGCAGTTTAAAAACTAAACAAGGGCTGAGTCAGTTAATTAATTTAAATGAGATTACAAATCAGAAACACATTACGTAATGTTGATTTAATTACCATTTTTTATTTACCTAATTAAAACACTCTGAAGAAAAGTTAACAGTCTCGACAATGGCTGGTGGGGTGACTTGGCAGCAGCAGATCGGAGCTGCTGATAGAAGGGGAGGCGAAGCGGGGAGCCCGCCGTGACCTTGCTGTCCGCCCGCCTGGCTGGGATCTCCCCCACCAGCCCCGAGCGTGGTGATGCCACCCGTGGCAGACACCAACGTGTCCCAGGAGGACGGAAGGGCTTTTGGCTGAGAGGCGCGGGGGTTCCTCCCGGGAGAGCTTGTCTGCTGTGGGAGGGCGCGGGGGAGCGTGGTGAAAGGGGATGGAGCGGTGACGGAGGGGCTCTTGCCATGTCCCCGCTCCAAAGCAAACAGGTTTCCAACCAGAATGGAAACAGAGCCCCGCTTCTGCCTGCCGGGTCGGCTGTCTCCTCAGCTGCAGCACCTCTATGCCTGAGCCTTGAAGGCTTTTGTGAAATGGCAGGACTGCTTGGGCTAAAACCTGGGTGCCTGCTGGAGCTGACGGGCAAGTCAGATCAGATAGCTTAGCTTTCTGGGGCTAGCAGTCACCTCCGCTCCTTGCTGCCTGTTTCAGATGGGTGAAGATTAGATGGCAGCACCCTTTCAAGGTGATGGAGCGCAGGTCACTGTTATGGTACCTCATGGCTCCTGGTGTGGTATGTGGGTGCTGATGAAGCCTGCGCTGGTAGGATCAGCATGTCCAGCCTTCAGAGTAGCGCCTGCCACTGCTCTGTTCTCCCAAGAGGTCCCTTCCGTGTCCCCTGGGTGCAAACTGATGAAGGGAGCAAGCCACAGTGGGGATTACTTGCCAAAATGGAATTTGCACTGAGGAGCTGAGGCTTTCTTGGGATTTGAATAGACCTCATGTTGACAGCAACCGGGGCTGTTTCTGTGTCAGTTTAGGAGCCTTTGCACATAGATTTCTTTGGTACGCTTACTCAAATCTGTGGAAACCAGGTCTGCAAGCGGATCAGAGCTAATGGTATGTCTTTGGAACACTGGATAATGACAGAGAGCCTCTGCAAGCTGAGTGACAAGCACTTCTTCCTTGCATAGCCAGCAGCGTTTGCTAGTGCAGCGCTGTCTGGGAGCCAATGCCACTGCCCCATGGCTTGCACCTAAATGCCTAAGTTCCTTTTTTCTGCACTATTCATTTACCACCAGCTAAATCAATACCAAGTATGTTAAAAAACTTGTAGAGCTAGCGTCTCATATACTTACCCAGTGCAATAGCATTGTATTATATAGTAGTCTTGGTGAACACAGAGGAACTCCTGGCAGATAAGTAGTAGCAGAATGACATTTTTAAAAGAAGTTACTGTTTCTGTGTTGTGGAGGGCTTCAGCCTGGGTGTCATGAAGAATGTATGTTGTTGGTAAAAGATACGAGGCCTCAACGTAAAAACATGTCTTTCTCATGCTGAAGCCCTATTTGTTTTCTTGAGGCACTGCTTCTTCCTTGTGTGAACTGTAGTTCATATATCTAAAGGGATATAGAATCATAGAGTTATTTAGGTTGGAGAAGACCCTTAAGTTCACTGCGTCCAACCATAAACCTAACAGCGCCAAGTCCACTACTAAACCATGTCCCTCAGCCCCACATTTACACGTCTTTTAAATACCTCCAGGGATGGTGACTAGTCCATTTTCTTTGGCAGCTGGTTCCAGTGCTTGACAACCCTTTCAGTGAAGAATTTTTTTCCCAATATCCACTCTAAATCTCCTGTGGCCCAATTTGAGGCTGTCTCCTCACTTAACTTGGGAGAAGAGACTGACCCCCATTTCTAAGGCAGTTGAAGAGAGTGATAAGGTCTCCTCTCAGCCTCCTTTTCTTCAGACTAAATAACCCCAGTTCCCTCAGCTGCTCCTCACAGAGCTTGTTCTCTATCAAAGAAAGTGGTGGGGATGAGCATTTTGTCATATGAAATCAGCCAAAATTTTCAGGGGGAGTATTTTCATTAAATGCAGTAGCCTATGAAAATACGAAAAACAAATGCCCCCTCAAGTTAACATACTTCTGAAAACAAGGGTGACACTTGCACTGATTTAATTTCCATGTTTAAAGCATCATTTCAGCATATACTTAATATAGGAAAACACTTTCAGCTTGTTTATATCATGAACAAACTGTAGTATCACTAGAGTTGGTGTGAATAAAATTGTACAGTAGTTCAGGACCATTGGGTATAGAAATGGTATATAATGAAAGACATTGCTTTTGCAAAATGAAATCATTAAAAGTATTTGGGAAGCTTATAAATCTAATCAGTTGCTTTGTCAAGGTAAAATAATGTAGTTAATAGAAGGTAAGCATGTAGTAAAATTAGGAAAATAATAATTAAAGGTAATGATTTAAAGTACACAGATGCATTTATTTATTTGTTTTCTTTATGGATTTTTGCTGATCATGTTAGTGTCTATGGAGAAGAGGGAGATATCTTGCTTTTTTTGTTGCCATGATTGTTTTCCTATGTTCTGAAAGTCTTTGGAAGATGAAGTGTTGATTTGGAAAGTCTTCTCCCCACGAGGAAAGCCCAGCAGTGGAGCTGGGGCCCAGAGAAGTTGGGCCATCTCCATCCTTGAGGGGTTTCTTGCTCTGACTCTGTAAAGCCCTGAGCAGCCAAGTTTGATCCCATGGCTGAACCTGTGCTGGGCAGGGGCTGGAGACTTCCCCAGATCCCCACCAGACTGGGGTGTCCTGCGATCCTATGATTTTCCAGAATGCAACCATTTGCTTCAAGTTGGTAATGTCAGGGGGCAACGTAAACCTGAAGGATGACAGTTTGACAGGCAGTTTTGATTCTTGTTAATGGTAGTGACTGTCAGTTGTCAAGTCAAATGCTGTATAGGTACATGAGGGTTTGAACAACATTAAACTGATACTTACATGGTGCCACATCTCTCTGGTCCTTTATCCTCCCCCATACTCAAATCATGGACTATCAAAGGACAAGGGTGTGTTTACATGCTGGTGAATGATTAAATTAGTGGCTGTCAGCTGAGATTAACTGAGCCCAAAGGCTGTGTCCTAGCCTGTGGCAAATGAAAAGTGAAATGTGTTCATTGAAAACACTGTAGAAGTTTATTTGATTAGTGTGACACCTGTGAAGAATACGCTTATTCTAAGATGTGGTTCAAGAAAGTATTTTTTCTTTTGACAGATTCTGCCTCTGTTTTCAAGACCTTCAATGTTATGCTAACGTAGAGAGACTTAAAATTCCTTGTATAGTATGGGGCATAAAGGAGATATAGCATAACTTACTTTTTAAAGACAGTATCCTTTCTTGTCAGCTGAAAAATGAAAGGTTAGACTATTGACGTGAGTAATTCAAAAAATCCCTCAGGAAGCTAGTGAACAGCAGTGTGACTTTCTTGGCATTGGTGGGGTGTGCATCCTTCCTGCTGCTGCTTGTCAAAGACATGGTGGTTCAGTAGGAGAGAGCAACTTGTCCCTCACTTGATGGCATACAATTGGCTTTCTCAGGCCCGGTACTTACGAAGCCAAGGGAGATGTGTCACGGCACCACCCTTCTCCTAGTGTACATCAAGGAAAATGGATGTTTTCTTCTCACCAGCATCAGGCTCCAGCAGTCAGTTTTACTTAACCCTGGCTGCAGTGAGGTTTGCCTGCAATCATAAGATGCTCATTGGGATTGACCTCTAGAAATAAAAACATGGGAAATATTTCATTGTAAAATATACCAGCTTCTTGACTCATCCTTTCATACCGTATTCTAAAAGAAAGAGTAATTTGAGATAAAGAGTTGGCATGTCCTCATGGAAGCCATGACGAATCACCATAAATTATACATAAAGTGTATCAGGGTTATGTGAGTATCAACCAGATATCTACTCTATAAATCTACTCTATAAATTACATGAATATCTACCAGATATCTACTCTATAAAGGCTGTCTTGAACCATTCTCGTGTAAACTGTCCATCCATAGGGCAATAACATATGAAGGCATTAGCCACTGACTGTTGGAGCAGTCAGCACCAAGTAAGGCAGAGCAGAAGATAATGCTCACTGTAGTTGGAGAGGCATGTGAAAGCAATTCTGTGGAAATGATTTGTGTAGGTGAGTTTTTGCTCTGTAGCAAATAAGAATAAGTAGATCTGAGATCTGTGTGGTAAAATTTTTTCAAGAAAAGCACATTTACAGTCAAATTTGAGAAGGAAGTTTTTAAAACAAACAAACAAACAAAAAAGCCAAAGAAAAAGAATAAACTAAGGGAACATACAATTGGGAGCTACCTAAATGACAACGTTGAAAATTTCAGTTTCATCACATTTACATGACAGGGTTTTATTTGCTACTAGTTATATAGCTTTGCTTGCAACTTCTAGCTTAGGAAGTTGTTGTTTTTTTTTTTTAATGTGTATAGAATTATTTGGTGGAAAATTGAATGCAAAGCCAGCTAGGCAGACAATGAGTCTGGTTTATGTCTTTCTCCATCACACACTGGAAGAAAAGCCTGCAATTTTTAAACCCGGGGCTCATGTTGTTAATTAATGATCTTGTGCAGATGAAGACAAAGAAAGATTTAAAGTGTCTAAAGATGTCTTTTGCTTCTTTAGTTTCTGTGGCTTTCCAAAAATGCCTCTTACTCCCTCTTTTAGAAGAGCATTGCTCCAATGTCTCTTTTCATTCAATGTTCTGCTTATAAATTAAGTTATTCATATAATTTATTCCTATAATGATCATGGATCTCTTGTACTTTGCAAAGCTGTTTGCATCCAATCAAATCAGGAAAGTGCTTTATAATTACTGACACTGATAAGAGAATTGGATTGTCGCAGACCATCTTGGGTCTGGGTCCTTCATCCTGAGAATGAGACACTTCGGTTTGCTTTAAGTGCAAAGTTACATGGGCTGATACTCATCCAGAATACAGTTCTTTTATCTCTCAACTGCTTTCCATGAAGAGCTTGAGAAATTGCTTCTCATATTCAGCTTACAATAATTCTTTACTTTCTCAAGATCATTGAAATGCTGCTGGCTAATTTGTTAGTAGCATCTACCACTTAAATCACTATGTGAGAATAAATCTGTAAAAATTGTGATTGGTAAGTAGTTAACATAAAACAAAAATGAGTCTTACTGGCAAATTATAATAACTAGTCAACTGTTTATCCCTATAACTGGAAAATTCTTTTCTAGTTTATCTATCTATAATATGATAACAAATTGTTTAAACTGCCATCAGTCTTTAACCCCTGGTTCCAGAAGGTGGCTGTGTTGACAATGAGAATGTAGGAGTAATGGCAAATTCCTGTGCAAGAGCTAGAAAATTTTCTTCACTTTGTGCATCTTTGTAGTGAATTTTAACAGCCCAAAGCTTCAAAGGCTATCCTCTGGTAGACCTCATTAATCCAGTTTCAAATCTCTGCGCTCCCGAAGCTACGCTGTCCAAGCTTTATTGGGTGCATCTGCTACCGAATTGACACTTCATTTAGCCACCCATCTGCAGTAGTTTTACGCTTGAACCATTGTGGTGTAAAATTAACCCTCTCTGACAATCTTAGCTTAAATAATAATACTATTGGTTTGCAGAAGCAGAGAATGTCTATTAGAAGAATGTTAAAGTTCACTCCCCGCAGTGTGAACCTTCCCACTGTAACACAGGGAAGAGAGTGTTTGTCCGTATAGGGGTTCATTTGAGAAGCACTTCATTTTTGCATTTCTTGTAGCTGATTGAGGTTTCAAATTAACTTGATTTGATTTTTTTGAAGGGATGTGCTGTATCTTATCACAAAAAGAAACAGGCACACTGAATGGCTACATAATCGTGCTGGACACTGGGACTCTTAAGAGTAGTTGGGTGTGCAAACTTGGATGTGTAGACTTTGGCCAGGAGGCCTGCCCTGCATTCTTGCTACCCAGGGTTGAAGAAGATAGATGAAATTTCATGTTAAATTGGTTATCCAATGTGTTTTTTATTGTGTGCAGGAGTGAGTTCATTCAGTATTGTAAAATTTAGTTCTGTTTTTAATACCATTTGAACTGGGTTTTCCATGTGCCTTGGTCTTCGAATACTCTGGTAGATCCCCAGATGCTTGTCTTCTGTGACAACTGGCATTCAGATGAATTCAGTAGAACTTGAACTGTGGAATGGATTTCCATCTCAGATAATATCTTCTGTAGAATCAAGCTTATGTTAACTTAAACTGCTTGACAGACATGTGTCAAGCCATGTTTGCTAAGCTACACAGCACATGGCAACAGATCTCAATGAATTTCTTGTAGCAGGTGAAGAATCTTTCATTCTACGTTGAGGGGTACATTGGCTTGAAGAAGTGATGGGGATTGAAGGGCAAGGATTTGTTTATAAGTACTTTACTCCTTTTCTATTTTTCTTTCTTTAATTTGGACACTGTAAGCAGCAATGCATTACAGAGCTCTTGACTTCCCTCTGGGGTCCATTGGCAGTAGCAATTTCTGTAGGGCTATGATGCAATCTTTTGGTGCTCCTATGCTATCTTTTGGTGGTCCTATGCTACTAACAAGCACTGCTCCATTTTAAAAAGAGGATATTTTTTATTCAGACTGTAAAAATACTCTGCTGCACTTTAGATACCTATATGTAGAAGAAAGGTTGAGCTTCATTTAATTTCTTACTCTTTTTCTGTAAAACAATGCCTGCCATGCCTTACTTTGTTAATAATAATTTCTTGCAGTGGAGCAGGGTTTTGTTGTATGATTGGTGTGGGAATACAGAAAAAGTAGGTAGTTCTAAAAGCAACTGCTTTTATGATTAAGGATATCATTATTATTTAGTGTGTTTAAATCAAATTGCATTCTCCTCTTGGTTCATTAGGTGAAAAGAACACTCTTTGAAGTCTACAGGGTTTGGGTTTTGTTAGTTTTTCTGTTACATAATCTTCATTTCACAGCAGCAATTCTCACAGACTAGGAACACAAAGCCTATATTGTATTAAAATAGACAGTCATATCTTCAGTGCAGTCCTGAGTCTGTGGAAGCAGTAGGCCTTTGTGCTTAAGGAAAGGGTAAAGAAACTGGACTCATCACTGCAAACGCCATTCGTTGCCTGATCCAGTATGTCTTTCTGGTCATTGCTTGAGAAGAAACTACTCTGCTTTGCTGATTATGCAATAGTATATTTGTGGGGTGGAGGGAAAAGGAATGAAAAGGTACGCTTGTAGATGTGTTTACAACTTGAGTATTTACCTGAATGACTCTCTTGTCCTTATTCAGTGATCTATGAGTTCCTCTTATTAGGATCATTGCATCTTTCACAATGTTTCTGCTTCTGCATAAAATGGGTTACATATAGTGTGTTTGTTCAGTAATGCCTCCATGTAGAAAGTCAGGGAAATGACCTTTACAGAACAAAGTTAAGTATTAGTTTAATGCTCAAGGAGGGTATTAAAAGGTTGTGAGATACTTTCAAAACAAATTAGTAAAACATTTCTTTCATTTCTTTATAGATTCTGGACAACCAGGAAGTCCAAGCCACAATGATCCTGCCAAGAATCCACCAGGTAAATATAAGTTCCAGAACATGTGCATCTAACATTGTTTGAGAACAAAGATACTACTGTTAATAGTTAAAGAGAGCATAATTGGTCAGCAACCCATTTTGCACTGGTAAGTACATATAATCAGGACAAGCTGTGATTCTTTTAGGTTTTTTAAACTGGCAATGCCTCAATTGTAGTTTCAACATTCATTTAATCAAACGAATTTTTCTTTCAGTTCATGGTTTTTAGAATGTGAATGGGCAAAGGAGGAATGAGACAAGATCCCAAATAACTTTACTTTCATAAAAGTCTTCAGATGCTACAATTATTCTTTTATCTCAAACAAAACACAGTTGACCTACCTGTAAATCCTGGGACCTAAGCCACCAGCTTCTTTACTTTTATTTTATATGTGCATTCTGAAATGCAAATGTGTTATTTTTAAAATATTTTTATGTCGTCTCAGAGCAGCTTTTGAACACATTGTTAACAGGCTATGCTATTGATATTTAGAATTATTTTGAGAGAGATGTCAATGTAAAGCCTTTCAAAGATTCTCTAAAAATTAGAATCAAACCCAGACTTTGCCATTCCACACTGTTTAGACCAAAGGTTTTTCATATTTTTGTGGAGTTATCCTTCTAATCAATTGGGTTGTGCTGGTTGCTTTATGAATTTTGTTGCAGTAAGAAAAACAGAATCACAGAATCACAGAATGATATGGGGTTGGAAGGGACCTCTGGATATCATCTTGTCCAGCCCCCCTGCCAAAGCAGGTCCTCCTGCAGTAGGTTGCACAGGAACTTGTCCAGGTGGGTTTTGAATGTCTCCAGAGATGGATTCTCCACGACCTCTCTGGGCAGCCTATTCCAGTGCTCTCAATGTAAAGAAGATGGAACTTCCTATGTTCAAGTTTGTGCCCATTACCTCTTGTCCTGTCACTGGGCACCACTGAAAAAAGACTGGCCCCATCTTCTTGACACCCACCTTTTTAGTGTTTATAGGCATTGATCAGATCCCCCCTCAGTCTTCTCCAGACTAAAAAACCCAAGTCCCTTAGCCTCTCCTCGTAAGAGAGATGTTCTAGTCCCCTAATCATCTTTGTAGCCTTCTGCTGTACCCTCTTCAGCAGTTCCCTCTCCTTGAACTGGGGAGACCAGTACTGGACACAGTACTCCACAGTGTAGCAAGTGTCAACAAGTGTGACAGACATACTATCACTTCTTAATGAGCTTTTGAAGAGTGACTCCTGCCGCCACCATCATGCTGTATCTTCTCATTTTGGCTCTCAGAAGAAGTGTCTATCTGAAATAAGCTGCAACTGACTCAGTTTGCTCTTTTTCTAAATGCAAAATGAACCACACTCTAACCAAGAAGTAATTGTGTGATGCTGGGCTGTTACATATACATGAATATTTTCTGGATCTCTCCAAACATTAGGGAAAACAGCCTGCCTTGTGGCTTTACAGTTTTGTACTACGCATACGGTCAAAGTATTCTGTACATGTGGTGGAATATGTTAGGTGTGTGTTGGATGTCAATACCCAAAAGAGGGAGAACCATCATAGATTGTTATACAAAAGGCCATATTCTAGTAGTATAAACCCCAGAAATGTAGACTGGAAGATTGCAGATATATTTTAGAGGTATGAGCAAAGTCAACAAGGGAAAAAAGTCAAATAGTGTCATAAGCTCTTTTTCAAGTGATTTTTTAATGTAACATATTTTTTTTTCCAAGGGATGATGCAGGCTTGAAATCATTTTGGCTGGAGACTTTGATGCTGTTTCTCTCTAAACTGTGTGGGACGTTATGTAGGCGTGTATTTCTCTATTAAAGACATGACATAAGTTATGTAGGATAGTGGTTAAAAAACCCAAACCAGAAAATTTACACCTAAATCAAGCCTGAAAAATTTCCTCACAGATAATCACAGTTTTGTAAAACTTGAAGTGTTTATCTGTGGAGCATTTATTTTTGTTTTAGAATATCTCTGTGAGTGCAAGAAAAGTCAAATGCATTCATTACCCCTCGTCATTTTGAAGGATTCTTTGTAGCCTCTGGGCTTGGGAAGCTGAAGGCAGTCTGGAAACTCACCTTCAATATGTTTCAAAATTCTGCTTTTAAAGTACCATTTAGGATTTGGAGTAGGAAGGTAGAAGTGTGTATTTCACTAGTGAGGATCACATCCTCTGGTGAGTCCAGTTGCACCAACCCTCAGTCTCAGCCCCAGGGTACCTCAGCAGAGAGTAATCTTGCTGCCAGCAACAGAGCCTGGGAAGGACAGTATACAAGCAGACCAGTTATATACGCTTTCTTTTGGCAGCCTTGTGGGGCAAGTATCAGATGCCCCAATGTTTGACAAACTCCAGTGTCCCAGAAGGTATAGAGAGATAGAGGGCAAAGGAAATCTGTACCTGGTTTCATCATGAAACGTTCTGCTTGAAGTTTGAGCATAACACTTTCTCATGCTTTGGACCCACGACTGGCAGTATTATTCCTTTATCTGCTGCCAAGTGGGGACAGAAAATGGAAGCTGTGTCTTGCTTCCCTTGAAACCCTTCATTTAAGCTGAGACAGAGGAATAATTGAATGTCATCTGTCTATTTGAGGGTACATGAACTTCTAGCATTGTTCATCCTCCCTGTGTGATACTGTCTCGGGGTCAAACTGGCAGGGAGAAAGCATTGAGGTTTACAGGACTACAGGGTCCATGCAGGAGAATGAGAGGGGGTTGCACTCCACTCAGCTTGTGCTGTCCTGCTCTTTCTAATTATACTTCACATGAGTCTTTTTATTAGAACCAGGCAGTTCTTTTGTCAGAGCCCCAGAGGATATCCACTCTGAGGTTTGTTTTCAGTCCCAGACCAGGAGCACATGGACTGGCAGTGGCAGGAGGGTTTGTTCTTCTATCATGTTTTGGTCTGATGCCTGTATGTCAAGGAGCCAGGGCGCTGGCAAGGGATAGGTGCTGTTAGGTTTTGGATGCCACTACCTTCACAAAGACATTGCCAAGGAAGAGGAGGTTGGAAACCGAGTGGTAGTTGGCAAGGCTGCTGGTGTGAAAAGTGGGGTTTTCTAGGTTTGGCTAGACTGTTGCATTCTTTAGGGTGTCTGGTAATTTGCTGTCTTAACCATGGAGGGAGGGCAATGTCATTTGCCAAACAAAAGAACATTAAGAGCACTTGCTGGAATTCTTTACAATACGTTCCTAAAAATACACTGAATACTTTGATAGCATAATACAGTATTAAGATAGCGTAGCTTGCGGTGAAAATGGTATGTAGCTTTTGTAGCAAGATCTAGGGATATCCTCCTCTAAGTTTTATTTTTCAATAACTTTCATCTGGTATATTTCTAAAGAATGAAACTTGCTTTTCTGAGAGCTGGGCTGTAAAGGTTACTTCTCTGCAGGGATTAAGTAGGTTCCAGACAGATAGATGAGCTGAACTGAACTGAATCGAGAGGGAGAAGAGTTTGAACATGTCTGTTGTCCACGTCAGTCATTAAGTTCCTGGAATCTAAAACTTTCTGTTATGCTAGCACAGTGCTAACTATTAAAATTTACATGGTTTCAAAGAGAGAATGGACGTGTTCATGGATCCGTTGAGGATGAGTGAACAGATAGAGGCACACCTGGATTAATTAGTTTTAAAACTGAAAACACTTGGGGCCTGGACCTATCAGTCAAAAAAACCCAGTCCTACCCTATATCTTACTATTCTACTGGGCATCTGCTCAGGGCTACTGCTGAAGGCAGGCTGTTGAAAGAGACCTACTGTGGCAGTTTCAGTGTAATGCTGTATTATTTGCTCCGAACAAGTCGCAGAGGTCTTTTGTATAGGTTAAGACAATAAAAAATATTAGCCTTGTGTGTCTTGCAATACCTGAAAAGGTGTAGGAGGATACATTCTGAAAACAGAGGGAGTGATCTTTCAGTAAGTTCATCTGTTAGGCATAAGAAAATTATGAGGGTGAGTAAAAAGACAAAAGCTCACAATATTGGCACCAGTCTAACCATTTGGTCTCCAGTGATATAATCCTTACTAGCCATTTCTTCTGCTAGAGGATTTTCTGGGTTTTGTTCTCCTTTATTTTTCTTTCCCTTACCTACTGCCTGCTGATTACAACTGTTTGACATTAATAAGGTTACTTGCTACCTGCCACTGGTGTGAGGTTGCTGCTTGGCAGACTTGCTTTATTTATACATCAGCATGTTAACACTGCTGCGTCCACTTGTTGTCATGTTGCTCAAATCTTTGAACACAGCCTTTTCAGGCTGCTAAAATAAGAGTCAGAAACAGCAATACTGATAGAGTAAAATGTTATCTTGATATGACAATAAGATAGGGTAGACAGCTGAATACAATTTGAGGAATAAAGGGAACTGGAAACCTGTGTGAGTGGATACCAAGTCCTACTGGTGCTTCGTCTTTTGTCTTCTGGATAGAGCTGGGAGGAGAATAGTCTCTTCTTGTACACGTCCCTTCAAGATTTCAGAGCTATTCTTGTCCAGCATTGGGGAATAAAAAAGGTAAGATAACTTTTCAGAAGGTGCAGAGGAAACCTAACCATCCCGACACAGACAGTTATGAACCTCATTGGCGAGGGAAGACGAGTGTGTTCAGATTTTTGCTTTCATCCAAGCAGTTGAGTTCAGAGGTTACTAGAGCTGTGTTTCCTAGTAAGTGGGACCTACTAGATTTTTTTTCCTGATAGAACTTACTCCACTTGGTCCAAAGAATATTTTCATGTAAATTGTGCAGACTGTACATCAGTCAAGGCTGAATGAGGAACGCATATGACTCAGGTTTAAACATGTGCACTGATGAATATTACGTTATTTATATGGGGTGACACAGTTTTAGACAGAGAGATTGAGAAACTGTTTCTCCACCTTTCATTACTCCCCACTGTTTCCCTTCTTCTTTTCTCCACAGTAACCCATGATATGTTGTCAGGGTATTCATCTAGTGATAAGATCCTCAATCTGAATGAGGCATATGTGAATTCCCAGCCCCAGCCTCACTGCTCTGGGATTGGTTCTTCCCCTCTGTTTTCAAAAGAAATTTTATTCTGGGAACCATTTCCAAAGAAGACCTGAGTGAAATCACCATTATTTTTTTTTTTTTGCTCTAATTAAAGAAGGTGTTGCCAAAAAGCTTGCAACCAGCCTCACCTATCTCTTAATATGCAAATCTCACTTGCAGCTGTAGAGCCCCAAAGGCTTTTTTGTGCTTTCATCTGGGCTAGCAGCCATAGGGAGAACATTCTTTTTGGATCAAGCCCTCAGAAATGTGTAATAAATTTGCCTATGTATGACTGTTTTAGATAGAAGTCTTTCAGATTTAAGTTTTAAAATGTGTAGTTTCAGAAGTAATCTCTGAAGAGTAACATGGTTTCTACCTTTGCTCTCTGTTTAGAAATGCAATAAGCTAATGTCTCGGAGTTTTGAATGACTTGGAACACAGATGGTTTCATTATTTTCTGCTTTGCAAGTTACCCTCCTGTGGATGGGGAATTAGCCCCCTAATAAATAGGAATGGAAGAGAGATTCCCTAGCCTCATCATTGTAAGCAGCTTTCCTTGTAAGAAGCAGTGATGCCATAGTAGCAGTTTGGGGATTCAGGCAGAATTGTACTTAAACAAACATATATTCACCTCGCTTTTTCGGCATGGGAGTGGATATTCTGAAATGCTTGCTGTTGCCCATATGCCTGCAGCTGTGCCATCTCAGATAGCGATCTTCAAATAAAACAGGGTTGGGTTTGGTCAGGGCTTGATTTTCTGTGTTCTCCCTTTCCCAAATGCTCTATGAATTAGTAATGCTAGTGATTGAGAGGTGATATTCTTTGCCTCAGCCCCTCAGCCCTGAGCCAGTGTGCAGCTGTGCTATCTCGACAATCGGAAACCTGCACAAATTGCACAGCCCCTTTTTCCAAGAGGAAGAGCTTGTGGCCTTGCAGGCTGCTTTGAAATTTGGTGTGGTAATTAATACTGGATTTCTTAGCATTACTTCTGAATTTTTGTTTGCACTGGCTATCCTTCTTTATGAATCCACTGTGTAATCAAATGATGCTGTGGTCACATCTGAGGCCATGTTCACTTCTGATGCCATTGTGTTCAATGGTGAGCACAATGGTTTCTACTTCAAAATGTGAACAGGGCAAGCATTTAATAAAAAATGCTTCATGTTACCAGCTAAAATTCCAGAAACCTGCTTTGGCACTAGAAAATTCCTTTTTGGTGCCTGGTAGTCATATGGCTGTTAAAAAGCAGCTCCCCCAACCTCTTTTCAAATCTTGGCTGTGGTCCTGAGACCCTCCGGAGTGGAAGGCAGTCTCCATTTTAATTAGTTACTCGTCCCTGTTTTTGCTAGCTTTTGAGGCAGCGCACTTCTTGGATTCCAGTACATGGATTCCAGAGTCATTAGACCAGGTGTTTACTTCAAATCACACAGCACTGAAGGATATTATAGCTCTGGTTATTAACTGTACTGTATTGAAAATCTCATTTGTTTGTGAAAATGGCACAAGCAGCTTCTTAGTTCCTTTTTGCTCAAAAAAGTTGAATGGAGTCAGGGTACCTTTTTGCAACATGTTTGTTTCCTGTCCCAGCTACAACATCATTGCAACTTTCAGGAAAAAAACCAAAACATATGGTGGGTATGACACAAGGCCAGAGACAATCGTGCAATACCAAAATAGTCTCATTCTCTGGACAGACCTTAGTCCAACTGTTTCAAATGACATCATCACTGAAATCTTCTCCGTCACTCCTTGGCTTACGTTATCCACCCTCAACTGCTTTTAAGAAATTCTGGTTCAGTGGGAACCTGTGTCTGATAGTCTTTTACAGACACTGCCTTCAAAATGCATGCAATAAGAGAACAAACTGCAGGTCTGCTGACTGTGTGTTGACTTACTGTCAACAGTGTGAGACTAATTTTTCACTACGAGTTCTGACTGTGAATAGTAGCTATATGCCACTAGGATCCCTGCTGACACTAAAGAGCTTCCTGTAGAAGTTAGATATTGCAGCAAGCAGCAAGAACTGATCCTTAAAACGTCAGTTTTCAAAAACTCAAGCAAAAGAAGCTATACAATGAAATGATTTAATCTTTGATCGTAGCAGTTTCAGAAGTCAAAGAAACCTCTAGCAGCATCCAGAACATTGCATTGCATAACTTAAAGTCAAGCTACAGCTCCCTGCTAGCATTTTGTAGACCAGGCTGAAGCTTCCAGCCTTTCTTCTCACAGTAGTTCCTGATGTTGAACCCATCTCACTGCTAGTAGGTCTATCTGCTGCTGTATAATTCCTCTTTTTATAGATCTAGAATAAAAGTACAGTAATACAAATTGTTTCCTGCACTGATTGGATTCTTATGTTATTTAAGTTGCTCAAAATCAAGGCTGTATCAGTGAAAAAAATAGATGTTTAATGATGCCAGGAAGCAATTTTATGTTTTGGCACTAGTCAGTATGCAGCAGAACGTAAACAGACGTTCTATTCATAAAAGTACAATTAAATCAGAAGACATAAAAAAGTCTGGTTAAAGATTTGTAAAGCCAGACGTCACTGGTAAGCTTTTAAGTAATATGAGAAGCCCTTTACAGTACAAGTTAGTGCAAACTGAAAATATTTTTCAGTAGATTTAAACAACTTTTTTTTTTTTCCCTTTTAAGTCTTAGCATGATTAAAAGCTATACTTATAACTCAGCTCTTGATTGCATAGCATAGGAATAGAGTGGAAGATGTATAAGGACTGGGACAGAATAATTTCTACAGCAGTTGAAGGCATTGCTGAGGGTTTCTCCTGTTACTGACTGAGCAGAGTTTGATCAGAACGGCTGCTCGATCTTAACCTGTTTATCTTTCATCACTTGTGGCACTGTAGTGTTGTTTGGGAAATGTATTTTTCAGAAATGACTTTTCTGTAAAAAAGGTAAGGAGAGGAGACAGATTTTATACTCATCCTGTACAAAACCTGGAAGCAAATACAGACAAAAATACTGTGTTATTCATGGGTTTGGAAGTTACTGTTTACACAGAATTGCACTATGGTGATTTTGGCAAAAATGTTCTTTTGTAGAACTCAGATTTTTAAGACAAATGACAATTAGTGAAATGCATTTTGGAGAGTGTCCTCTCTCAGGCAAGGTGAATTTTAGTAAATGACAATACTCAGTGCTTGTATTGTGTTTGAACAATAAAAACAGCTAAGTGTTATCACGACCATCAAAAGATGGCCTACTCCTCTATGAGGAATAAAGCAATAGACTTTTATCAAGTGCATTGGTTTCTGTACTGTACACACACCAAGAATGATAACTTAAGGCTCTTTAATGTGTTAATGCAAGCAATGCATTAAGGAATGTTTAATGAAAAAAACAGTAAGATGTATACTATACAGTATCACCGTATTTTTTCTTGCATGCAGTGTAATAATGTGAATATAAATGTCAACTCTTATTCGCCAGGGAGATCAGCTCCATGAGGTAAAAGACAGTGTTTCACATCATAAGATCAAAATGTCCTATACTGCCCTGCTGCATTCAGTCTTGCTGTTTATCATATGTAGCATGCATGTTTCTGCAACAAATTCCTGCAGTTTAATGGCATAGAACATTTTCCTAGTGCACAGCTGGGAGCCAAGCAACATACCCACTACGGATTGTCTTCCTAACTAGTTACAACTGTTAAAGTCCACTAGTGCTGGAACTGAACATACTGTGTTTATTTTTCTGCACTCGGAGGCACCACTGGAATCCACCTTCCCTGTCAGAACATAAGGCTCAGGATGAAGTTGCTCAGTGCCTGTGACATAGACTGTTTATTGTTGTGTCAATTTTTTAATAATATTTTGTCACATTACATAGAGAAAAAAAGCAAGCTGTTTTTTAAGTTGAGATTGACAATAGCAGTTTCCTCCTCTTTCCTAATGCCAGGCAAAACATTTGTGTATATCTATGGATGTCATTATTTTTGGACCATCCAAGGCAGGGTGAAATCTGGGTGAAAGACAGTGATCTATCAGTCAACAATGCATGCTTCTATGAGGGGGTGATAAATAGTGGTACCACTCAGTAACAGAATTTTTCCCTATTCCCATTTCATTATCACAAGGAGAGACACACACTGTATTTCTTTTTGTGTTATGTGGGTATTCTCAGTATTGCCAGTGAGAAAAACTAAAAATTCATGACAGAAATCTGAAGATGAAATATGTGTGTCTGTGCATGCATGTGTTTGCATATAGATGTATATGTGTGTGCATGCGCACATATACATCTGTGTTCTTACATATACAATACTACATGGGCATTTTTAATATGGACCCTGGGGATTGTTCTCACTGTAATAATAACTTGACTAATCTACACTTGAGTAAAGCTCCTCTCAAGTTAGCCTAACAGGAGTGAGAGAAGTTGTGCTTCAAAGTAGTGGTATTTGGATAAGCAGCAGAGACGTTCAGTCTTGTCTCATTACCAGCTCCAGACATGGCCGCACATTTGTACACTGGCTTTAAGCCACACTTCACTTACAAGCCAACTAAAATCAAGAAAGCAAATTTTTCTTTGGAAATCTCCCTTCCATGTAGTACTTCAAACTCTTCCTGCTGAAGAAAACAGGCAGAGAAGGGAAAGATTGCCATTTGCATTCATCCAGCTTGCCTGTTCTGAGGTTAAAAAATGAAAACTGAGGAAGAAGGGAAAACAAAAGATTAACTAATTGCAACTTTTTGTGATATGGGTATGCAAAGTTCTGTCAAATAAGTAAGGAAATATTTGGGAAGCCATGTCATGTCTTCACTCATAGGAGAAACATGGAGAAAGGTTGCAAGAGAATGCAGAAGATGGAAGTCTTGTATTCCTTAGGAACTGGTGGTGAATATGGCTGCAGTGAGGCCTGCAACATCCAGGTGAAGGACGATAAGAGAGTTAAAAGTAGTGGATATGGAGAGAAGCTGTTGAAAAAGAGAGGGAGAGGAACGTGAAAGAAAGTAAAGAAAAAAGAGAGGGGGGCCTGCAGAGCTACTAGTGCAAGTAAAGGCATACAAGGATATCGTATGAAGTGATGTTGACTGGAAGATGAGAAGATGATTGTGTTGGCAAACATCGTTCAGGATGATCCCACATCATCAGACCAGAGTGGTGCTCTGCACAGCCACTGCACTTGCTTCTGGGGTGGTTTTTCAGCTGTGGAAGATTGACATTCGCTTATAAGTGTAACAGCAAAACAGAGATGTCAGGGAATGTGTTTAGTTGGGTGCGTTCACCCTCTTTCAGCTTGAGTTGTTAGGTGCATTGTTTATACCTGCACTGGGAAATAATATCAGAGGTGCTGGGTCAGGCGGCTCTGTGGACCTAGTAAGACTGCTAGCAGTGAAAGCTGCTCTTTTTGCCTCTGCCCTCACCTTTTGGTCCTGAAAAGTAGGGACTCTTCCAGATGAAGCAAGGGCAGATCTTTGAAGTGAAATATAGTGCTTTTACAATCACTTTTCTGATTATAGCAGCAGCGTTTTCTTAAAATAAAGGAGTAATTGCCAAAAGAAACCAGAGGAGAACAGTAGTGAACCATTGTTTTCCAAATCAGTAAATATTCCAGTAGGTGCATTTTTTTTTATTTGCTTGTGCTTTTATTCATTCAGACATTTGGAACAGAAATTGACTGTGTATTTTCAAAAGAAGAAAGCTGTGTTGACTCGGAAAGGAGACTAGAGAAACTGCAGTAAGAAATTCTTAGTGCACCATCTCAGATTAAAGCAGACAAAAAAGTAATACTATTGGAGCAGCAATGTGCACCAAGGATAGATCTAAATATTTCTGTTGGTAAATGCTTGGCATTCCTACTATGAAATCAAGTAATCTCAAATTCAGCCAAGTAAGTTTATGCAGTGATTATTGATATGAGAATTCCACAGAAATCTGGGTTTCTCAGCTCCATTTTTATAAGTTTATCAAGTTATACTACTGAGATAAGTCTTGATTATCAGCTGTTGTTTCACTGCAGTGCTCCAAGTTGTGCCTGCCTGAATTTCATGGCAAGTAAGGTTTATCATATACATTTATCTTAGAATAAGTAAACATAAGCCAACACAATATTACATGGTTTCTTAAACATAAGTTTCTAGATATATAAATCCCACCCTGAATAGTTCATCTGTGTTGCCCAGTCCCTGCTTTTATTGGAAATAATAGTAAAACCCTCTTCTGCCTCAAAGGTGATGATTTGATAATGAAGGTGGTAAAGTCACTATCTGCAGGGTAAGAGTTAAGTAAAAAACTATGTAGCAGAAATGTATGTGAGGACAGAACTGCTCTGTGGTGACATTGATCAGCTGATACATTTCTTAGCTCAACACTGACTTAAAAATTGAAGATACTAATAAAAGCAACTAGTTTTTGAACACTTTTCTGGATGCTTAGCTAGGAATTCAGTATATTGCTTGTTAGTTTCTCATATACATATTAAAAAATTACTTTTTCAGAACTCCTCAACTTTTTGCACCTCGGAATTCTGCCTGAATTTCAGCTCTCATTAAATCCTGTGGTTGGCTTTCAGTGTACTTTGATCTGTGTATTATAGTTGTGAGACTATGTTGATACTGTTATTAGCTGTGATATATATTTATCTATAGTTATTTATTAATCTACTCATTATACTGATTATGGTATTATGATCTCTTTCAGTGTACCTTGAGGACAGTTTTGTAAAATCCGGAGTGTTCAACGTGTCAGAACTTGTGAGGGTGTCAAGAAGTAAGTTATTGTTTACATTTAATCATTTCCAAAGCCTGTTATAATGAAGTGAAGGGGTTTTTTCTTGGTTCTCCCTGAGATGTAAGGTGTATAGGAAATGCCTATAACCATGCACAATTTTGATGTGTTTTACCACAATATTACAGTTGTCTTGCATGTGTTTGTAATG
Source organism: Calidris pugnax (assembly GCF_001431845.1). NCBI lineage: Eukaryota > Metazoa > Chordata > Aves > Charadriiformes > Scolopacidae > Calidris > Calidris pugnax. The sequence continues at coordinate 6,230,025 of NW_015090986.1, read as the reverse complement.
AAACAAACAGAAGTCTTCTTTTATCACTTTCATATTTAAAGATTGAAACAATTTGTTACATGTCCCTCTGCATAGCTTAATGGACTGGTATGTCCATAAAATTACCATATGTAACAAAGCCTTCTATTTGTTCAACTTGAAGCTTTTTAACGTTGTCCTACACGTCTTTGGATTTTGCTAAACCATCTGATAATTCCTTTAGTTTGCTTTTGAATTTGTAGCTCTTAAAAGAAAAATCATAGCATGGATGTAAAGGATGACTAACAATGTGTTATACACTTGTGGTTCTTTTACTCATAGCACTGGCTGTAATTGAATTTCTAATTACATTGGCTTGTTTTGGCATCAGAAATGTAATACACATGAACATGCAAGAAAAAAGTAACAAAATGTAAATAAAAAAGGACTAGTTAAGCTGTTACTGCAGAAAGAAAAAGCGAGTATAAATAAGATGATAGATTTTGTTGACATCTAAAAATTTGCTATAATAATATGTCATAAAGGCAGTGCATATTTTCCTTTGACATTGCTTTCTAAGCACATCATTTCTCCCTTTAATATCAACACTATTAAAGTATTCCTCTTAAGAATTCACTAGGAAGTGAATAATACTTGAGAGTTATAATTAGAAGTGTCCTCAGTGATGACACCAACATTATAACAACTGAATGGTCCAAGAAAATCTCTTTTCTGATAAGGTGAGAACAAAGCCTGTGAAACAGAAATTTCCAAAACCTTCTGTCCTAATTTTGCACAGGAGTTAATTCATGCCAGGTCAGGATGCTTGAGGAATTTAATTAAGTTAGTGAGGCTTAAGATGCATGTGCCGTTTAGTTTGTTGTGGTTAGAAAATAATATTCGACAATTAATAATATTTAACAATTATGTTAAGTTCTTCAGCAAAATGCTGAGCATTGCCATCCTGCAATGTTAAGATATATTCTTTTTTGTGCTTGCTGAAGGTATGATTTTGCTGTTTTAGGAGGCTGAGGATGTGCAAAACACAGCTTGCTTATAGTTGTCAGGTGGTTAAATATATTTTCAAATATCAGGCCATTCAGATTAAAAAAGAATCAATATTGTAGCTATGTTATGAAATTGTACCTTCTGCAGTTGTTATACTTGATATACTTCTAATAATAAGCTCTAAAGCATGTGGTTTCTGTGGGATTTCTTACCATGCATTTGTTTAACCTCAAGCCGCAACAGAGCTGTACTTGAACTGTCAGGAAAAATACAAACCTTCAGATACATTACACAACGTGCAATTATTCTTTTAAGTGCCAAAGGTAGTTAAAATGCACAATGCGCAGACGGTGAACAAAGGTAAATACACCACAATATGTAACATATAATTTATTCTTGAAATGCCAAGATGTATGGTACACGGGCTCTGTAAGGAGGTGAAGATAGCGTTGAGTGTGTGTGTTTGTGTGTAGGTGTACGTATGCAAAGCCGTACCTGTGGCCCTGGGTGAAAGAAAAAGAAGGCAGCGAAATATGCTGTCAGCACAGAAGGCTGTTATTAATACAAAAGAATTAACATTACGGGAAAAAGAGTTTGTGTATCCCCAAGTTTGTTCTTTCCAGTTATTTCAGTTCTTTAATAACTGACGTTAGCTGTCCTTATAAACCCTGTCTCATTCATTATAAAAGTCCCTCTACAGAAGGTTTGACTTTGTGCTGTGTTTTGTGTTACCTTTTTCATATTGGTGATTCCAGGTTATCTTTTATACAAAAAACACATTTAATCTGCATAACAACTAAGGGATTTCTAGTGTCTGTGGAAGATAATTAGCTTTTTAGATATATAGACATTAATAGCACTTGTCTCTACTTGGTTTCTGCAAGAGGCAGAAAATTAGATACATGTAGGTAGTAACATCTTGATGTTTTTCCCAGTGTTAAAAATGAAAAGATGGTTGAAAAGATAGAAGATTATCTTTGACTTGTTATGATGATGTGTTTTTCAGCACCCATAACCCAGGGAACTGGAGTGAATTTCCCAATTGGAGAGCTTCCGAGTCAGCCATACTACCATGACATGAATTCGGGTGTAAATCTACAGAGGTCCTTGTCCTCTCCACCAAGCAGGTAAAAATTTGAAATAAGTGCTAAGGTGAAAAAAGGTTGATAGTGTAGGACAAACAACTAAAAAATACCATCAACAGCCAACCATTTTATGAATTTCTTCTGATTTTGTGTGGTGGGCTACTTATGTACATTACCGTAACCAGTGTACAGATACATATGTTACAAATCTTGTAATTTGAAGTGGTGTCATTATTGCCTGTCATTGTTGTAACTTCTGTCAGGTTTGAAGTGCTAACTAAGTCATCTGCTGAGAGAACAGTGATGCACCCTGAAGCTGCTGCTGAGCTGCAGGAAGGCCTAGCAGCCGCGAACGTGTTGGCAGGGCTTGATGCCACAGGGTGGTTGCAGGCACAAAGGCTGTCTTTGGGGGCACCCTCTTGGACCTCCATCTTGAAAGATATGTTGGGACAGATACTATTTCATGTGGAAAAGGTGTATATAAAGACAAAGTGTCTTTATCTGTAGCATCAAACCAGTTCATGAAAGTGTATTTCCTGCCTCACCCTTACAAGGGGCATTTCCCGGCACAATGGAAAAAAGGAGGAGCATGTGAGGTGATCACAGGCTCTGCAGTTTTTCTCAAGGGTCTCCCTGTGCCTGCTACAGGCAGTTTGATCTGAGGGACCGACTTCTTTCTTGCTTCAACCTTATCCCAACTCTGAGAAAGATGCTGTTTTCTCCTAGGAGAAGCTGGTGGGCCAACAAAGGTGACGAACCTGCTGCACCCTCCTTCTAACTCCCAGATAATCTACTGTCTGTCACACCCAGGGGCCTCTTGGTTTTCTGAAACTGTCCGATGTACAATGAAACCAGAAGCACTATAGGACCTCTCATTGCCCCCTGTTTCTGCATCCCTGTGAGCCAGGAAGTTTCTGCATAGAGGGACAGGATTTAACAGGACTGTCACGGGGCTGGGGTGCTCTTCCACCAGCACTTGGTGCTTCTGAGTTATTTTGGTCATAGTCCTCTATTTCATTTCATTGTATTTTCAGCTTGGCATTTCACCCAGTACATTTTAGAAATTGATAGGTTAATTCTCACAGTGCTGTCTAAATAATAATAGTAATGCTAATAACGATACTAATAACAACAACAACAATAATACCACCATCAATAAAACCTTAGGCAGTCAGCATAACAGCTTCAGTATATATTGTTATGAAGAAACCTGACGTCCGTCCACTATATTGAAGTGCTGCCTCATTTTATATATATATATATATAT
>NW_015090986.1:6009110-6226368 GCF_001431845.1 Calidris pugnax | reverse complement strand
TATAAAACTTGAAATATGGGTCTTTTGTTGTTTTTAATTAAAATAGTCTCAAATGAAAAGTCTTTGTTTCAGGTTAGACCTCTGTGAAAAGCTTATGGTTTTGACCTGGTGAAATATAGTAAACTACATTTTTTCCTTATTAAATGTTCAGAAATGTTCCTGGTTTACCTTGACTTTACTAGTAGTACTTTTCCAGTGCTTTGTTTTGCTTTCATGGTTTCTGCATAGTGTTTAACACTCTCATGACACAACCTTTCTTTGATAAGTAACAGGAACTGGTTTCTTGGTTGTTCAGCCAAATGCTGGTAGGCTTGTATACGTTACCCATTCATGCCATGTCTGAAATATTAGATCATGTGAAAAATGCAAGCGCATACCTGCATTACATATTATTAAATAACATCATCTATGTGAATTAATGTAAGCTCTAGCATCCACTTTTTTTTTGTGCTTTGTATGCCTGAATTAATTTATATTGAAATATTTGTTGAAATCCAAACAGTTTATATACCACTACTAGCTGTGTATCATATTCACTGCCAAATCTCACATTACTTCAACAGCAAAAGACCCAAAACTATCTCCATAGATGAAAATATGGAGCCAAGCCCGACAGGAGACTTTTATCCTTCTCCAAATTCACCAGCTGCGGGGAGTCGGACATGGCATGAAAGAGATCAAGGTGAGTACCTTGAAGTATTACTCAAATATACAATAAATCTCTGCATCTGCCTTTCCATTACTGCAATAAAATGTGGGCTTTTAAAAAGAATCATTATTTTCCCGTCTGTTATGTGTATGTGCTGGTTTTGTAAATGTAGTTAAAACCAACAGTCAACAGGATATGGTATAAACAACCACATAATAATTTTTCCATCTGGTGACTGCCTTATCAATTGTTTGAAAAGATATGTGGCAAGTGAGGTGCTTGGTGCTGTATATGCTGTGATCATGCCAGCAGGATTATGAGTACAATGGTTTCAAGTGCAAAGGAAAACATCTCAACATACTATGGTTGAGTCAACCCTAGTTTACTCAGTTTTTGTTTTACCATTACAGACTTCTATACATGTGTTAGTCCATACTATGTGACTCAGAGTAGGTCCAATAGGCTCATTTCTGAAGAGCCCACACATAGCTCTGTGGGACTATATCCAGATGCTATAGGGTGTTGGTAAGTGGTGCTGTGTTTTGGGTTGTCAGAAGCAACAAACCTGTTTGTGTGCAGAAGGAAGTTATGGCTGTCAAAACAGTTGTCATAACTTCCCCTCATGTTATTTTGATGCTTTATGGGCCTGGATGCCAGGATAGTCTTTTCTCTCACCTTTGTGATGTGAGAACATGTTTAAAAACACATGTATTTGAACTGTGTTGGTTAATGGATCCTATACCTGAAGTACTGCAGCTATGTGGAGAGTCTACAAAATGTACAGCACAGCGTGTAATAGTGAAATAGAGAAGACGACATGACATTGCTTCCTTTGCTAATATTCCAATGTATGCCCCCCTTTTCCTTGTCCACTGCTCATCATTGCTCTCAGTTCATGATTAACAGACTGACCCTTTGGTCTTACCTCATTTTTGTATTGTTTTAGGCTTCTTTTTTTTTTTTTCCCTACTAAGTTTTCTCTTTCATCTCCATGTGCAAGGTAGCATGTGATTGGTATTTAATTTAGCTGCCTTTTATTTTCACATTTTCGTTCTAGTTGGTCTCCTTTTAATCTGCTCCAAGCCTACCTTCTCATCTGTGTTTCCATCATTAGGCTGTTCCTCTCACACAATGTTTACTAGTCTTTTTCTTCATAATTTTATTATACTTTTTGTTCCTCGAGGAGGCTCTGGTATTTTTATTTCTAGCTGTTTCCAGCATTCACTGTTGAATTTGAAGAAAAAAAAATTATCTGTAGTTTTGCATAACCAAACCTAAGAACAGCAAAAATAGCTATTCTGCCTGCCCTTCTTCCTTCTTGTTCCTAATATTTTCCTCTGTCACTGCTACCTGTTTTGCCATGACACTTGTATTAAGACTTTTGGTAAAAGAGGGTATTGTACCTCAACTAATTTTCATGCATTTTGTATAAATTATTTTTGCGCTTGTGGGAAGAACATGGTTCATCTCTGAAGTGGTCTCCACATATCCCCACTTGTGAAATGAAAGTCTTTTTGTGCTGCTGAGTGAGCTGTAGGGGCTTCTGAGAAATGCAGTGCTGTATGACCAGCTGAACCCAAGTCCTGCAGACAGAGCCTTTCACACATGGTCTCTATAGTTCCCAACTATCCCAATTGCTTTTTGGCTCTTGAGTCATTCTACTTGCAAAGAACTGTGCTCTGTGTTCAGTTTTACCAGCCTTCTTAAGTCACATTTATCAGTAGTGAACAATGTTATTGTTCAGGTTGCTTGAGTAGATTTACGATGAACCTTTACTTAATTTCTGTGCCATTGTGTAGCTAGACTTCAGGACTGAGACAGCCTTTAGCTCTCTCTGTATGTTTCATTAACCAGAGAACTCTGAAAGATGAGAAAGAGAGAATAAAAGAGATAGACTTGAATCAGTGTATTTTATTTTTGCTTCCTGGAGTTTACATTCCTCTTCTGTTCTCCAGCACTGCTGGGTATAATGATATTTTACCAGATCCTTTGTCTTTGAAACATTTTGAGGGACTTTTGTTTTCTCTGTCCTTAAGATGTTCTTCCATTACTGCAGAGGTATATATGTACCACTGTCCAGCCTGAAGACCATTATATTGGGGGAAGGGTAAGCCTTTTGCCCCTAACTGTTTGGCTGCAATCACTTTCTGAGGTTGTCCTGCTGCTGCAGAAACACTTTAAAGTGGTGACAGCAATGCCTGCCCTTGGTACCTGGCCTCAATGGGATAGGCTGTGTGGCAGCTCCTGGCATATTTGTTCTGCTAGTTTGTTAGATGCTAGATACCATCTTCCTGCTAGCATGTGTCTGTGTGAAGCTCCTTACCAGGTGTTACCAGGATATGGTATTTGCAAAAACCTCTTTTCTGTTTCCTTATGCCTGCAAGCACGAATATAATAGAAATAAAAGTTTGGAGCTGGTTTCTACAGTGAAGAGCTCACTGGTACCTCTTCCCCCTCTGCCATGGAGATCTGCATGTCATATGAGGTTAGGCATAAATGAAAAAAAAAAAAAAAAAAAAAAGAAGTATTTTGGATAAAAAAAAAAAAAAAGGGGGGGGGGCAGGGAGCAAATGTAGTCACAATGTGAAATACGTTACGCTGTTTTCTGCCTTGCAAGCACGAATATAATAGAAATAAAAGTTTGGAGCTGGTTTCTACAGTGAAGAGCTCACTGGTACCTCTTCCCCCTCTGCCATGGAGATCTGCATGTCATATGAGGTTAGGCATAAATAAAAAAAAAAAAAAAAAAAGAGAAGCTATTTGGGATCACATTTGTGCTCATCCAGTGTCGCCAGGGGATGCTCATGTAGTCTCAACAGCACTGCTTTTCCAGGCAGTCACCAAAGGTCAACAGCACCAGGAATGTGAGTCATTCCACTATACCCACAAATAAGAATATGCAGGGGTATCATACTTATGGGTAAGTGACTTCTCTTTCACTCTGGTGCAATTTTAACTTTTCTACAAGAAACAATTAGAAATAGGGGTTTTTTTAATATACAGTTTTATTCAGTTTCATTGTCTCTGTTTTGAGCATAACAGAGCAAAGTCTCTGACTTCTGATGTGAAATAGATCTTCATCTGCATACCTGTGTAATGTATTTTCATAGAAATAGAAATGACATAGGTTTGAAAGATTCTTTTATCATGAAGGCTTTTCATATCTTTGTTTAGCTGTATTTCTGAACTAGTAGCAGAAATGAGGTGACAGTGGAGACAGTCACAATAAAATGATAGTTGAAACAGGTTGGAATAAAGCAGTTATGAGTTTCATAGATGTCTAAGGGCTATCTAACCATTTTGATAGAGATAATGGGACAAAGATTAATGTCTAACAGAGAAACATAGTGAGATTGAAACTGTAATAGATGAAAATTTGCAGTGGGGTAGAAGAAGTTAGATCAACCTTTTATTGATGTGAAAAACAAATATGTAGTTTAGTAGGTAAGTAGACATCAGGAGAGGAGTGATTCTGTATGAGTGATTCTATTGTTAGCTCATATTTTCTACAGGTTCTGTACTGTGCAAGCATGCATCATGAGGGGTAGGAACATGACTACAGGAGTACTTGTGGTTTAGCCAGAGTGTGTCATTTGTGAAACTAAGAAAAAGCAATCTAGCCCAGCTACAATAAAATCTTCCTCATACCACACACTACTTTCAGTTGTAAAACTCCAGACTTTGTCCTTTTGCAGTTATCTGTCCTCTTCCTGTCATACTACTAAAAAAGTTTTGACAAGATTTCCAGATGTTGTGTGTTACAGTCTTATTTTAGGAGAGTTGACTGCTTGAAAATGCAATTCTGGACAGAAATAAGTAAGCATATTTGAAAAATGGGAACTTCAAATGGCATAGGTTTGGTCAAAGCCAATCCATGAAGGGTTATGAGCAGTTACTAGAGCATTATCCAGTGCTCTAGTATTTTTATGCATGTTATTGTTCTGATATAAAATGAAAAAAGCTCTAATTAACCAAAATTAGTATTAAAAATAAATATTTATTTATATTTATTGAAGTCAGACTATAAATCCTAATGGAAGAAAAGAAGAGCTTGTGAAGCCATGATACTGTCCGTTATTGGCTATTTCTGACTTCTAAAAATAACTGTAACCACAAGCGTATGTGTAACATTTTCAAAAAGAGGTTTACAAAAAAAATACTGAGGATTTACAATCTTGATTTTGAGTTTACATGTGTTCAGTCATGGTGGGAAGATTCTATAGTTTGTGACACTATTTTTGCTATGAAAAAATATTTATAATATCGTTCTATTTGCATGATTTTTTGAAACATGTGAGGTCTTCCTGCAGAGAAAATAGGAAGGTTTAACTGAAAAGATTTCTCCCAAACCTCTATGACATTAGCCATCCTCCAAAAGTCCCAGACCCTATGAAAGTCAAATAATCTCTGAGAATGGTGCATTATTTAGAAATAGAGTCCTAAAATGACAATTAGGAGTTCAATTTCTGTATCTGCTGTCATATCTTGTGCAAGTCATTTTTCTCTCTGATGCCTCGGTTTTTCCAGTGGAATGCCTTAATAACTTCAATAATGTCTGGGTCATATCTTACTTACATTTCTACCAATTGGAATTATATCTAGATCTATAAAGTAGTTTGTCGTAAATGTCTTGCAGTCTTCCTTTTTTTCAGGTAGCTGTTACTGAATTATTTACATATTTCTGTATTAAACAAAATTTCAAGTTCCTGCAGCATCATCATAATGCTTTGTGAAATAGATGGAAGTTGCTGCCTGAGGAAATTTGCAGAGTGTTTTAGAAATTCTGGGGAGGATAAAATTTTGTACAGTTAAAAAAAATATATCATCCTCCCCATTTGGAAAAGGAAGTTATTAAAAATAGAACAAAAATAACAACTAGTGCAGTGGATAAAAAGTGCTTTGGATATAATGGGCTAAGAACTGTTGGTGAACATCTTGAATTATTAACTGGTAAGTAAATCAGGTATTTTTTCCTTAATGCATTAGGAAACAGGAACATCAGAAGAACAGAGGTGTGTGCACTTATGGCTTCCCTTGTAAAGCTAGCTTGAGAAAGTGCATTAACATAATTGCAGACAATTTCAGTATTTTTCCTTGAGATCTGTTATACTGTTGCAGTATTACAACACTATGTATGTTATAAATAAATAAACCAGGGGTTATCACCAATGCACGCTGGTCATGATAAAAGTGGAGAGATTCATGTGGATTTCTGTAGTAGTCAGGTGTCTGGAAATACTGACTGTCAATATACAATGAAGTGAATTTTAATTTTACAGTTTCTTCATCATGTTCATTCTCTTACACCTCACCCACCTCTACCAACAGTCAAGAGTCAAGATGCCAGCATACCATTAAAACTGAAACAGCTGGGTCGCCTTCACCCGTTGATTGGCCAGCAGCTGTTGGACCCTCAACTTCTCAGGTCCCGACCCCCTTTGCTGGATGCCCCTCTTCTGGACACTTGTCCCCTTTTGCTTTCTCCCCACCCACTGGACACTCCTTCCCCATTGGGGTCCTTCCCGATGGCTCTTTCCTTCTTGGGCCTTCTTCTCATGGACCGTCAAAGATGGACGTTCTCATTTCTGAAGTGAGGGAACTAAAAGAGGAAGTAGTTAATGTGGTCCAGGAGCTGAGAACAGTAACAGATCACCTTGGCTTTTTGGTGGCCTGTGTTGGACAGAGTTCAGGATTTTTTCGGGCTCCTGATGCTCCTTCTAAAGGTTAATGGTATAGAAACTCATAGTCCCCATCTAACAGATAAATTCATCTGCAAAACTTTACCTTGATGAATAGCCATTAAATGCATTTCTGTGTTTTTGACTCAGTCTAAGTTCTCAAAATCCTTTTACGTCAAAGCATGTTATAAAGCAATTTATGTCTTGTTAGTAACTTCTGTTACATCTGCCTTTGTATTTTTTAATATTTCAAAATACCCTTTAGTCAATATAAGCACACACGCAGACATACTTTCCATATATATATATATATGACATACCTTTCTCATATACATACACGTCTCTCTATATATCCATACACACCTTATGGATCTATCTGACTTTTCTGTCTTTTTAAGTAGTGTAATGTGTGCACAATAGTCAAATGCTGCCATTTGGTAAGTTGTCATAACTTCACATTTGTGAAGTGAAAGGTGCTTTTTAGTAAGAGTAACTTTTCAAATTTCCGGAGCAAGTTCTTAGCCATGGCTTCTCTTAGCCTGTTGGCTGCTGCGATGCTGAGAGTGGCATTATGGTATCATGGTGAGAAACAGGAGCATTAGCAAGGAAGGCTCGCCCAGGAGGCCACAAGTTGGGTTCTCCTTCTTCCTGGTTGCAGAACAAGACATTGGTAGTGCTCAATGAGTGGATATTATGTCTACGGGTTAAAAAACAGCAGTTTTGCTATGAGAGTTAAAACAAATTTAAAACCAATAGGGAATTGGTTTACTTTTCATGTCTATAATGGCAATTTTACAAGAGAAACTGCTGTTATTTAAAGTTAAACATTACTTTCATAAAGATGAGAAGTGCTTCCTTATCCTTGGAGCTTGAAAGGCTCTAGGTATAGAAAAATAGTTGAAGGAGCTTTCAAATGCTTATTTAATTAAAAAGGCAGAGAAAGAGAAAAGAATCCGTGAACAACACAGCAAAAATATTATCTTAAAATGAGTGAAGTTGTTTGTACATCAAGAAAATTTACGTCCTCCATTATTGGGTGAGAAAGATGTTAAGTTTACACTCTCTCCAAAAACCAAGCAACAGAGATTGTATCTCTTTTTCTGTGTTTAGAATAGCTTTAGACCAATTTACAACTTGTTCCTAAGTATCTTCAAATATTCAGAGTAGCAGATAAGGAAGTTGCTACTCTGGGCAGAGCAAGGACCTGACTTTTCCTTCAGCCCATGTACACTTCAGTTTCTGAATTACTGAAGAATAATAAAATGTTTAGAAATATAGACAGAAAGGCAAATACAGTTGTAGAGAAAGTAGGAAGCATACAAAAAAGTTTGCTTTTTATTGCATTCCTGGAAATGGCTGTTATTTGCTCAATAAAGTCACTGTAAAAAATCTCATTATAGGTTCTTTGTCTTTTATTTTGAATAGCATATTGTGGCAAAGCCCATTATTTAACGTTTTCCATGTGTGATTAGAGAGTTGAATACACTGAGGGCTAGCATATGCATCTCTCATATACATCAGTGAAAATTGTAAGTGCAAAAGGATATTTTTTCTTGTATGCATAGCACTTGTTCTGTGATGAACTTTATACTATGGCAACATCCTGTTACCTTGATGGTTACTTTAGGTGTCCTTTGATTGAAATTAGTGATAAAATGCATGTCTTACTGCAAGATTTGGCCTAGGAGCTCTTACGTGTAATTGTCCTGTTCCAATGTTACTGAATATGACATTTCATTAGTATTTTTGAAACTGATCAGCTCCTATTAGAAAATGCAGGTTACGTTTTATTCTGTATCATCTAACCTATGTGGTGCAGAATATCTTCAGTTACCAAAAGAATAGGTATTTAGTACCTCATGAATCACAGGTGTCTGAACCGACATTTTTTTTTCCAGTTATGGTACATCCATGAGTTGGAAAAAATGAACTTAGTCCACATCTTGTAACTTTTTTTAGGCATCACTCCTTTTTGTCCTCACTGATAGATTCTTTGTTTCTGTGCCGTGTACATAGATAGGTTCTTAATTTCTCTTTTTTAATGCTTTCATACAAGTTGTATCAATCAAAGTAGTATATTTCAGTGTGAGTTAATGACTTTGTTCAAAATCATTCCCCAGATGAATCTACAAATAAATATAGCACACCTTTTAAACCGTTGTAAACTGTTACCGGTAGAGACTGTACTAGCAATACAAAGGAGATGCCATAACCTAAATGCTTCTAAATCAACAACTTCCCTTACATGTTTTATCTTCAATGCCTCTTTAATCCTACTATATTAGAAATTGGGAATATTTTTCTGACTTTTGCAGTTAAGGTTACAATATTGATTTCATTTTCTAGCCAAGTTCCTTAGGTTCTCAGCATTAATGAGATGTTATAGCTGTGCATTTTTCCTTGAATTTTGGATGACTTTCTATGGGATAATTTAATAAATTACTAAAATGTACTCTAAAGTCTTTATAATTTGTTTGGCTTTTTAATTAGATTTTTTCAGAGTCTCCCATAATGCTCTTCTGTCAGAGCTATTTACTGGAATCACATCTCTTAACAATGATTCATAGATGATGAAATGGCCCATTTCGTTTCTGAGGTGTAAAGTTAAATAAAAAAAAGTAGCTGAGTACCTAAAGTACACTGTAACTGCGTTAAGGGTTCTTTATGGCAGTGCAGAGAACTTGGGCCTTCATGTGGGTTTGTTAATGGTGGTATATATATTAGTTATAGTACATTCTTTGTGGCAGCAGCATTGTATTTTTGGTCTCTTGCTTTATGTCTCTCTTTCCAAGGCCAGCCTCATTACTTGCAGTGCCTGCTCCATGTTTAACAGGCAGCCACCCCACTGAGCTCTGGGTTACTCCTAAGTACTTCCCATACAGCATCCCATGGGTTGTGCTGGTACAGAGGTGGCTGGACAGACTGAGTCTGAAGTTGTGGGAAGAAGCAAGGCAGGACAGGCAGCAGAGATGAAGTCTGGCACTCTGCTGCTGGTCACTGCAGGGCTGGTGGAGACAGTCTCACCTCTCTCCAGCAGCAGCACCCCAACCCTCCGTGGTCTCCATGGTGTACCTTGGGGGTCTCACAGTTGGACAATGCTTCTGATATGAGGCATAGGGTTAGGAATGCTGGTCAGCTTTATGGTAGCAGATCAGTGCTTGAAAAAAATGTGGTTTTTGTCTTCTCACAAGAAGCAGTGCAGGTACAGTAACGTAGTCATGCTGATTATGAACCCTTCCAGAGAGGTTTACTATTACTTTCTGATGAGGAGTGGCAAGGTGGGTTTGAAGGATGAGAACGAAGAATTGCTGCGCACTGTGCTTGCAGGATATCATGCCATAGTTTCAGCCTGATCATAGTGGGAATAGATGTAAATTTAAATAGGAAATCGATGCAAATTTCAACGGGAACAATCTCTTCCATTTGGTAGTTAATTACTTACATGTCATATGACACTGTCAAACAACTGTTAAAAGATTAGGTACATACGTCCTGTCCTACTATTAAATATCTTTTGAAATTACTTTGGGATGTGGATGTTTTTGATATGTACATACTCTATTTTAATGCTGTAATCTGACCATCATATCTTTACACCTCTCCTGTTGTACAAACTGACTTTTGTTAAAATTGAAAAATTAAAAAACAAAAAGAAAAATTTAATTTTAGGAAATATGTATGCAGCTTTCCCAGTTACTCCAACTTAAATAACCATACACTGGAATTACACTCTTGAAAAGCTAGTGTATAAATTTTAACAGGAACTGTATTGAGTTGTTTTGCTTTCTGTCCATAAGAAGTAGGATAATCAGTAATGCAATAGAGAAATTTGGTTGTCCAACTTTATACAGTTGGTCACACGCACCAACAAAAAATGTCCAACAACTTACTTGTATAGAGACTCCTCTGGATGTCCTGTCCTTCCCTCCACAGTATGCTGGGAGATACAAGGGCAGGTAGATCTTTTATCTTTTGTCCAAAGCCGTTTCTGTTGAGGAAAAGAAAATCATCAAGGTTAACACATCCCACGGAATGTAACTGTTAGCAATGGACTACAGTGTTCTGCAAATTTGCATGTGGGTAGGGATGCGAAGAATGACACGTTTACTCCATCTAAAGTGTTGCTGACTCTCATGTTTTGATTGTCTGAAGGTTCTTGCATCACTTTCTTCTCTTATTTACATTAATACTTATTGAGCAATGCAAAATAAAATAGTGTAACTTACTAGAAATGATTAATAGAGATGAATGAGGAAATAATTCAGTTGCTATTGTGAGAAACGTACCCTTGTTTTGCTGTGGCTTTTCTGAATTGCAATATTTTTGCAGTGTTTTGCTCCCCAGCTTGCAGTACTGAAAGCAGCACTGGAAGAAGTTCTAGTCCAGTTCCTCTTCTTAGGTATTTCAGTACAAACGACAAAAGATAATACATTAAAATGGTTTCTCTGTTGTGAAATGGCCAAACAGCACAACAGAGTGTTTGATTAGCCTTGGGCATGGTTCCTGATAGGAAAACCAGTGTCACAGTCTGATAGACTGGGTTATGCAATATCAGAGGTGTGCCTGTGAAAATAACATTGGCACTAAGTAGGCTGACTTGAAGATGGGAGGTTACTAGATCTTTGTACACTGACATATACTCTAGTATAAAATTTCCATATATAAAATGCTTTTCTATACTTGATATAGAAAAAAAAATAAAACTGAGATCAAGTTTTTAAACATGAAGAGAGCAGCGCTTTTCAGACCTTGATATCTTATATATCTCCATGTAAGACCTCACTATTTCTCTCAAAAGGGCCTCAAAACTGAGAATTGTTATATGTGTCTGAGAAAGTAATGGAATAGAACTGACCGTGATTTTTTTGTTTGTTTGGTTGCTTTGTTTTGTTGATTTTCCGTTCAGGAAAACATTGACTATGTGTACTGATTTTTTCATAGAAGTATATAATTTAATTTTTAGGAGGGCTTCTCTCTGGTCCAAAACCAGACTTGCAGTGGTGGGGAACAGAACACCAACAAGCCAATGACTAGGGCACAGATTTGGATAATGGGAGAGCTAAATGCAAAGCCTGATCTCTGCCTGATACTGAACAGGAATTCTAGCAAGTCTATCTCTGTTCAAGTATCTCAAACACCAACCTGTTCAGACACATCTGTCTTTCTGTCCTATTTGTTCACAAAAATATGTCACCATTCTTTTTTTTTTTTTTTTTTAATGAAGAAGATAAATGAATTAAAATGTTTTGTTTTTCAGGATTCTTATTTTCCATCCAGCCCCAGTGCCAAGTCTTTAGGACAGATATGATAAAGCCTTTTTCTTGCAAATGAGAGGTTGTGCTTTAGAGTCACTCAGCTGTCAGTATTCAGTGTTAGGTGCCTTATTAAGACCTACAGTGGAGAAATGCAGAATGCTTATGGTGTTAAAGGAAATCAGCACATATGAAAATTGGTGAAGCTGGCTCTGCCTGTGCAGAGTGTCTCTGCTCGTTCTTCACAGGTGTGCACAGGTGTAAACCAAAATTGCTTCTCCTGAGCACCATGGGATTTGTCATGATTCATCTTCTTCATCATCATCATCATCCAGCTATCTGTTGTGAATTTAAAATTTTGCTGCAGTTTTCACACATGCTTCGCACAAGCCTACCTACCAGATGTGGTGGAGACAGTGGAGAGTGAGGCCCAGCTAGATGTGATTTATGTAGTGTATCCTGCCAATAGAAATCATCCCAGGTACTGCCTCTGGGAAAGAGCAGTTTGCTTAAAACTGTGGCATGAAAAGGTGCCTCTTACAGCTTGCCAGTGGTGCTATAGACTCCATGGCTTTCCTGCTTTCACTGTGGTTATATATACAGTCAGTTGAACATTCCTTTATCTTACTTTCTCTGGAGGTGACGAGTTATAAATGAATCTTTACAGATTGTTGTCTGCCGGAGCATACCTTGTAGAGAAAAACTTGTGAAACTAAGCAGTATAAAACATATTAATAAGGGGAGTTAAAGAATAAACTGGATTAAAAGAAATATAATATTTGTTTATGATTTCTTCTTTCTCTGCTCATGAGTATGTCTCATGAGCAAGAAAGAGAAGCTGCCATATTGTGGTGGCGAGCAAGAAAGCAGATCAGGTGTCCAGAAACAGGCAGGTAGATGTTTGAACTTGCTCTAGATCACTGCTTGATTCCAGATGAATTCTCCTAACAGGTGGCTTGCTGAGTGGTGTGCCAAGGTGACATTCATCCAGGGAACAGCCTGGATGACAAGCTGCTTCAGACTGAGGAAGGGGTCTTTGCTTTGATGAGGAAATTGCCAAAACTCATGTCTCATTAGTGTTTCCTGAGGTTCTTTGGAAGTGAACAACAGTTTAATTAAAGGCTGACTTAAACACGTTTCTGCACACTTTCCCTGCAGCATTTTATCACATTAGAATTGAACAAAATTGTTGCCTTGGGCTGTCTTGAACAGCTATACATCTGGAGCACCATTTGTGCAAGCTGCTGATGAACAGGCTACATACGCTACGCTTAACAGCAGCTCTTCTGCCTTCCTATGCAGACAGATTTACCTTGTTGGGAGATGAGATGATCTAACTCTTTTCTATTTGCATAAGCGTTTTTTTCTTTGAACTGATGCTTTAAAATGCATAACATGCCACCCATTTGGATGCATGCATACATACTGTATCTCCACAGTAGTATGGGAATACAGGCAAGAGTGATTTGGAACAGCACTGAGAACAATAATAAAAAAAAAAGCAGCCCATTTTTCACATTTGAAGAAAATTCTCAGCAGGACAGAACATAGTGTCTCATTAATGTTGAACTTTTGATAACTTTGTCCAAGTACTTTTGGCATCTTTCTACTTTTCATCTGTACATTTTTTCCAAAAGTCTAAAAATAAATCATGCTTGAAACTATTTTATTTTCATTCTCAAAGTAATAAGGATTGGAATCTCATTTCTGAAACTTTGACACAGACGTTAGAGCAAGTGGCCTATTTTTGTCACCTCTGTTTGTCATTCATTATGTAATTATCAGTATATTGCTAAGCTCGACGTAGCTGCTAGACTATATCTCATGATGTGGAAGAAATAAGACATATTTTAAAATGAGAAAAATGTGTGGTTTCTATTATGTAGAAGGTATCAGTAAATTCATATGAAGTCACTGTCACTTCAACTCATTCCGCTTTATTTAAAGGTACTGTTTCTTACAAACAAAATTAAAGATAGTAAAAAATTGCTTTGCCTTTTTTGTCCCCCGCTTTTTGTTTTTGTAACTGGTAACTGACTGAAGAACTGTAGCGTGTTTTCCCATTAAAGCTCTAACCCTTCTCTCTTGATCAAGGAGGAGATGGCTGCAGTCTTTCTTCCTAACCTATACAAGCAGTTATTGTTCTGTCTCCCCTGTTGGCTGCATCTGTTACTCGGCAGTGGCAGGAGCATGAATGCTCCGTTATGATGGCCAGGCACACACGGGGAGAGCCGCGGGGGCTACGGGGGGGAAGGGGCTATCTGAACTGCTTCTCAATGTGAAGTGCGTTGTTTTAACAAAGAAGCCGCTGCCTGCGCTTCAGCCGTTGTTCTTTGCAGTTGCCCACGCTGTACATAACGAGTCTTCTTCTGAAAGTAGTTCATGGTGGTGTGCTGTGCAGTGCACATTAAAGTGATTGTTTTGGTGGCAATGAGTGTTTTTATGGCAGTGCTGAGTTTTCTGTTCCTGACTACCAGTCATGTTCACCTTGGTGAGGAAACAGTCTCCTGTATAAGAAGTTCATTGTCTTGGCTTTGTAACGTATGCTGTCTGTTTTCTATGTGCTAACTACAGTTCTTCCATAAAGTAGGAGCAGGAATAAATCACACATTTTTCAAGCAAATGCCAAGGTTATCATAGTCACCAATCTCCTTTTCAGTAGATTATTTTCAAATTAGCGACGCTGCTGGGGGGTTCATGGATGCTCTGATTATATCGCATTTCATATAGCATACTTCTTTTGAGCATCTAAAATATTTTGGTTTTGAAAAACACAACAACTTTTACTCGTTTAATGAAGCAACAGTCACCAACCAAATTAAATCTTTGTTGCATTCTGGAAATCAGAGCTGCTGACACATGTAGACCTTCAGGAACTAGGCAGCTCTGTCTTTCATGAGTTCTTTTGTTGAATATGAGCTTTACGTAAGGAAAAGATCTTCCACTTCCAGCCCATAATTTGTTTTTTCCTTAGGGAGACTGAAGTGCTGTACTTTTCATTTGAAATGAAATCAAACTGTTTGTGTACATCCTCTTCTTTCATGATAGCCTATACGTGGTAGAGTCAACAAGGTATTTGATAAGTGCTGTGACAACTGCTGATGACCACAGCACTGTAGTGGGAGGCTGTTTCTACAGGCTATTAGGCACACTCATCTTTTTTCTCAAGACTGTAACATTGCAGTGTTTCTACAGAGACAGAGATTGTGCATACACAGAATGACAGTGCAAAGACAATAGCTGGTTAATTTTGTCCTGGGCTTTTATAAAACCCTCCATATGTTACGGAGGTGTGAGAATTTTCTTGCTCTGATAGAAGTAGCGTCTTACGTGAAAAAGCTAGGGCTGTCATTTGAGCAGAAAATAAACCGTAATGAAATATTTGAAAATCATTCTAGAATTAATGTGCCTGCTTATCATGGTTTGCCTATGCAAAACTCAATTAAAAAAAAATCAGTATTGAAATTTTAGAAATTATTTCTTAGCTTAGCAGAATGTATTCAACAAAACTGTAACCATTTGGCAACTTTGTCTTTGCTACCTGCTGATAGAATAAAAGAAACAAAGTATTACTCTATTTTCTTCTTCAACAGCAATTTATTTACCAAATTTTTATGAGACAGAGCTTCCTCTGTCAGCATTCTGTGTTTTTGATAGCAACATAAAATTGCAACAGATCAGTACGATAAAAAGTGTACAGTAACCTTTGACTGGTTAAAACTGAAGGAGCACTGAGTTGCTCTGTTGTAAAGTCATTCCTCGCTCTTGCTGAATGTTGTGCTGAATAAGATCCTTTCTCAGCAGCCTTCTTGAAGAGGTGAACCTTGCAGGGTGTATGGGAGATCAGCAGATTTGGACCAAAGGGGAGCATGGGAGTTGCAAGGGGACAGTGGAGGGGCATTGGCAGAGTCTGCTCAGGGTCTTGACAGCAGGATGGGGCAGGGTGGAGAAGTGGTCTCTCAGTTCGATGGGTCCTGGTCTGAGTGTGGCTTTCACACCCACTCTTAAACTCCAGCTGGTTCAGAAAGCACAGGTCTAATTTGCTCTTGGTAAGGCGCTTGTGGGCCTGTCAGTGACTTCCAAGGTGATTGTATCTCCCCCAGAATAGCACAATATAGTGTGCCAATATTGAAAGTGCCAAAATCACTTCAAGGGCTAACATGGTCCATGTAGGAAAGTCAGATGCAATATGGCCCCAGTCCAGTAAAGTACTTAAGAAATGACCTTTGTTTAAAACCGGGATTAGTTCCATTGATTTGAAATTGAACCCACTTACAATATTGATGTGTGTCCTATAAAAATGTTATAAGTAACTTTGAAATAATTTGGTGCAAATTCTAACATATTATTTAATTAATTTGAACTTTCAGAAAGAATCCAGTATTTTTGCTTTACGCAATATCAGTAGCCCTGCATGGTAGAAATCATACATTTTTCCCTGATAGTTTGTCATCTTCATGCAGTGAGCTCTGAAGAGATGTTTTTCTTGATAGGGAAAACTGGAAGGAAGAGGTGGGAAGGCCCTACTTGCGACATGGAAAATATGAGATAGAGAAGTTAAAGTATCTTTCTTTTCAGGGAGGTTACATTGTTTCACTATGGTTTTGGGAAGGGTAAGGGATACGTTTTGAAATAACAAAATAATAAATACCATAAACGGGAATATATAAGGCAGTTACCCTACACACCTGAGTGTAGGTGTTCCATTATAAAATGCAATAAAGATTATGTGGCTGCTGAAGGAGCAGATGATTTGGTGAAGTTCTGGGAAGCTGAGAAGTGTCTAGGGAGGTTTTAAAGACATGGATTTCTTCCCTGTTTGGCTTGTCTGGTATGAAAGGAATGTAGTTTCTGTTTTGCAGGACAAAGACCAGTTAGGGGATCATTATTCATTCTCAAGTTTGAAAGCAATATGTTAAAATTAGTTTATTGGTCACAGGGGACTTGGGTCACCAAACAATATTTATGCAAGAACAGTAAAAATAAATATCTTCAGTCTACAAATGGATGTGTCCTGAGATGGGCTTCTAAGCTAATGTCACTGTTCCATTGTTTTTCTATTGCAGATATGTCTTCTCCTACAATGAAGAAACCTGAAAAGCCTTTGTTTAGCCCTACTTCTCCCCAGGATTCTTCACCGAGACTGAGCACTTTTCCCCAGCATCACCACCCAGGAATCCCAGGAGTTGCACACAGTGGTGAGAGTTATGGAGGAGGAAGAAATACCTCCTTATTCATTTGGTCTGTTCTCCTATCCTACAATCAGATTGTGGTGCATTTTTGGAGACTTTCTTAGAGACCTAATCCCATTTATAATACCAATGAGAGCAGAAATATAAAAGGTTGGGGCACCTTGCAGAAATGCTCATTAAACTCAGTTCAGGTGGTCTGACTGCTGCAAATTACCAGAAAGGATTAGGATTAACCACTGAATAAAATAAACTGTAAAATGCATGAAGGAAGTGACAGAGAAAAAATCCTCCCCATCTTTCCTCCTTCTACCTATACCCTTTTTTATTAGTGTTGCTATGACTATGCTGTTTTTAAATACCAAAATAGGTAGGGCTAAATACACAAGAGAAGTCACAACCACGTTCACTATGTGACACAATGAAATAATTGCCAGTACTTGTTTTGAATGCTCTGTCGAAAGAGATAGAGTCCTGATAAATATTTTTAAACATCTGTTTTCTGAAATCCCTAATAAATCCATAGTAAAACTTCCCTTAAAGTGTGAAGGAGACACTTGAAATGTGGCGGAATGCATGTTATCTTGAGTGTTTATCCGGAATGACAGAGAAATTCCAGCATCATGGTCTGTTTAATTTTAGAGGTGAGAGTGACCTTGATTCTTCAGATAAGAACACAGTCCTCAGAAGTCTCTCCTTAGTAGCTCATCATGTCTCCTTGTAAACTGCTTATAAAAGGATTCATTTCTTGAGCGGAGCTGGGTGACGAGAGGAGTAAAACAGTAAAACCTGAGGACTCTTTCTTCTTTTCTTTGACATGCAGTCCTGCTTTGAGAACTTTCTGTTTTGTGATTTCTCCACAATTTCAAGTTCCTTGCTTTCAATTCTTGAGTAAAGATTATTTCCCCCTTAATATCCACCTATTTTATATTGTGTAAGTGAGCCTGAACTCATTCTGGTCTCTCTAAGGTTTCCTATGTCAGGAAATACTCAAGCACATCAGAGATGGTGGGTGAAATGGAAAGGATAGATTTATGCTCACTTTTGTTTGTTTTGCACATCTCTCATGTCAGAGCAGTAACTAATGTTTTATGAGTAAACTGAACTGGTGGGGCTGTGATTAAAATGAGCTTGTCACAAAAGAAGCTTCAATAATTGTTACTGGCTCTATACTTATGTGTAAATCCTTGCATTTGCTTTAATGTATAATTTTTAGGTATACGTATTTGAGTGACAGCCAACCCCCAATTTGTAGATGAGCTATTTACTTCCTAGGAAACCTGATTTTTGTCTGTGTAGTCTGTTCTATTGTGTCAGTAAGCAATGGTTTTGAGATTAGCAAAGTTTTGATTACCAAGTACAGCAATTTTGGAACATTCCTACTGTTGCTTTTTCTTGGGCAAACTATGACTTGGTCCCAGCTCAAAAATAGCAACTAATTTAAAAATTAAGTTGGAAAAAACCAAAGATATGTGAGGTGGTCCAGAAGAGCAGTGTTGGTGTGTTTGTTCTGAAATAGTATAGACCTGTGAGCAGTTTATAAAATATCTTGCTTATACAGACCTGATTTTGTACCCTCCCACTAATGAAAATGAAATCACCGTAGTCTTTTCTCTATTTCCATTGAACTCCGTACTTCCTTTTTAATCCACTGCCAAGTAGGATGTGCTGTACATTCCTTTCATTGTGAAAACATTGCTAGTTGTTTAGACATTACATATAGTCTATAGACAGAGAAGACTGTGTTTATAGGGGCTGGGAAGAAAGAGAATGCAAAGAAAAATATGTATAGGGTAGATACTTTTTGGTTTATCAGAGATGTTTTTATTGCATGGATTGGTTTCCCAGGCCCTGAAGTTGAATGGTCATTAGCATTTCCACAAAGGTCAGCTAATATTCATGGCATTATTGATGAGTAGTTATTACTTCGTCCCCACATGAGGCAGGTAGAGTGCAATGCAGTGAGGAATCAGTAACTGTTTCTTAAGACTTGGTGACTTCACTCTCCTCTGTTAGAGTGTAGATAAAAGTGTAGGTTTTACTTATTAAGGTATTTGTTTGGTTTATTTGGGCTCCAGATGAGAAAACTATATAATTGAAATGTCTTTCATGCTGGAGAATGATTACTGTTTAAAGAAAAAATGAAAAAATATGATGGCGTAGCCCACACACCCAAAACAAGATACAGTATTTATGAATTTGAAACAGTAGCATTTTCCATTGCCTAGGATGATGTGAAGGGGAAGACAAGTAAGTTTTTCTGTAAAGTTGCCATGAAGCAGGAATTCAGTGTACTGGTTTGTGACCGACTTTCTATTTATCTTGCTGTAACACAGAGGTGAAGAATTTTAGAAGAAACAAGATGCGAAGTAATTTTAATTTTGTTTTATCTTCTCCAGTCATCTCAACTAGAACTCCACCTCCACCTTCACCATTGCCATTTCCAGCACAAGCTATTCTCCCTCCTGCCCCGTCTAGCTACTTCTCTCATCCAACGATCAGATATCCTCCCCACCTGAATCCTCAGGATACTCTGAAGAATTATGTACCTTCGTATGACCCGTCCAGCCCGCAGACTAGCCAGGTACTGTAAAACTGTGAATGTGAACTGTCCGAAAGAAGTCCTATGAGGAATGTGTGTCTTCCAGGGAGTCTCACTAGTTCTGGTCTCAGAGCAAGCTGGGAGCTGGCATATAAGTGTATAAACATATAAGCCTATAAGTGATCCAGCAACTTTTCCCGTTCAGCATGGTTGAATAAAGGGCGCATATCCACTTGCTCTTCTGCCGTCAAGCGTAAGAAAAATGCTTGTTCTGAACGACCCAGCAGCACTAACAAGGCATGTCCTGGTCTTGCATCCGTCCTGCAGGCTGGGTGCCTTGGTGGCTGTGCAGGGCTGCTGGGGAGGAAGCTCCTGCTGGGGAATGGAGCGAGGAGTGCACTGACACACGCAGGCACACACATGCACACGCACGGATGTACAGGTGTATTAACAGACTGACAATGGAAGTAAACCCTGGCAAGGTGACACTTGCCTTGCTTTGTAGGCGCCTGATGTTTCTTTGCACCGATGCAAAGACGTTACTGTAGTGAGTGTAGCAGAGACGCACAAAATGGCTTTTCTTCCCTGTGTAGAGAACATGTAGTAACAGATGAGTTCCTCGCTGCTACACTGATTCAAACTTGTGTCTGGTATGGGAAATTAACGTGGTTTTCATTAGCAAAGTAATCTGTGAAGGACTGTGTGCAAAACTGCTTTCCATGATAGCATCAGCAGACAGCGTAAGCATGTGATCTGCACTATAGGATAAACTGCAGTTGAGACTTGGTCTGTCAATACTTGGAATATTTCCAGTGTCAGTGTAATGTAATCTTTGCTGCTCAGGCTGTTATTTATTTTTTATGCTTTGTCTGAAAGACTCCTGAGGAGCTCTGTAGCTTGTGCTTTAGCATGTTTTTCGGAAGAGCCTTGGGAATGTAAACTGAAGAGAAAACGGTCAGGTTTTCCTGCTCCTAAGAGTTGGGTTGCTTTGGAAGGACTGTCTTATCAGGGATGAAGGGGTTACTGTGATGGCATTTTGTTTTGGGCTTTATTTTGTTTTATTTTTCACCAATAATGACAGGCCTTTCAGCCTGCATTTCAGGCGTAACAGCAGTAGAACATGAGACTGAATCAAACTTTCTATGTTGAATGAGAGATATGGCCCTTCTGGGCTGTTCAGAAGGTTATTTTGGCTATTGTCTCCATGGGCTAATGCTATTGTCTCCATGGGCTAATGCTATTGTCTCCATGGGCTAATGCTCTGGTCCAGCTGCATGACTTTCTATGTATTAAAAACCCCCAAAAAACCAAGTCTATAAAATACAAATTTTCTTTGAAGGGAGAAATCCTAACGTTATGATTTTTGTTGGTTACCATATTAATGCAAATTAAACCAAAAATTGAAAATGGAGTATGTCGGCTTTAGAATACAAATTGCTATCTGCACATGGATTAAAAGTCTTTCAGTCCCATATAGCATTTTTGCTGAGACTCAGCTGGGAATGTTGCATGCAGGACCTGATTTTAATTTGTGCAAAATTTCCATGAATAACAAAGTCTAATTAAGACATCCATTAAAAGTCCTTAACGTTAATTCAGTGTGGAAAATCTTAGAGTTCGGTTGGATTTTTTTTTTAACTGATGTCTTAATTAGGCACTATTAAGGGAAAAATTATGCAAATTAAAATCAGGCCCTTACTGTTATGCATTTATTTAATTATTCAGTGCTTGTTTTACTTACATTTTGATTTCTCATATATATTAAAAGAGCAGATTAGGTGATAATCTCTCTGGATTGTTCAGTGTTCTGCTTTGGATCGTTGCTGAAAAAATGCAATATCTAAATGAAGTATCTGACTTTCAGACGTTTTGACAAATGTGCTGTCTTGTGATTTTAACATTCAGGAGTATATTCATTGAGCAAGAGAAGGGCTTTCAACTCTTTGCCCAACAAGAGTCTTAGTCCCTTCCCTTATCTGTGGTTGAAAGATTAATCTTTAGGCCTTCAAAGATAAAATTGTACTCTGCTGATTGTTTTCAGAGAAGAAGCAAACTCAAAACACTTCCTGTTCTTGTGTTGTGGCACCATAGGGAATAACAGGCCAGACCAGCCTCAATTTACTACTTTTCTCACCTTTTATAACCTTTATATTGGGGTAATGTTTTTCATTTCATTTGATGTTTGATTTAGCTCCAGAGAAAAGGAGATGAGGTTAAACAACGAGTATGGGATTCCAGGCATCAGCTATTCTCCACAATTTATTATCATTAATCACTATTATTAGTGGAATCTCTTTAAAACTTAATTCTTTAAAGTTCACCTCTGAGATATGCTGTACATCAGAGGAGTTGCATGCCCAATCAAAATATCTCTAAATAGAATAGAACAGTTAAAGGATGGCTGTACAAAAAGTAAAACAGCAAGAATAATTTTTTTGCTTAGGAAAAGAAAAAGCAGCCGTCTGTGAAGTTTCAATGACAAAAGGGAATTGTTCTGATACAATGGCATGCTTTGAGCCAAACCAGTTTTTCTTTTCTAAATAAAACATGAATTTTTATTCAAACAAATTTAATTATTATAAAATGCAAAACTGCATCTGTAGGAATACCACATCAAATTTAATTATACTTTCCCACCTCAAAACATACTCATTTGGATTTCAAAAGGAGAACTATGATGATAGTTTTAATTTCAGCTTTAGAAATAGAAAGGATGGATACCCTGACAGCATTTACCTAAAATGAACTGTTCCTCCCCAACATCTTTCAGTAATACGCTAATTTAGATTGTTACGACAAGCTACTGAGATGCCTTGTACTCCCCACAGCAATTTTGAGATTAATTACATTACTGCTGCACTGATTATAGTGAGACAGTCATGCTATTCCATGGAATACTTTAAGTAAAATTAGTTTAAAGATATAGAGCTCCCATAGGTTTCCATGGTGGGAAGCAGTGGGCAATTTTCTTGACATAACATTAAATACTCCAAATTATGTGTGATGAACAGTCAGGAAGTTCAAACAGGCCCTTTGGCTGCAGTGAAAAATTATTAAACAATGGATGACCCTAAACAAAAGAGAGCTGTGGCTGTTTGTTTCGTGCATATCTGCTTTTTATCCCCTGTTCAATATGGAGAATAAATAAACAAATACACTGAACAGAAATGGACCTTGTTAGATACAAAGCTGGACTTGCCTCCAGCAAGTAGTCTGAAAAGTTCCCAAGGTTTTGAGAGCTGCTGTACTTTCCACTAATTAAGTAATTCTGCTGAGCCCTTTTTATTATATTTATTTCAATGCTTTTCTTCTTAGCTAGGCACACATGTTACTGGATGAGATTGTGTGTGTGAGTATGTATCTGTAGTATGATGGGGTGCTGGTCTCTCCACAGTTAAATTGATATTGGTCACTAACTGTAGGTTTCAGCAAAAACTAATTGATTGTTACGTGCCTAATCCACCTACGGTGTTTGTTCATCTACATTGTACTGAAGTTTTCAAATCTACTGCAAATTTTGAACATGTATTTCCTGTTTCAGTGGTTCCAGATGGGTCAATCTTTAAATCTTGGAATATATTACCTGCTCTGTGTGTATGTACACATGTGCATGCACACACGCAAGTCTGCACACGCTTGAAATGCATTAATAATTGAGAGTGTATGAATCAATATACAGTATCAAAATCAGACTTCCAATGAGCCTGAACAAATCACCAAGCGCAGTAACACCTGCGTGGCTGAAGTCAAAACCAAAAGCTCCAAACTTAATGCCTTGTTGAATTAAACAGGATAATTTCCTCATTAAGGTGTGGTGAATCACAGGAGGGTCAGAAAGTATGATGACGGAAATGATGGTAAAGCAGACCATGGTAAACAATGGTAAAGCAGAGTGAAGAATCCTGCTGAAGAACATCCTGGCATCAGTGAGAATTTATTTTTTTTTACTGAACCAAGCAAACAGAAGTAGTCTTGCAAGCCTTTTGAGTTTGGATTATGAAGGGCAAAGTTTACAGGTACCTTCAAATCAAATTTTGTGATATTTTTGATTAAATATGTGGTTTTCAATTACATGGTAAAACTGGCTCCAATTTGTGGGACTTAAGTATTGAACCCGTTTCCTTTTACAGGAGATGGTTTGCAGTGGTTACAGTCCAAGTGAACTGCTGTCCACATATTGACTAAAATTCCTGGGACTGCTAAAATGTAAAATGTACTTTGTTGCAAGTTGGGCTAGTTTGCAGCTTTGTCTTGTTAATGGTTTTATCATTGTCTGAAGACAGAAATGTCTGAACTGCTTGAGAAGAACTGCTTGTGGAAGCTGGTGAGGCCATTTATTTTCCTCTCATAATTGACTGGGGTATTCAATTTTTTGTTCAATGAAAGGTAGACACACTCTTCAGGATTGCCAGGCAGATGGTTTGTCATTCTTCAATACAATAACTGCAGTCATTTAGCCATGAGGAGAGAATCTTATAAGGCTCTGGTTGGGCTGGTTGAAGGGTTTCTTGTTGGTTCCTGGGAGAATACTAGCAGAATAAGCCAACACAAGTGATATGTGTGCATACGGTTTCTTTGGTATAGCTAGTACCTTTATTTGTTCACATTTAATAGTTTCAGCTTCTTGGACAAGTGTTTCCTTGTAAATTTTAAGAAACTATTGAAGATTAAATAAAATGTCAGTGTGCTGTTTTTAATTGTAACTGGGAGACAGAGTACTAACTTAGTCTACTAACAAGGTCTTTACAAATTGCAGTTGTAAATGATTCCTTTGTATTTAGTTTGCTAATTTTTAGTTTATTAAATGCACAGTTATGTATCTAGAGTGCACGAAATACCATTTAACCCAAAGATATCTTTTGAACATTTACCTACAAAGAGATTTCCCATGCTTGTGTAATACGGACTTACCCCGTTGTAAAGGCAAATATACAAGGTAAGCTATTTTTTTCCTCGTGGTTTATATGTTGACAAATAATTCAGATTCTTTGAGGTCATGGATAAAGTTGTGATTCAGGATGGAGAACTCTTTGCCTATAACCTCATAGGATATCTGTGTCTGAACATGGTTTGCTGAAGCTCTGCAGTTGCTCTCAGTTTTAGCAGTGTTACATCAAGAGGAAAATGCTTTCTCAAATGGATGAAACTCTGAGCTTTATAGATCAAAGTCAGCACCTTGATTTCTCTCAGAAAGTAGTACAGAAGTGGTATTGTCAGCCAAGAACTGGCAACAACATGTTTTTTCTAAAGCTAATTCCTCAAGTAGGCAGGTAGCTACGTGTCACGCCACCTGAAGCTTTTGTGTGGCATCTCCCGGTGAGGTCTGTGTAAGATGTACTGTAGCAATGAGTTACTCAGGTTGCAAGGGTATGGAAACTAGTGAGGTTCATCCATAAGAGAAATGTTAGGAGGCACTATAAAAAGGCAAAGTACATTTCTGTTGCTACCATCGTGTCCAATAGCAGAAAGGAAATCTGTATAGCCTTGCTTCTTGTTAAAAAAATGCTTTATGGAACCCACCAAGTTCAACCTGAGGTGAAACTGCCTTGCAGTACCTTTTTCAGTCTCACTGGCAGTGCTCTAATAATACCATTCCTTTATGTTTAGCAGAGTCTCAAAGGCACTTTGTTATATTACTCAGATAGGGAATCACTTGATGATACGTAACTTGATGATATGTCTTCTGCACATTTGATGATACTGCCTCCTTTACCATTGAGCTGTCTCAGTGGAAGACTGACATGGCCATTGGATGTTCACAGGTGATGTAGCCTTAGGGTGCCTTAGGCAAAAGTTCTACTGAGGTAAAAGGCTGCATTTGCATCACTTAATCAAGGAAAAAAAAAAAAAAGAAAAAAAAAGGAGGGGGGTGCTTTAGAAAAATGGAAGGTACTTCCTCCAGTTTCTTTTACTTGTAGATTTTCAGAAACGTGCATCACCCTCTGTGGATATCACAGAGCACAATGGCATGAACTCAAAGACAGAACTTGCCAGCTGTCATTTCCAGGTTTGTAGATGTCCCTAGTAGGCAACTGTTAAAAACAGCTATTTGGTACATGAGCAGGGGACCAAAATGTGCAAAACTGGATCTTCTACATCTTCATCAACAAAATCAGTTCAATCAGTGGTCTCAAAACAACATTGCCAGTGTTTTTAAGTAATATTCTTCACCATAGTATCTGAACTTTGCAATTAAAAGGGACTGAAACTATTGAGAAGAAATGAGTGACAGAGTATTTCCAAACACACTGAATACAGCTTAACTAAACTGCACTTATTAGTTGATTACCTGGCTATAATAGGGTAGCCTTCTTAGGGAACATAGAGTTTCTTTTGAAAGGCCTGTTTTTTGAAATGGAAATATGTTGTTCTCCAAGTGTAGTGGTTAGCTGAAATACTGTAATTTTTAATAAGCTCTGAAACTTCTTTTTGAAATACCTAACACAGTATCATGTGTAACTGTACGTAGGACATACACAGGCTGATTTTTGGCCTCTGGCCTTTGTTGATTATTTATTTGAAGATACTTTGTATTTAAGATTCCAAGGAAAATTGGAATTATTTTATTTGGAATTTGGAATTATAATTACAACTACTTTGTAAAAAAACATGCCGTGGGAATTTAAACATAAAATATGTTTTATCATTTAAGAAAATTAATAGTTTATATGAATTGTTTAATATGTATGTAAAAATTCTGTTATGGTTGGGTATTTCATGCGTAGATGTCAGTGTTGCCATTTCACTGTGGCATCAGAAAGATTTTTTTAATGCTGGAAATAGTGATCTAGATGACAAAACAATGTCCTAAAACATAAGTGAGGACCCAAGTTGAAAACGTGCTGATATTTGGGCAAATACAGGAACAGAAGTCTGAGAGGCAGTCGATTAATTACTGATTATAAATATGTTAGTAAAATCTGAGCAGGGAAAACAGGTATAGTGAATCCTGATTTTAAGAAAGTCCATATTCATATCTGTTACAAGTTCTGTTCAGACTTCAGACCAAAGGACTAACTGAAAGTGTGTGTAGTGCACACAATCAGATGTTAACAGTCTGACAGACTTAGTTAAGTTATGACAGTAAATACAACTCATCTGTGGCTTTGGGCACATGAATGGCTCAATCTGTGGCAATTCAAAATAGTGTGAATTAAAAAGCTGGAAAATGTAACACAGATAAGAAAATCAAATTAGCCTCAAATTCAACAATATAAAAATGTACACCTGCATAAATTTGGGCTCAATTTGCTAGACCTTCCTTGTGTTTGCTTCTTTCTGTCTCCCATTTTCAAATGCACAGCTTGTTTATCTAACACAGCTGCCTCCATGCAATTTGCTTGAGGCTTATGCCTCAGGCGTCATCTCTCTCTGCTTGTGAATCCATCACACAGACATATTGATGCCCTAGTTGATGGTAACAGTTGATTTTTCACCTGTAATGCATTTGTCTGCAAGAATCTCTTCAGGGAAAACTGGAACTAGAACCTAGAACTTGTTTTAAGTAAGGACAAAAAGAATTAGTATTAAATGATATGCTATAAACATTTAAACTTGTAATTCAAGTGGATACTGTGCAAATAGATACATAGATTCCATGCTAAAATATATTTTGACATAATGGCAAAAGCTAAAAGGAGAACAGGTCGCAGAAGCTGTATCTAGCAGCCAGTTTTCAATAAGATTATAAATTAAGAGCTTCACAAGGCTATTTCTGACAGTAGGGTTTCCCTCTTAAGAAAGCAGGACAGAAGACATGGGACATCTGAGAGCCTGCTTTTGTTAGAGGTAGATGTTAGAGATTAGAAAAATAGAACCAGAATAAATCATTAAGTGCAGTCAGAAGATACTTGGGGAGATGTGACAAAATGCAAAACTGGTGAGGCAAGTAACTAAGTTAGAACTGCATTTGAAATCTAATGTGCAGTGAGACTCTGAAGTGTTGGAACCATAAGTATTGAACTTACTGAACCTTTTCTTACTTTGAAGGTTTTATTTTTCTGTCTAGAGGTTGCAGGCCTCAGTTTTATTGTATTGTGACTGTACTCCGTTTTGCATGTAGGACAGTTATGGAACAATGCCTACAAATTAAGAAGACAAAAAAAAAAAAGAAAAAAGAGAAAAGAAAAGAAATAGAAGTGTAGACGCTTGGTCAGGGGGTCACAAACCACGTCCACAAAACCACTGGCAAATTCCCCATGGATTTCAACAAAGACAGGACTTCACCCTCAATTTGGATGAAGTGATGTACTGCACTGCTGTTATTTATCTCGCAAGGGAAAACGTGGCTTACATGAGAATGTGATATAAGTATATTCTTTGTCTTATAACTCAGCAAGAAAGGGATTTGCTAATTGGATCATATGCACAAGGGGTAAGCTGGAGTCTACGTCAGCCATTGCATTCCTGTTGATCGGGATCAGCAGTAGAAGGTGATACATTGCTGTAAATTGTTCTCATCTGCGGCTGAGTCCTTCTAATTCATTTTTGTGTGACTTTGGAGACAGCTGCTTTTGAAAGCTGGTGTCACTGGCTGTTTAATCTGTAAACTCCCTGGAATCTTTTTTCTTTGTTTTTAAGAGAAGTTGGTCATTTTGGTGAGGGATTCTCAGTTGTTTTTGTGGTATGCTAGCACAGTACGTGAGCTGAGGCTCCTAAGGTTAGGCTTGTGGTCACAGGTCAGTGACTCCACCCAGGAGCTACCAGACATAACTGAGAGGTCGTAGTCCCTCCACCAGACTGTGTGGACAGCTGGGCTGCCAGGGCAAGAGAGGGGGCTTGCATCTGTAGCAGCCTCCCCAGAACATACTGATAATTCAGTCCAATGTAGCAATTGGGTCTTGTTGACAAGAATTCTGGTGAGAAAAGTTTATCACAAGAATTTAAGTATGAAGTATTTATCACAACAGAAAAGTTTATCATAAGACTTGCCTAAATTTCTGACAGTTTTCCCCACAAATGCTTCAAACTGTCATGGCTTTCTCGCTTATAACAGAGCCTGTTCTATTGCAACATTGAGATTTCTCGAGTTGAACTCTGTAGAACTTGCAGTGAGTGAGGATACGTGCCTTTAAGTTATGGAGTATCTTGGGTTATTTGTATGGGAAATTTATTTTAGGTAACTCTTAGAGATTTTCTGAATTTATATTAGTTAACATTTTCATTTTGTTCTAAAGCAGGTGGAATTTTAAAACTGGCTGGCAGGCCTTTAAAATAGACAGCACAAAATTCCCTAAATGACTGCTAAGATAGATCTCAAAGAAAATGGACTTGTTGACACATACTTAATATGTGACTGTTTGCTGTAATATAAAATATTTGCGTTCTTGAGGAAAGACCTCTGTAATTAGAGTGAGTTCATCACTTATGAACCATTGGTCATGTAAGCATGCCAGCAGATGCTCAGTAAACTTTTAGGCCACATTATTCTCTAGAAATTGTCTTGTATATATTTTGCCAGACCTCACTTTCATTTCAAGTATACATAATAAGGGAGATCTATCTAACTTTTAAGTTTCATCCAGTGAATAAAAATTAATGTAGCATGCCAGTTACTTGGGGATATTGTGTATTGTCATTCCTTTGAATCCGTGCTGCTTTATGAGTTTGAAGCTACTTTGGCAGCTGACACTTATTCCCATTTCTAAAATTGTAATAGTAACTTCTCAGCTTATGTAACTAGGGACATGAATGAGAAAGTGGTAAATATCACCCCAGTTTGCAAGATCTTGGGATTCCATGACTCTTCTGTCCCCACTCCTGCACCAATGAACCCCCAAACATACAGTTACATTTAGGGGGTGACCTTTTCTTTTAGGGGGTAGTTTGTTGGCCACTTCTCATTAGTGTATGTTTTTACTGTTATTGTTCATTGTTAGGCTTGTGATTTTAGAGAGGGAAATACTCTGCTAGCTGCTCAATGGTCCTATGAATACAAGATTGGTCTCCATTCACACTTATATTTTCTAGTGTTTTCTTCTAGCTTAGTTTTAGATGTCCTAAAGAACAATACTCTCCCTTGGGGGAATTGGCAAAGTCTAGTAGATCACACTGCCAGGAAGTTTCTCTTGCTATTAATTTTAAATTTCCTCCTTCTCGATTTCATTCCATTACCCCAAGTTTATACTTCCTGTACTTTCCAAATAATTCCTTCCTCTTCTGTGTGTTTATATTCTGCACATACTTGGCGGTAATTGTCTCAGCCCAGCTATTATTTCATTAAGATAGTCATGCTTACCTCCTTTAACCTTTCATTGTATCAGGTTGAATCAGGTCCTTTATTAGTCCATTTCTTTACTCTGAGTTATCTCATATTTGACAAGATCCTTTTGATAATAAGATTCCCAGTATTTTTCTATTTGTTTGGCTTTATTTTAAAATACCTAAGATTCACAGAACACATAATCAGTTTAAGGCGAAAGTTATCAGCCACTGTTGAAAAATCTATTTAGTACTGGCTTATTTTTACTGCATGTTGTTTATCAGTGGAGTATTTACAGTCATGCAAAATGTTTAAAGTATGTTTAGGCATTGGATAAACATTTACCAGTGAACATTGCCAAATTCAGACGTACATACATGCAGAAAGTAGCATATTACATTGATGACTTGTACCTAAGGTCATATGGAGACTGCCTCTTGTATCTATGAAAGTCTCTTTGTTTATTATGCCCTTGAGTTGCAAAGTTGACATTATTCAACACTTCTGTGTTTTTGGGAGGTGGCTTTTGACTAGATGTTACGACGTCTGCATTATAGTGCATGGTATCCTAACCCTCTCCCCAACTCCCAGACGTGAATTATTAGTTAGCTTTCCAGTATGTGTAATCTCTGTGGACAACTGTGGTCAAGTCTTGGTTATGCTCCAAGCCAGAGTGGTATGGCCTGTGAAAACAGAGGTTTTGCATCATTCATTTGCTCTTAATACTTTGTACATTAGTGCCTATGCCTGGTCAGTTTAATCCTGCTATTGTGGGATTTACTGTGGTTCACAGCCACTGTGTGAAGGGCAAATGTATTTTGAAACAACCTGATGCATGCTGCATCCAGGAAGAAAGCAAGCTTACCAAAAAGTACTGCTACTTAAGTACTTCTCTGAGGAGTGATCTGCCTACTGAAAACACCACATAGAAATTCATAGCTTTATTAAAACAGCACATTCCAGCATGCAGCTGCTGTGGTGATGTGCATTCTGGAAAACCCTAAGATAGGCGGGTAGGTTCCTTAAACACAATGTGTATGTTTCACAAGGCATTCTTTTGGTTTTGTTTTGTAGCCTAACAGCAGTGGTCAAGTAGTAGGGAAAGTGCCTGGCCATTTTACTCCAGTTTTGGCACCCTCTCCCCATCACAGTGCGGTGCGACCTGTGACCCTGACCATGACAGATACTAAACCCATCACTACATCCACTGAAGGTGAGGCATCTTCACCTACAGCAACCAGTAAGTATTTCTTTAGGAAACAAAAAATGTCCATCAAAGATTCTATATGATTTCAAATTGAGGCCAGAAAAAGGTGCCTTTTCCTACTATTTGACCAAGTGGATGCTCATCATTTTACAGTGAGAGCAAACATGATCTATCTGCAAAGCTTTTCCTCCCCAAATTTCAACCAGTGCATCATGTTACCTGAACTAAAGTTTGTAACATGACAACCAAAATGAAAGGGAAAAGCCTGCATATTTGACCACTATTCAAGAAAAAGAGAATATATTTTTTCATCTAAGGTGGACATTGTAAAGACATTGAGAAGCACACCCAGACATGGAGGTTTTACAATGACCCGCAGACGGAATTCCAAACAGAAATTGGATAATTTGCTCCTCAATGAACTTTCCTACAGAAATCAAGCCTTGTTAGAACGCATACTGAATCCGAGCTATGACAATTGCATGTTGATATAGGTTGTGTCGTTTTTAGCAAATACAACTGATGTGACAAAAGAAAATTTTAATTCTTTGTCATTGCTGCAATGGATAGTAGATCCACTGCTCCTTTTTTAAAACATAAAACCCAAACCCTAGCTTTAATGCTTTAAGTTCCTTATTACTATATAGGACCATATTATTTATCCTATTATCTTCAATGGAGTTGTGGTTTTGGAAGTAAGAGCAAAGTTGCTACTATGTGTAGGTTAATTTCGTCTCTTCCAAATACTCGTCTTATGCTCAGTGATGCAGAATGTTGCTTTTTAACTGCTTTCTGCATTTCTGTTGTCTTTGAACTTTTATTTGGACTTGAGATGGCCAGTGTTACCAATATTTATCGGAGTACTGAAGATTTTTAGGAGACATGTCCAGACACGTATTTTGGAAGAAAACTTAACAGCTTTTAAAAATATTGATCTCTTTAGAGTCCATTACATTAAAATGACTTGCTTTAGGCCCGTTTAGTATTTGAAATGTGAATCCAATCCCTGACTTTTGATCTGTCATTAACAGAGACCATAAACCATAGGTTTCCTAGGTGTTACACTACTTCAAATCTTTTTATTAGGATGTGTAGCAAAGATGAGACTCGAATGCATAGGAGTGGCCAAGATGTAACGGAGGAAAAATGTTTATGCCTTTATTATAAAGGGATAGTAGGAAATTTTGGACAAACTCTTGTTTAAGTAAAAACAAATAATTATGTGGATAGATTTATGGAAGGATTTTAGCTGTTCTTTTAATACAGCAGAAGTTTTGTTAAAAGGTGGTAGAATATATCCATATCTTCCCTGGTGGTTTGTGGTACCAGGTTCTTGCATGTTTTAGAAAGAGTTAGTTTTACCAGCAAACAAGAAACTGTTGCACTAGACTTTTCATCCATAATAGAAAATTGAGAAAAACTGAGTTCATGTATAGTTTCAAGTATTCATGGTTTCATTCTTCTTCCTGCTTGACACGATCATGCCTGGCGAAAATAGCTGTCTCAGATGAGGTGAGGGTTTGTGATACAAATGACAAAAAGAACAAATACAATGTCAGAAATACGCTGGGATGTTTTCTGGTAATCTGACCATATTATTCAGCATTACAGGAAAGCAAACCTAATCTGTTCATTGTCCTACTACAAAGACAAAAATTTGGGCTATATTAATTCAATTCATTGGAACTTGGGTATCTGATTCCCCATGAAGCTTAGAACATCTCGGCTTAGATATTTGAAATAAGGCCTCCTCATACTTCCACAGAAGTGCGCAAGTAACTTATCTGAAGATCCAATACCTGTCAGTGCAGCATGTAAATAATAATAAAACCCCCCTATGTACAAATTTCATTTGAATGTGCTAGTTCTGCATATGAGATAGCATATAAAAGCTACGTGTTCAGAGTGTTATAGTTTTCAGAGCAGTGCAGTAGTTTTTCTGCTTGGTAAAGCCTATTAAAACTGGATTGGTAAGTGTAGGAGCCAAAAAGTAAAGGAACATAGCTTGTTGATGAAGAAAATAGCAAAAAATGAGGGTTCATGTCCTGCTGATGTATAAATTATATATGAATACATAGAAACTGTATCATCAGTCATAAAAGACCTGCCACACAGAGTGCTAATGTTAACTTTACGGGAAAATCAAGACTAAATATATTTTAAGGCATAGTTTTACTTCTATTTGCAATAACTGATTGATTGGTTCAAAATATATATAGATATATAAAACATATGCTTGGCCAACAAGTTATCATTATTATTCAGTCTGATGAAAATGAAGTGGCAAATGATTAGCACTGCTTTTACTTCTGAAGTGCAATAGCAGAATTGTTTTGAATGAGAAAAAACAGCAGGGTTTGATAGTATTTGGGGAACCCTGTGGCCTCTCCCATAATTTCCTTCTAATAACTGATTAATTTTTATGACAGTTCTTCAGTAAAGCCTGTTTACTGTAGAAAGTCTCTGTTATTTTTCTTTTTTTTTTTTTTTAATTTAATGGATTTAATTTGCTTGTGTTTGCTGTGTGATTTTAATACTAACAGGCCAATTGAGTAAGTACTCCTATCTAGCTTCTCATTGGCATCTTTTTATATATCTTAAATTTTAGTAGTTTTGCTTTTTCTGACAGCAAGTTTCCAGGCTGTGATGTTTCAAGTTGCAGTGCAGAGATCTCCACACTGGGAAGTGGAGTAAGACCACCTACCTGATTTCATAAGTGCCACCAAAAGCCATGAGAGGGTGATGGGTTTTAGGGATACTGACAGAGACCAGACAGGAATGTGACCTACAGGTGAAGGAAAGATCCATATCCTGCAACTAATCCCAGTGCAACCTAACATTCCCTTTCTCCTCAGAAATGGATTTCTGTAATTTTCAGTAGCAGAGAGCAAGACACTTCCTTAAATTGCCACCTTGGGAAAATGCTGTTTCCTGATGCATAGGGGAGTTGAATATTTAATATTATATTGCACAGTAAAAATTAGCTCCCTTCTTATGAAAATACTAATCAGATTACATCCAGTTTCCAAAGGCCTATAGAGATTCATTTCATGCCACATAAGTAAACTGAACTCTTGATTCCAATTTTTGTTGTTCTTTTACAGCTCTGCCACGTGCCTTCATAGTCATCAGAAAAATAATTGTGCACCAATATTTTCTCTCAATGTTGTAATCTCAGAGATTTCACTGGTGCCTTAGATTGGTGCAGTGGAGATGAGAATCAAGGTTATGATTCCTTCAAATACATACCTTATTTAATCACTTAAAAAAAAGATATATTAATCAAAGGAACTTTATTTAACAAGAACCATCATCATGATTTACACATGCAGCTTCCATTGAAGTTTATAGGAATTTACACATTCTTTCCAAATCTGGTCCAATTTTTCTTTTCTTTTGCATTAGATTAAAGTTTAAAAAAAGGAAAACCACAGACACATCCTATATATTGCAAATTCATAACTCTGGATCTGTCATATTTGTACTGTACCTGCACAGGGTAATAGCTATGCTAGGTTGGTATTTATATCAATCTGTTTTGTTCTTCCTTAATCAGCCTACACAGCCTCAGGCACATCCCAAGCCAATCGATATGTGGGACTAAGCCCAAGAGACCCATCCTTCCTACACCAGCAACAGGTGGGCAAGTTTCACATAGGTGTAATGGTATAGAGAAGCTTTTGTGATATTACCTTCCTACGTGCTGCCACTGTTATCTTGGATTAGACTAGGATCCTAAGGGTTTCATTATTTGTTTATTCAAAACAAAAATGAACCCTTTAAGAAACATCAATTTAGCATATGCTTTATTTCTTAGATTTGTGACAACTTAAGGAACAACTAATCATATTTCTTGCATTTATGTTATTTTTCAAGAAAACATATTTGTAATCTGTAATAGGATTTCATAAAAGAGAATGAGGTATATAAGGAACAAATACTTATTTCAAAATCAGTTTAAAAATAAGCAAAATTTCCAAAGCAAAAAGTCTAACTTATTATTTTCAAGCTATGTTGGTTTTTTTCCCCACATGTATAAGCTTATGTTTCTTCATTTTAGTTCTAGAAGATGAGTTACAAAAGCAAATTCTCAGTGCAACACATCATCATTTCTAGTTTAATAGGTTTAAATTGGTCTGCTGATTTTAGACGTGATAAAACCACATTTTTGTTCTAGTTTCTTACATCATTTATGTTTCAAGTAGCATTTTAAATTTCACATCTCATTAATGCTGTAAATTTAATGCAAATGAAGTGTTTACCCAAACTGTGAAAATATACAGCCGAGATTAATGATGGCTTACAAACAAATTAGCTGCCGTCAGTAGCAAGGCCATGTGTATACAGAAATGCTACATTGCTAGTAACAGGAATAAATTCAGACCCTTTAGAACTTTAACATATTTTATGATGTATACTTGTGTTGCTTCTAGATCTTAACAGTAGAGGACTTTGAAATTAACAGCATGTAAAATGTTATAAGGAAAAAAGCTGAATGTGGCAGTAAGGAAAGGGCTGTTAAGTAGTCATTGGTATTTATCGTAGTGTGTTTTTTGCTGAGGCTTGGGTTCCTGTCAACAGTTGGTACACATGCCTGTTTCATTTTTCAGTAAAACCTACCTGTTCGGTGTTTGCTGAGATATAGCTGAGTGTGCTTCATCTGGAACTCTCTATCCCTACCCACTCCCAGGGCAAGGTGGCAGTGTGTCCGTTTTAAAGGTCACCACACGCAGAGTTCAGAGAAAATCATAAAGATGATCATTTATTCAAGATAGTTGATGCTTTGCCAACTTTTTTTTTTTTTTTGTAACCAGTGAGGCCTAACTGGAAACATCTGTACACTTTTATGAAAATAGCAAATGACAATTAGTGGTTTTGCCAACCATTCATCTTTCAGGAAATTTTCTGGTGTATTGCTTTTTTTTAACCTCTCAAAGGTTGTAGTGTCATAAAATGTGTTATAATTACTATAAGATGTTTCTTTTTAAAAGATATACAGTATATGTTTATTGTATTTTAAAACATATGCAACTTCTCTCTTCTTTTCATGTGAAGTTTTATATAGTGTACTTCAAAAAGTCTCTGGCATCCAGTTAATTTGTGGATGTGCAATAATAATTTTTTTTTCTCCACATGTTTTTAGACACAATTTTTTCTGCAAATTTGCTACTGCTTAAGCCCACTCCACCTTCTTCCAAGTTCATTGAAAGAATTACAAACTTCTTGTCACATGCTAGAAGGTAGTGGCAGCACGCTTAATTTTCTCTTGGCTGAGTTTATGACATGTAAATCATATGTTGCTTATTTTATGCATCTTCTGTATATTTTTGGCTTTGTGTAGATGGCAATAAATTCGGAGATTTCAGCAGTGTCACAGGAACATAAAAGTGAGAGGGATCTCAAGGGTCATCACAGTCTTTGGTGTTTATATGCACTGTGTCTTATGCTCCCTTTCATGGTAAAACATGTGGCCAGATGGCTTAGAGGGAAGGGGAAAATAAATTAGTTCTCACATACACTTTATAAACAGAAAAATTCTTCAATGCCACTGTGTGAAACCGATGTTCTCCCTTCTAAAGTATGTTGCTTCATAGGCTCGTTAAATTAATTCAAGAGCATCAATTGATGGCCAG
Source organism: Calidris pugnax (assembly GCF_001431845.1). Lineage (NCBI taxonomy): Eukaryota > Metazoa > Chordata > Aves > Charadriiformes > Scolopacidae > Calidris > Calidris pugnax. Next base: position 6,190,017 of record NW_015090986.1, on the reverse strand, counting down.
TAAGCCATATAGTGAGTTTAAAAATTTTGTCATGGTTTCATCTTTGCTGTGAGTTCTCTATTTTCTAATTTATGCAATGGATATATGTGTGTGCTAGCCCGAGCCTGTTTGCTGAGGGTGCATGTATGGATGCTCACATATAAAAATATGTACAAAATTAGGGAATAGTATGTACTGCAGAAACCATTTTAAAGAACAGAATGCTTTAACAACAAAGCTTTTTCAGATGAGTAAATACAAATATGTGTGTATATATGTTTCTAGTGAATTAGATACCTTCACTCATTTATGTCCTAAAGGCAACTCTAAGGTGACAGTGCCATATTATGTTTATTACCCATAAAGTGGAGTAGAGCACTGAGATTGTCTAAACAACTTTAATAGAGCAAAGGTTATCATTTGGTAAGGCAGAAATGAGATTGATTTACTATGTCCTTTCATTACTTTACAACAATTTAAAAGAGACCACTCTTCTTGTGGCAGATTTTAGATGCATTTGGTTTAAAGCAACCCATGATAAATGAAAAGAAAAATCAAGGGGTACATGAAATAAAGGCAATCAATCATTTTGTATTAGTGGAGAGAAATTCTAAATTAGAAAGCCAATGGTTTTAGTTCCAGAGAGGTCTTTTAAACATTCACCATACCCCATAATGCACATTGACCCCTCAAGAATAAATATTGTCACCGGTACATTTTTTACTTCATTGGAGGAGTCTTTATGAAGATTTATTCTCTCCGGTTATGAGAAATATCGGCATGTACTGTTGAGTACTTTTTGTTGTGCGTAAAAAGAACCGTTATGTAGCTTGTTTAAATTACAGTAACCACAATACATTTAAAAGTTATACATGTATTTTGCAACACACACTTAGATGGACTCTTTTGACAAAGCGATAGTTTGCTAGAACTTCCAGTAAACAATTTATAGCACAACCTACCTGGAACACTCACATTTAGATGGGAAGTAGTGAATATAGCTTTGAAAGACAGTGCATAATAGCACAAATGGGAGCACTTTATTTTCTTTTACTGATCTAGATACTGTGAAAAATATGCTGCTACATGCATTACTTAGTGTGCTATGTTGATAGGAAGACATGGTTCTAATGAGGAATTATAACTATCCAGTCCACTTCCCTGCTGCAATTGCTGGTGGGCCTTCCAGTTACCTGACTTGAAACACTATTTCTATACTGGTGATATAAATAGTTACAAAACATATCTCTTACTTCAGTGACATCTAGACAGTCATATGTATCTTATAATTTTGTTGTAAAAAAGTCTTGTTAGTCCCCAAAACTGTCTATTACAAATTGTTAATGACCACTTGATTTGCTTTTCTTGATTCAGCATCACCTTCTGAGAGTTGTTAAGTACTGATAATGTAACTGCAGGGAGAGCATCATAGGAAGGGGCAAGGGAAGTGATAAGAGCTAGTACCTGAGGGAGTTTTTCTTAATTTTACTATTGGTGGCTGGTGGAATTATTTTATGACGCCAAATATAGTACTTGGTGCTCATCATCTGTACTGAGAAACGTCTTAAATGAGTTGCGCATAGAAGAAAGGTTAGATAATCTTCACAGTTATATGGGAGCACCTTTCCCCCGCCTTCTTTCTCCAGTTTGCATCTAGTGAAGATTTGTGGTTTTTAAGCCTAGAGTAGAAGAAAAAGCAACAAATTGAGGAAACTCAGTCAAATACAATCTTCTACAAGTGGACAGAGTCCCTTGCCAGATTCTAGTTGTGAAGTGATTTTAATGGAGACATCATTAGTTCAGTAACAAAGTCTTAATGATTGGAATTCTCATGGTTATGGGATGGCATTTCTGTAGCCTCCTTGTGTTACTGTTCTCAACGTTATGGATTTATTGCATCTTTATTATATCTTGTCTATCTTGAAATGATAGACACTTAGAGACAGGTTGATGCTGTTTCTGGCTAGAAAGCTAGAATGTTGCCAGAAATACTAGTCATGCACTTTAATTGTGTAAACAACATAAAAAGATAGATGGATGGATGGATGGGTGGATAGACATTTGTAGTTATTGCAAATACAGATTAATAGCTTCACAATTAATAAGATTTCTGCTGGAGTGAGTGAAATAACTATCAGATTTTCTTTTTTGGCCATTTATTTAATTGTAATGCAGCTTGGAGCCTTGTATGTGTGATTCTGGTTTTAATTAGAAAATGTAAGTAAATAGGGTAGCTATTAAGGTCTGTGAAGACAATGATGTCTAGAACTTTCCTGTCTGTTACAGTAAACTGTGCTAACTAATGCTGGCTGAGTTACTGAGGAGCTAGTGAACTCTTCCAGTCTTTGCACTGATTAATACAATGGCACGGTTTTACTGGAGCTTGGACTTTCCGCGTTTGGTGTGTGATGTGCATGTTTTTCACACAGCTTTGACATTTATGAGAGGCATTTGCCATGTACGTAGTAATAAGAAACGCTTCAGATCTCTAAAATGCAAAATCAGAAAATTGTAGCTAGCTTTTTATTTCCTTCACACGAGACGGCCTTGCCTCTTCAGTAGGAAGTTGTTCTTACCAGATGCATCCTTTAGTTACTGAATCACACAGTTCAAAATGGAGTTCTCTTCATTCTGTTCATCATGAAAGTGGTAAACTTCGATGTCCACTGAACATGGAGTATCTGTTTGCAAAATGTTTTGGGTGGATGTTGCTTTTGCTTTCATCAGAAGGCTAAAAGAAGAACATAAGTAGACTCCTAAACAGAACTTCGCAGTAAAGCCAGGAAACAGGTTATCAACACTTAGGCTGTTCTTATTGTGTCCCTTATCATAATTGACAGTTTGACGTAAAACTGGGTCACATGACCACCAGGGAGGTATGTAAATGGATAAGAGGTCACCTTTCACATATGCTTGCTCGAAAGGAAACACATTTAAAGGAAGTTTGAGTCAAAACAATGTCAATATGCAAATGTTAAATTTTATGGGTTTTTCTCAACTAATAGAAGCTATAGCACAGTCTCCTATTACAGTTTCGAAAATACTTATCTACTTTCACTAGTCATCACAGAAGCCTGAAATGAATCTTAGTCTTAGACAGCCACTCTTTAAATAGGAGAATAAAAAAAAAACTGCTTAGATATTAATCCATAAAAATTATTCAGGCTATGATTAAAGACTGAGCTGTTGACTGTGGGTTTTTAATCTACGTAGGATTTGCATACTTAAAACTCTGTAGGATGGTTGTGCTTGGAAGGTGCCCAGTTTAAACTGAAAAGGCCACTACAGTGAAATCTAGCTCTTGGGTAGAACTTCATATCAGTATGTCTCACAGCACTGTGAAGTGCAAACCAAAATCACTTCCCCTGGCATTTTACAGAGGGCAGAACAGGAGCAAGGAGGTGGCTGACTTGCAGGCAAGTGGAGGAGCTTGGAGAAGCACTCAGCCTTCTGCTCTGCTTCTCCCTTGGCCTGTGGCCCCTTCCCATGATGTAGCTGATGCGGATGAGGGAGTTGCGCTGCCTCCCTAGAGAAACGCTTGCGCTGGGCTTTGCACTTCATGAGTGTAGCAGTGAGGATGTACTGCAGGGATGAGAGACGTCGGGAGATGGCTGGGCTGCCTGTGAGGTGTCCCCATCTACTGCAACGCTGGGCATCCTTTTCCACTTCAGAATACAGACCCATGTTCTTTTTCTGGGCAGTTAGGTGAGAGACCAGTAAAAAAACCAAACATTGATAATGTTTTGTGGGTGGAAGGTGTTATTGAAATGGGGTTCATGTGGCTTACCTTGCTGAAACGTGTCAAAGCTGTGGGACTGAAGAGCAGGCCTGTCCAACAGGCTTCTAGGAAAGACTTTTCACCATGTCACATAACAAATCAGGCCGTTTATTTTGCATTCATAGCATATTTTTGATGTTAGTGATGTTAGTGATGTTTTTCAGCATTTATTAAACATCTCATGCAGACTATTTCTTTAGTCCCTGTACTGAGGAATTTAAGTTTTCTCAAGTAGCCTTCAAGAAGTTTCCTGCCTCTCCCTTTCACACATCCTGCAGAGAAACTCTTTTAGGTAGCTTACTGTGGGTGAGAGTGAATATGCCTTCTCGTCTCCAGCTAACACCGTGGCATGGTTTTAGAGGTCACCTAAGTTTCTCTGAGGACTATAACTAGGCAGAAGGCTTTCAGCATAACACCAGACTACATACAGGACTCAAAATACTGTATTAAAGTGCCCTACATCCTTCCAAAGCTTGGTATTCATGTCAGGTCTGTGCCCCCAGGCTTTCCCTGCTGGGCTGTCTGGACATCCTCCAAGGGCAGTGTTCCCACTGCTGCTGTGAACAGACATCTTCCATCAAATGGCGCCGGGGCTTGAGGAGGGCTTTTAAGCTTCTCCAGTCTCTTTACCCAGAAAAGACTCAACGCACATGAGGGATTCAGACTGAGACTTTGAATGTGATACTTCGACATACTTTCAAAAGTGTATTTCTAATTCTTAGACAACCTGATCTCTAAGCAGGAGTGATTTGGGAGAGGAAATTTTATGAGGGAAAAAGAAAACACATTTTCCTGGGAGGTTAGTTTTTAAAGACAACATGGCCGTTCTGTGAGCCTGCTGAGTGTGGAGCAATAGTTTTTAACACTGGGAAGGTGGTTTTCAGCACAGCTGAGGCAATCCTGGGCTTATCACAGAACCCATTGTCATACGGACCTGCAGTTCTTCAAAGTATTGTCAGCACCGGAGGTACGGCACTGTTGGTGCAGTGAACAGCACTGCAGTTTACACTAACTATAAATCTAGTGTGGCATGAATCTTCACATACATGTGTGTGAATGTGTCTGCAGCATATTTATAAAATCCACATGTTTTATTACCATTACAGTAATTAGATGTATATGTATTAAGGAATGTATGACCGTGTATAGTATGAAGTATATGGTATGTCATTACCAACATTCATGAAATAGGTTTGAAAAGCTCTTTTTGGAGCTTTCTTAATGATAAATTTAACACATTAACTGTATATGTGGAAAGTTTCCATACAGACTGTGGGAATAATATAATGATTTAGTGCAGAAGTTAATTTACTAAAACATAATGTATGAATCCTTTAGTCCTTTCTGTAGTGCCAAATGCAATCAGGTTCTATAGCAGGCTGTGCTTGCCAGATTTTTGACCTAAACGTAAGTGCATAAAGTCATTTGATAACACTAAGTTTTTGATTTTAGTATTCTTTATGGTTCTAATCAGCCAAAGGGCTTTTATTCGTAGATTTTATATTTTGTGAAAGAAGAAAAGGCGGGGGGGATAACCATTCAGTCTTGTATTTCAGCTGAAAGTGAGTTTTTATGGCTGTTATAAAGCTTTAAAATATGCATCTGTAATTAAGATGATGACATTCTTAAGGATTACAGCAGAAATACATCTACTGTACATTGAGTAACTGAGCTGACTTATTTTACTGTCTTCAATATTAAAATCAGGTTTACAATACTGTTTTGTATAGTGACTAAACCAAATATTTACTTACCCCTTTCTTTAAACATATTTAATGTATTATTCACAGTTACCTCTAGCAAACTTTTTGACTGCATGTTTCCTTTTCTGGTTAATTTCATGTGGTTTAGTCATGCTTTTAATGGCCTTTAGAAGGTCCCTTGGAGTTCTTTAGATAACAAAAAAGAAACAATCCCTATGAAAACATCGGAGACTAACATTTCCATTTCTCAGACCTTAACAGCAGGAAGCTTATGAGTCTAACAGCCAGACAGGGTCAGGTTTGCAATATTGTCTTGTCCTCAGCATTTGTATTTTTCAGGAAAAGACTGCAATTAATTGTGCTCCTGTGAAAATAGTTTATTGTAGTTTGTTTGCTGTAGCCTGCACTATTTGTGAATACAGATAGAGAAAACTAAAATGCAATGAATGCAATTAAACTCAGCAGCAACATTATCTTCAATTTAGAGTGCTGTATCATATATGTACTGGAGTTTATATTCAGCATTACTATACAGAGGTTAAAATGTATGTTTTCTTCTCAAGCCGGATCGGTTCACTTTCTTAAACTTAAAAATAAGCAGTATATCTTTTCAATAAATCTGCTAACACTGTAGGGCAGCTGTTAAATAAACAGAGCTATAGAGGGTTGCTTGACCAACCCGTGAAGGCAGAACTGGTGATTTGAGGATCTGGGAAGAATTTGTTTCAGCTAACATTTAGTACATTCATCATTGTATTAAAATGCAATAAAGTATTTTAAATGCTATTATTCTCAGTCTAAAGCAAGATTAGATTATTTTATCACCTCTTGCTAAGTAATACCACTGTCAGTAACACTAGATTAATAAACTTCAACTACAAAATACCTTTACCCTTCTTAAATAGCGAGATAAGGACATACAGTTTGTTTAATTTGGGCAAATTTTCTATAAATTGCATGTCTTCTATGTTTCACGAAACGCATGCTACAAGATATTGATTATATTTGAACTTTACTTAATACACGTTATATAAAACATTGCTTAGAGAAAACAGCATTTTTTATTTCCTTTCTTAAAGTATCTCACTATTGAATATTAACATTTCCTTTTATTCCAGCTCAGTTTGTAATCTAATAATGGCTAATTGTTATGTGCTAAACACTAGTTACTCTTTTATGCTTTATTAATAGAGGAGTGTATTATCTTAAACAAATCTTACTAGGCATTTATTTCTCAGAATAAGTTATTTTTCTTTGTTTGTTTGTTTCCTTTTATTTTTTAAAGTTGCTTCTTGGGAAAGTAAGGCTTTTGCCATGTACAGTACTAGTTTGCATGTATTCATTTAAATACTAAAAACTGTAGTACTGCTCGATCCATATCTGACTGCTAGGTTTCAATTGACAGCTGAGAATTTGTGACTGGACCATGAATCAAAACGGCAGGCATTTATACCCCAGTGCCAGTGAGGATACATTGGGAATTACTTGGCAAAGGTAACATTTTAATTATTTCCACCCTACACCACCTCTAAAAAAGTTGCATTGAGCTGCAGTATCTGTTTTAGCAGGCTTCCAGAGGAATATGTGATAGCATGTGATCAAAACACGCGTGTAACGTTTCTCCCATACACATTCAGGTTATCTTTAGCATAAATTGAATTTAGAAACTACCTTAAGTAAGCACCTGGAATGACAGTTCTGTGCTGTCAAATGCAAAGGGTTTGTAAATGTAAGGCAATTAGGCTTTAAAAATGAAAATGTTGTTTGCAAAATTAGAGGTCATATTGGGGGGGGGTTTAGTGGTTAAGACAAAGAAAATGGTGCTGTTAGAGGTATAAATGAGTATAATAATAGATGTCTGAGGTGGTGGTGGTTTTGGACAATGAATAACCATACTATTCATAGAGACTGACTAATTGGCTGCTATAGATTTAGGTCACTAACATGTACATGAAGGTAAGATATAATCATTTTATTTCTCAACTAAACAACAGACTAATTAGGATTGATTTACAAAAAATAGGGTTTCCTTTTGTATGAAAAAAAGAAAACACAATAAAACCCATTAACCTTTGGTACATAAATAAATTGCTCATCATTATCTTTTACATCTCTTGCTATATAATGAATTATGGTAACAGTAGAGGTGTGTGCGTCTAAATAGGTGTGTAAACAAATCAGCATAATTATGATACGTCAATTTTTAACCTCTTTCATGTGCAGGATTATCTGGCACTCAATGCCTAAGGGGGGTTGTTCATGTAAAGCCTGTGGGTTGAGAGCCTGTCAGATGAAGTATTAGCTACTCACTCTCAAAGTGATTTTAAATACTTCATGGACATTTGTGTGCACATAAAAGTATGCACTTCTGAATAGTTTGTGTAAGTATGTGTGTGAATGTGATGCGTGTATGCATTATGTACAAAATGCCTTTTGATGTACTGTATTGTACTATGGGTTGCTAGAAGGTTTGTGATTTTTGAGTGTCAGCTTGGAAGCATAATTATGGAATTTGAAAATTGGTGCTGCTTACAAATCTGAAGTTTAAATGCCTTGAATATTTTTGCTTTACTTTTCCTTTTTGCATTTTTTCTGAAATAATATTTAAAAACTGGAAGAATTGTGGTGGAAAAGTGAGGTGGTGTCATTTCTTCCCTTATAGATGAAATGGCACAATGGAAAATTAGCTAATGGATTCACCTCATCTCCTCAAGGGCTGTGATTCACATTATAAATCCCCATCATGCAGTAATTGCAACAGTTTTCAATGTACTGCCAAGAGTGAAACCAAACTGAGCTAGTACAGCACAGAGCAGGTGATTTATGTTGCTTTTTCAGGGCACTGACAGGAGTTACGAAATTATATCACAACTGCCTGTCTAGGAATATCCTTGAATGATTTTAATCAGTCATCACTCGAGCCACCTTTAAAGAAATCCCCATTTATACTGGCTGAAGCACTGTTCCAGAGTTTGCTGAATTCTGTTTTTCAATACCCATGACACAAAACTCTTGGGCATAAATTATGAAAAGAAAGGAAAGGGGCGAGGAAGATTTCTAGGCAATGACAAGGAAACTTTGGTGATGAATACATGACCCACTCACCTGTACAGACAAAACTGCTTTGCAGGTTTCTCCTAGGGTGCTGCCTGCCACTTTGACCCTACCAAGGTACAAAAGTGCTGCAAGATGAGCTTGGGCACAAATTTTGCTACAGGCATCTCTTTACAGGCCTAAGCTATGCTTACTTGGCCTTGAATTAAGCACAGCGGCCTTTGAGGATGGAGCAAAAAAAACCTGATAGCTCTCCCTAAGTAGATGACTTGTAGGATTTGTGCTCTGGAATACAACATCCTGCAAATCCCATGTAGGCGAGGATCTAAGAGGAAGAATGGTACCTGCACAGGCTAAGGAGCAGTGAGCCCTTCTAATGCTAAAAAAAGAACCCCTTTGAAAAGGAATCATTGCTTGTTGGCAAAAAATCTATTCTAGTCCAGACAGTCAAAGTTTCTCCCACAAAATGGTTTAATAAATGTTTGATTGTGTGATTTCCTTAAATCTGCTGGGCTTATTTTGGTGGTACTCGATCTGACCTTTTACAGCAGGCATTTGTGGTTGGTTTAAGTACCCTGACCTCAAGAAGGTAAAAAGTTGGCAGTGCCTCAATGTTAGCTGTCCTGTCTCTACAGAAATCGGGTATCAGAGGTGGCCGAGCTGAAAGCTTTTGTCATGCACTATGGTTGGTGATCCACACCTTGGAAACTTGGGGAGAGTGAATGATGATAAAACCTCTCTTATTTCTGTGTTGTCTTATTAGTAGTTGCCTGTCATATCTGATAGTAGACACGATGCATAGATTTCAAAGCATGATACATAGATTTCAAAATAGATTTTCGGGGTTTTTCTTTCCTTATAAAATTATGTATCTGTTGGCGTTTAAAGTCCCAGGTATAAGAGACTAGAGGTCCAGGTATAAGAGACTAGAGATCCTTATGCAAAAGACTGAAAAAAAAAAAAAAAAAAAAGAATATGAATAATACAAGACAAAAAAGTCCACAACCGAACCCACAAAACTTCAAGTCATCGATGCACCATTTTCTTAAAAACCAGAAGACTTGCAAAGAATAGTGATATTAAAACCAAGATTAATGCTTTGCTAAGCTGAATTAAACATTCTAGTATCTTTAAAGGAAATACTTAAATAAAACATCCTATGAGCATTCTAAAAAAAAAAAGGAAAAAAACCCAGTTATTTGGTAAGGTGTTTGGAAGTAGTAATTATTTTGCTCTTAATACCCTAACCATCTACAATTATTTTTTGTTGCTGCTTATTTACAGCATTTATGATATAGATAGATATATTTTATGATGTCTGCTTGACTTTGAACAACATTTAAGCACATCAATGCAACTAAATTCTCAAGTAATTTTAAGATCTTTTAGGTAATTTTTTTCCTGTTCATATGATTAAGATACTCAGAATCCATTAAACCCCACCCCCCTCTTCCTTTTTCATAACCACAGTTCTGTGATAATAACTGTTTTCCTAGAGACAGAAGGTGAGGGGAAGCTGTGAAAATCTGTAAGGCTCAATTAGGAAAATGCAGTCTCAGTCGCTATGTGAGAGCAAAAGCATATGCAACAAGTAAACTTAAGCCATGAGTGAGAGTGAAAGGTGTGTGTGTGCCTAAGTCTGATAACATGAGCTTGAGCCTGAATCTCAGCCACTCATTACGTCATTGATATTAATTCCAGTGGGACCACTCATAAAGCTGGCACGATGGGTTGCTTTTAGAGCGTGTTGAGTATTTGCCAGTCTTGCAAGCAAATTTTCATTGCCAAAGTGTACATTTTAACTCAGCTATTGCCAAATATATTATTATTATTCCCAAATATTGTTATTTATATTCATTTTTTTAAACAATCTTTCTGTGTTAGTTTTATGGGTTAACTGTTACTTTAACATTACATTTACGCTACCCAGGCAAATGCACTAGGTTAGCATTTCCTGCTTTCAGTCTGTTATCTTGACACATAAGCATAGTACAACAGCTGGTTTGTTCCTGGAGATGCTGAGGGGAGCTCTGTTCTCAGAGTGCTGTATTTCCTTCTCAGATCTAGCTGTAGGGATGTTCAGCTTTCTAAGTATCATTTTTTCCCCCAAGTTCCCCTCCAGGTTTATGATAATAATGCTGATAAGGCAATCAAATGGGATAATCTCTGATTTGTGAAAGAAATGGGGGTTGGGGAAATGGAGAACAGGTGCAGATTGCTTTTGTGACGCAGTACCTTGTGTATGTTTGGTGTGGAGCAAACACATAGCTAAAGTAACACAGTCAGCAGTGTTGCTGTGGCAAGCACATTTTGGCAAACACAAACACCTGTCAGTGGTTTATACCCTTCCCCATCTCCCCCCCGTCCCGCTCCAATCCCTCATGGCAATGTTTTGGAAGTATCAATTCATTACAATGTAAGAACAAAAATGTTGAAGTATCCTTATTGTAAAAGTATTCAAAGAAAGAAAACCTAATGATTTCTGGTCTTTATCAATTTAAATTGCTACTTCTAATAGTTTTGCCCAACTCCGTAATGCAGAAAGATGTGCAGAACATTATGTTTCCTCTCCATCTAGGCAAACATCTTCAGAACACTTCCGAAGAAATTAATTGTATTCAAGCCAGACTTGCATGCTGCCATCCCACAGGAAATGGGTCAGCAATCCATTAAGATGCCATTAGATAATCTAATTTGGAACTTAATCTCTAAATTAACCATGCTCCATACTTGAAGCATACTTGAGAGAAAGAAAAAAAGTTTATGTTTGAATCGATAGGGGAGCCGAAGCGTGAAGAAGGCTGTTTGTTTTTTCTGTAGCTGTGGTCACGTCTCAAGCTGTCTGGTAACCAGGAGAAACCAGACATGATGTAATTCCAGATTGAACTTGAACTTCAGGGACTTAGAATGGGGGAACAATGGACCATAGGAATCAATAATGTCCATTTTCCACATGATTATGTTTGGAGCTTTAAGTTAACCTTTATGGGAGAAGCAGCAAGATTTGCAGTGTGACCAAAATGAATGAGATGATCCAGAAGCAAGATGTTAAAGTAAAGAAAACAAATTCAGTAATATTTTCTGAGCAGCACTGCAGATTCCAGCAGGATTAGAAAAGTTCCCGCTCTGCAGTGAACTAGTTGCCTGTTCTGAGCACTCTTTGTTCACTTAGGTAGGACAAACTTAATCTTATGTTTCCTGTCAGATGATTTTTGGCAGCACTGCTAGGGAAGGAGGAGCATATTATAGAGAATTCCCAAGTGTAAACTGTATCTTTAACCCCTTGGTTACTCCAGTTTTCAACTTGATCATCTTACCTCCATGTGTTTCTTTTGAAGCACTTAAACTACACTGTTGGTTTTATTTATTTTTTGGTGCATTTAGGATTATCCGCATTATTATTTAGTCATGCTATTTGATAAATAAAGTTTTAGTCATGTTTTTAAAAAGTGCTAAGGTAAAAAAAATCTAACAGATTAAAATTGGAAATGGTAATATTTGGGAGGAAAAGCAGTGTAGATGTAGGAAGTGGAGAGCCATTTTTTCATAGGCAACCCTGTGGTCTTTGGTAACCCCAGTCCACGTTCTCCATGGTCTGGCTCTATGGGAGGCAGCCCTCCACTTGGTCATTGTCCCCTCTGCACATGTGCATGATTGAAAACCTCCTTGAACCCTGTCCAAGCACCAAACACTCATGCATGCTTGGTCTGTAGCACAGCACGGACGTGCACTATTTCTCTGGGCCCTTCCTCTGCTGTGGATTTTCTTTGTTAGTGATGGGCTCTGTGGCCTTTTCCTGATTTTTCCTTACCTTTTTTTTGTTAGACTATAACACAAAGGGGTCTGCGGGTCCTTACAGAAGAATTCTCTTTTCCCTCCTCTGAGTATAAATCAGTAGTTCTTTACCCCCTCCATCTGCTAGATGGGTGGTATGTGCCTGCTAAACTATAGAAGTTGTCCTAAACTAAGCTGAGATATACTTAATGTATCTCTTGAAATACATGCTCACCTTGAAGGTGAAATTTGGCAGCTGTTTAATCACTGATACCAGTTCAGAATGGTAACAGAAGTACCGCATGAAGTAGCTGACAGAGGGGTGGTTATTCTTTTGGCAGAAATGCGCAAGTGGGAATTTAGCCAGAGCACTGAGGTTAGCACAGTTGCATTTCCAGAGTTCATACGATCTTAATTTGAAATTGTATAGTTCCCTGTGCTTGTGGGGGCAAGCGCTTGCTTAGCAGAGATAGATGAACCTTGCTTGGTGACTCGTTGGTGCCACTTCTCTCAACATCGAAAGCATTTCTACTTTTTCTGTCCAAATACTGACCGGGCTTGATCTGATCTACTTTGCCTTACCAGTGTGTTCATGCTGCAAGAAGGAAATACTGTTTTAGATGTACTTCCTGAATGGTGAAATACTTTTACAGACTTCTGAAGCTGTAATAGAAAGAAGGTAGTAACTGGTGGAAAATAGGAATCTTAAAATCCTTCAGATTTACTCAAGTCTGATTGGATTTCTTTTATATTGCATTTAGTTAATTGTTTAACATTATTATACTCTTTATGTTATTATAATCTCCAAAGTGAACTGTATATACATATAATGTTGGTCCTGCCTGTGGTCCATTCCAGTAATATTTTAATCAGAGGTTCTTGAAACAGCAATTATTATCCTTAAGAGGAAATAATGGCAGAAATCTTGATTGAATTAACATGTGAAAACTGTAATGGAAACTGTAATGGACAATGTTAACCCTGTAGGATGCTTGCAGGATTTTCCTTTGTTATTTTATTACATTTGAACAGGTAAATACATTATACTTGCTTTGGGTAGAGAAGGAACCGATGGCTATATAACACCTGATAGTCTAGTTATGGTGAGAGAAAACTGTTTGTGGTAGTGAGATTACTTAGAGGTATAGTGCTTCAGGAAGGTATGGCTGCACCATACTCTCTATCACGAAGGCCCCATGTCTGAATCTCACAGCAAGAGCTGATGGTGCTTCCCATGTAATTTTCTTCAAAACTTATCCTAGAACAGTTTTTTTGACATCTCACTTCATATTCCAAAGGACAGGCATTTATATTATAACTGCTGTCAGCGCAGGGCTCCTGGATTTCCTCAAGAGCACTGAGATGTAGAGTGGGGTAGACCTGCTTTATTCCACTCATACATACAAAGCTTTTTTACCTGAAGGAGAAGCCACATGGGCAGAGGGACATGTCATTAACTTCTGCAAGGACAAGCAGCGTACCTGTGTCCTGGGCAATGGAAAGAGTTTAGGCTTCCATGTGCCAAGGCACTTAGTGACAGTGACAGAGCACTGCCTTTGCTTTTGTGAAACCAAGGGATGGAAGTTTAGCTGGGACTTATGCAAACTGCCGGATAGCATGGTGAAGGGAAAGGTGTTTTCCCATTTTCCACCAGCACGGGACCCCAGGCAGGGTTTGCTTTGCAGTCAGCAGTAACTGGTGCTTCTGCTAGGACGCTCTGCATAGAAACCGTAGATGGTTTATTTGGCAGAAGCGAAACTCAACAATGCTTGCAGAGGTCCCTTCGGAGTGGGTGTGAGAAAGCTGACAGGGGACCTCGCTCTTCTGGGCTTTCAGTCTGGTTTGGCTGCACACAGGAGCAATGGGGAGCTACAACAGAGGGTGTGCCTCATATGGTAGCTGCAAGTTCAATTAAATGTACTGTAAATGTGAAGGGGTATGTGGGAATGTTGGATAGACAGCCATACGTATGCAGCTTGAGTTGGTTTTGAGTTGGCAGACTCTGAGTTGTTTTTTTGCTGCTTCTTTGTTCCACAGCTGTTCTCAGAGCTTTGTCCTGTGATTAGTGCTATTCACCTCAGTAACTTTCATTCAGGTTTCCTCTTTTTTTTTTTGCAGTGGTATCAGGACTTGGGGTGGCCTGACATAGAATACCATCAAACGGCAGTATGATAAGCTTCTTTTCTGAAATACAGACTGAGCTCATCAAGCCTTGAAGATCATGGCTTAGGAAGGGCTAGCAAACAGAGGGGGAGGCTACCAGCGGGGCCAGCCGCTGCCCAGTGGGTGGGTGCAGATGAGGGACTTCAGCCCACCTTGGGTGATGGTAGGGTGATGGCTTTTCCAGCCTCAGCAGGCAGACGCGGGCATGTAGCTGTCCTGGCCCCAGGGCTGCTCTTTGTCCATGTCCTTGTCCTGCTCTGCCATCTCTGGTGGGCGGCAGGAGGCTCCGTGCCAGCGGCAAGAGAGGCTTCCCAAACTCCTGTGGGATCTGCGCGATGTTAACGTGGGAGATTCATTGCTCCCTGAGGATGCATAAGCAGCATTGACAAATTTGTTGCAACCCGCGTTTTTGTCATGGTCGTAATGTATGGTGGGAGGCTTGAAAGGTTTAAATAAACACCTATATTAAATTTACAGGTCATATGGCAACAACAGTCCTATTAGTCACTTGCTACAACTTATTTTTGTTGAGCACTTTCCACAAAATCAAGAACTCTGTCTCCTATATGAAGTAGTAGATAAGAAAGCTGCTACAAATAGATAATTTGTTCTTTATCAGCACTGCTTTCCTTCACCCGCTACAGTCATTAGAAGGCTGGCAACTTTAAAACAAAGAAAAAAGTCACACATATATGTGCCCAAACACTGAAGGGCACTGTAAATCTTTAGAAGGATAACCTGGAAGCTGTGTATTTAGCCTTTACAACAGAAATTGTTTCAATACCACGCTGACTTCACACAAAATTTACATTCTTTTAGTTAGTATTCTGTTTAGTTCAAAGTTGCTAAACACTGTAAATCCCATGTAACAGCACAGTGAAGAACTGTGCACTGTAAATATTCAGACAATCCTGTCTGCAAACAAGTCTGCTTGGTCTTTTTTAATTTTTATTTTTTATTACTAGTTCCTATTTTTACAAATCCCCATGCTTGGAAGTCATTTGCATTGTGTCTGTTATTTCAGAATTTGCTTCTTAACATGACTGAAATCCAAAGAGAAAGGAACAAAAAATGCCTTTTAAAGCAAATTGTGAAGGAAGATGAAGAATAAGTTGAAACAATTAAGCCTCTTAAATGAGGTTCTGGTATAGAATTTTTTTTTGAAACATAATCTTTTCATCAGATCATATTGGACAAATATTTCATGCATAACTGGGTTTAAGTCTTTGTGAATATTTCAAGGTTTGCAGTGTAAATGTGATTTTTGAATTTCAAAAGGGTTTATTTCTCCAACAACAGAATTCATTTAATATTTAATAATAAATAGAATAAAAATAGAAATAAAAATCTTTAATTAAACATATTAGCTGATGTTAGATTTTGAAAATATAGCATGATTTCTTTAGTTTAGTCCAGCTCCCTTCAGAATTTGGCCATCATTGAGACAAGCAGGTCGGCAATTTTTCCCCATTTTTTTGTGTGTAAAACAGAGCACCTGAAATTGATCATTTAGAATCAAAATGGTAAATTAACAGGTTTAGAGATGTAAAGAGTATCAAACAGAAGTAAATGACACTGCTGTTTGTGTTATTTTTAATATAAAAGACTAGAGGAAGACATCCCCTGGATTTCACAAAATAAGTTGACCTCTTTGGTGTTCATACAGCAGCAACTGAAAGGATCACATAAATCTGCCAAGTGAAATGTAGCTATTTCATATACATTTAAAATGGATAAAAAGGGTCTATTTTCCTTTTTACACCCGTTGCCACAGAAGCGCATCTGCTCATCCAGGGAGAGAACAGCGTGGAAGGGTGACCAAAAACAGAAGGAAGCAAGCTTCCCGTGTCCGTCCTCCACAAAACATACATATGTCAGAGGTTTTAGTCTTCAGATGTGTTATCATGAAGCTTCTCAGTCTAATCCTGATGTGTATTCCCAAGTAAACTGTTGTGTTTGTGGAAAACATGCACCGAGTGTGGAGAAAAACTCGATACAATGAAATGCAGAGGAAGCATGTGTTCCCACGCTGTGGGTCCGGTTCTGGTGTTAGTTGTTTGGCCATGACTCCTGACGTAATGATGCTGTTTCCTCTTCTGAATAAATTTTACAAGACTTTCTCTAAAGTCCATTATTTCTGGGTTGCCAGAAACACATGTAAGGAAGGGGCTGCTCAGGGGCTGCTCTGGGTACTGAATAGAGGCAGCTGAGGTCTTTGAGTATCCATCTTGCAAATACTGTTGGGTACACTACCTACTGCTAGATGGTGCTTGGTGAACGTGCGAATGCCATTGGGACTTAAGCTTCTCAGCGACAGAATGGCTTTGAAATGATGGGTAAAGTTCCATTGGATTGCCTTTGAAAATATTTTCTGTCTCAGACATTTGTGAAAAAATTTATCGTACTCACTGCTACCCTTGACTCGAGGCTACTCTTGGCTGCAGGTGTTTACATGGTTGGGCCCTGTGCTATCCAGTGTTCCTTAGACCCTGATACCTTTTTGGGAAAAAGCTGTAAAGAAAGCAAAGACCCTCCGTTCTCATGGGGACACTCACATCTCAGATTCACATCTTGAGACTGAGACAAGATAAACTGCTGGGTTGTAAGAGGGTAGGAAATTGCACAGGAAGCTTATCCACTGAACCTTCATATTATGTTCTTGAGAAGAGCAAACCTGTACACTCTAGTGTATTTCAGTAGCTCCTAAATAGCATCTGTGGTGCCATACAGTGTCACTTGTATGGTTTAGTTGTGTCTGCTATATGTATTTGTGTCTGAAATTTTTGGAGGCTTGCATAAACAAACAAGCCCCTTAGTGTAAGACAGCAGTAATATTACTTGAAACTGAGATCAACGCAAATATTTTTCTTTCAAATAAGTCATACTTTCACAAGGAAAACTGTGATGTAGAATTTCAAGTAATATTCACAATTATGTTTTCTTATTTTATCTTAAGTAGAGCTATTAATGATGAATATTGGCATAACCATGATTCAGATTGATTGTGTTCTAATTTTTGCAATATGTTTAATTTGTGTTTTGTTTTTTCTCTCTCTTTCTCTCTCCTTATCTCTTTTCCCTTTTCAACAGTCCTGGTACCTGGGCTAGCTTGGTTCCTTTTCAAGTATCAAATAGAACACCGATCCTGCCAACAAATGTCCCAAATTATGGTTTGAACATAATTGGAGAGCCTTTCCTTCAAGCAGAAACAAGCAACTGAGGGAAAAAAAATATAAAAAAATAGAAGTAAAATTAAAAAAGGAAAAAAGAAGAGAAGACAAGAAAAGAAACTGAAGCAAGAAGAAAAAATAGACCAGCAATTGCAGCTCTTACAATCACTAATTCCCTTATGGTTGAAACTGAAATGACATACAAAGGGTCGATGATATTTCACTGATGGGTAGAATGCAGCCCCTGCTAAGTAGCCTTTGTTATATGAAGTCCGCTGGGAAATAGATGTTCTGTCTCTGACAATATATTTTAACTGACTTTCTAGATGCCTTAATATTTGCATGATAAGCTAGTTTTATTGGTTTAGTATTCTTGTTGTTTACGCATGGGATCACTATTCCTGGTTATCTCACAAAACAAAGGCTAGGCGGCAGCAACAGAGCTGCAGGAGGACAAGGGCCGTGAGCCAGCCATTTTCTCAACACTCTGATTTCTAAATGTTTTAAAAATAAGCTCTGTAGCCTTTAGTTATCAGTATGGATTTATTAAACTTTGACCCTTAATTCAGCCTTTTCTAGTGTGTTATGCAGTTTGAAGTTTTCAATCGGTATGAACACACAGGCTCTATGGAAGAAATGCCTCTACGTAGGTAAAAGTGTTATCTCCTCATGCAACAGTAAAAAAGGAAAAGGAAAAAAGTGAACATTTTCCCCACTAAAGAAACACTTACAGAGGCAAGTGCAATTTAAAAAATCATATCTAAGGGGTCATCACTATAAGTCCTTCAGCCCTTGGACTCTAAATTGAGGGGATTAAAAATAGAAATAAAAGTTACTTTGAACAAACTTCTTTTTCCCCTCAGTTTTTGAGGGCATTAAAAGGCATTAAGTCAAGACAAATCATGTCCTTGAGAAAAAGAAATCAATAGAAACACAGCACTTATGTTGGTTTAGCTGCTGCCTCCACAGAGGGGTAGAATTTATTTATTTAAAGTTACTGGTTGCATCAAGAACCCATAGGGTTTACACGTTTCTGTAAAATCTGCATCATAGAGACAAAGAGACAGGCAAATCCATGTCACAAGGGCAAAGCTTACCGTTTACAAACTGGTAATACCAGGATGGGGATATGTTATATTTAAATAATGCACTCTTAATGTAAGTTTAATTACAGGGTGCTGAAAACTTGCATGGTGCTTTCAGAAGTTAGCCTTGTTCAACAATTTTCACATATTGACAGTAATATAATGTGCATGGGCAGACATTTTGCCTCTATGTCTCTTTAAAAAAAGTAATTAAAATACTCTTTCCAGTAATCCTAATTTGCACGAAGATATAATGTCCACATTACGTGCCTTGCCTTGAAATCTAAAAAATGGAAAAAAAGAAAAAAAGAAAAAAAAACCACAAAAAAATTGACATCACTACACTTGTTTTGCTGCATTTATTATCATTTTAAATCTTTACCATTTTTATGACAAAATATTTTGTACTCCAGATGGGAAAAAGTGTGACATCATGGATTTTTTAGACAGTTATACCTTTATCTCACATTTATAAAGCATATCATGGCTGTGTATAGTTGCCGCTTAAAAATTGTAATCGACCAGCAATATTTTCAGTATTTTGGTGTTTTTTCTATTAACCTTTCATGTTTTTCATCTTCCAATTAATATTGGGGGGAGGGGATACAAATTTATACGAATTATGCAATACCAAGTTTTGCCTATGTAGGTAGTGCTTTTAGCTGTATTGGTTATTATAGGTAAGTACACAGATTTAAAAGAAAAAAGAAAAAAAAAGAATAATGTATGCTTTTTTTGTTTGTTTTAATTGACCAAAGTGGGTACTGCTATTTTTGCAGTGTGATGAGGTCCTTTTCTGTACTGAGAGGTGGACAGGGGATTTTTTTTTATACATACATATATATATATTCTGGGGTGGGTGGGGAGGATTTTTAACACTTTACAGTGTAGCTGTGAAGCAGTGCACCCTTAGCCAGGCAAGGGCTGCAAAGCGACTGTTCTGCCTACTGTGACAAACTTTCAAATCGGTTCCCTCTTTTTAACTTCCCACCTGGGGTGCAAGCTGAAATCATTTCTGGATTTAAAAAATAAATAATGAATTCTGTTGGAGGCAGACTTGACTTGAGGAAATTGTTTTACTTTTTTTTTTTTATTGAGAAAGAGAAAAAGAGAGAGGGAGACAGACAGAGAAAGAGGTCAAGACCCACAGTGAGATAAAGCCTTTTCCATTCTGGCAAAGATACTCCATCCTAAAGTGTTCACATTACAAATTTTTTTAGCTCAGAATGAGAAAGACGCTTGCTTCGTCTAGGAAGTGCATGTGCAGAGCAAAAATCTTTGCTGGCATAATTCCACCGACTCTGAGTTCCTCCTGCAGTTAGTTTTCTCCCTTAGTCTGCTTGACTTGTAAATATTCCTTTTTTTTTTTTTCCTATGGCAAAACATTCTTCCTCCCCCTCCCCCCTTCAAGTTCATTAACTTACAGCATCTGAATTACAATTTTCAGCTTTCTCAGGCTGTGTCAGAGGTTTACAGTGTCTTCTCGTACAGCAGGTCAGAAGGAGAGCTCTGGACTGTAGTGCGAAGGAATTTCTAAATGCATGGAATTAGACTTTGATGTAAATAAAAGTATACTTTCAGTAAAATCATATTTTGCAGATCAGTAGTGGGCCTGTTGCTGGAGTCCTCTGATGCGCTGGGGATCTTTGTGATGAATGGCTCGACACAGGTTGAATTTTTATTAAAAACATTTGCTTTTATCAGGGTGCAAGCAGAGGGATACGGGATACTCTGATTGAAAAATTCATCCCTTTCCAGTTTTCTCTGCTTTTTGGAGGTTTCCCTACCCTGGAGCAGCCCTGAAGGTGCAGCTCCAGGAATAGCCACCCCACTGAGCATGGGGCAGTGGCACACCAAAGTCAGTCCCTTAAGCATATGGAAGATAACAGGCCGTGGTGGTGGCACATCCGCATGTCTCCAGTAGGAGATACGTGATCAGGCAGGGCCTGAATGGCTGCAGAGACAGGAGCCGTAGAAGAGCAAATCCTTGAGATTTGTCTATAGCTAAACTGAAAAAACGAAAACCCCACATAAAAGGATAAGACACCAAAAGAAAATTAAAATCAACTTTATGTTACTCTTCCTCTGAGCCATGTAGTAAGTGAAGTTGTCCACTAAGTACATGGCTGTTGAGGTTACCAAAATGTAAATGGGGATCCACCCAGAAAGCACCTCAGACTCTGGCCTGGTGAAACAAAGTATGTGTTGTCCTTTTTGCATGCCACTGATACCGAGCGGATTGGGAGCAGAGGGGTGTGCGGGAGTCTCTCCTTCCATAGTTCTGTTAGCAAGGTGTCCCCCTTAGCCTTTTAACAGCACACCTGGGTGAAACAAACAAGTTCAGGCTTTAAAGTGTAATAGTCAAAATGATTGCTGCCCTTGCAGGAAGGTGGACACCATTAACAGAGCTTTTTTGTTACCTCTGACCTCCTGTATGAGAAAAATTGTTCTTACAGATGCAATATTTTAAAAAGCAAACTGCTTTTTTCCATGTAAATGAATTGGGTTGTTAAGCAACTGTGGGTTTTTTTCCACCAGCCTCTCTAATAGAAAAGCCTGTTTGGAAGAAAATTAACTTTTCATTTATCGTAGGTTTGGTTTTGGGTTGTTTGGTTTGGTTTTATTTTTTTTTTAAGCTCGGCAGTCAAAAGTTTCAGATGAAATTGAGAACTCAAATCCAGTCTCTGGCCTCCTCCTTCACCAGGAAGTGTATTCTGACTAAATCGAGCCACCCCGTTCTATGTGCACTGTTCTGCCTTTATTAAGTTGCTTTGCAGCCCTGGCCTCATGGCTGTGCCACTGAAGTGTGTTTCCCCTGGAGTGACATGAACGTTTGAGGCTTGACTAAGGAAAAAAAAAAGGCAGTGAAGGAGACTGTACATAAAGACATGGCAAAAATATTAATTATAGCAATATAGTTGTGGGGTGATGTTCAGGTGGGCAGCTCCATTGAAATATGTGAATGAATCTGTGAAGCTGCAAGTAGCGACAAGAAAGGAGGATCTTCTGAATGAACCGCCTACCTTGTAGACAGTAATTTGTACACTGTATAGTTTTGTTAAGAATTTTTTTTTTTTAATTAAAATACCCTTGTTTGTAAAGCTAACTTTTTAACAATTACAATGGAAATGCGTGTCATTTCCATTTTTAAAGTAAACAAGAATATTCCTTGTTTGGAGACTGGACTTGGGTTAAAACTCTCCAGTTTCTTAATTTATGTATTAAAAAATCTGTCCATGTTAGGAGTTATTTCGCAGATTCCTATGCTTGAAAAGCATAGGTCACTAATCCTTTAAAAATGTAAATGGAGAAAAGTTATATTTTATGAAGGTTATTTTGTTGTATTTAGTATTGGAAAAGTTGGTTTTCAGAGCATTTCAAAATGTTGGAAGCACCACTGTCTTTTTATTAGTATATATGGCCTTTAGCAAAAGTTTTTTGTGATTGTTACATGATGGTATTTAAGATTAGGTTCACAGAGCAATTCAGGATAGGCAGAGAACTAAAACAGTACTTATGTCTCACATAGCTGTGTCCTCAGGGAGCAGAATTTTGGATTTGCAACTTGTAGCTTCATAAGGACTTAATGAAAGAGATTGCACAAGGACATACTCAGCTGTGACACCGGAGTGTGTTCTGTACCTAAATCTAAATTGTATTTACTGTGTGAGATTATGAAGGCTGCAGAAAGTTATCCCATATTCAGTGTACAGTATTCACTTTTAATGAAACAACTCTCTTAATGTTGCTGGCAGTAAGGCCCAAGCATGACATCCAATAGAGTTTACATGATCCTGTCAAGGTCTTTTGTTAACATTAACCAGCTGCATGCTCCTGGACTTTTTTATCTGGTTTCTATAGAAAACTTTAAAACGAGAGAGGAAATTCATATGCAGGCTAATCAAGCTAAACAGGAAAAGCTCAAAGTTGAATGTTCTACTCCATGCTGAAGGGGCTGAAAACTGCCTCCTTCTTATTTGCACTTTCTGCTATTTCCCCAGTTTTTTCTAATTCCTCAAAATTGTGTGGGTTTGGTGGAGCACTGCAGTTGGAGAATAACATGGACCACTGATTTTGCCCTTTAACCCTGCACAATGACCTTTGCATCAGCCAAACTTATTGCCATGACAACTCTTTGTACTGTTTCCATGCCACAGCTCTGTTGGTCACATTGTTAATAGTAAAGGGGACAAGTTGGAGACGGTCAATTTTTACATTTTTTGTTGCAATTTTTTCTTCAATGGTTGTAAGTAGTTGTGTTTTGTTTTTTTTTTTTTATGATAAAAGGATTCACTAGTTATTACTCTTTAGAAATATCTGTGTGTTGCAATTCAAATGTATGTTGAATTTGTGAAAAGGGCTTCAGTGCCACTAGCATCATAATATCCTAGAATAAGCCTTTGATACTTTTATTGCATGATACGTTAACAGTAAAACAAAAGGTGGCCTAAATAAAAAGAGCAGTGTGAGCTAGTGACACTAAAGCCAGTCTTTGTATTACTGTATTTTTGACAGAATGGTTTTGAAAACTGTGCTACAGGGACTGATGTGGCAAATGTATCTCTATATGCAGAAGGAAGTTTTTTAAGAAGTATGGCTTATTATGCATTCTTCATTGAGGGCATTGAAGTTGCATGGACTGATAAAAGTTGATGCAAATTGAGAAAGAAACAAAAACCAGCAAAATGTTTACCAAAAACTCAAACAAATGAGCAGTGCCTGTTCAATTTCACAGTCTCTGTTGAGTTCAGTTGTAAATATGTTTCAGATAACATTTTCTTCAAAAAAAAAAATATCTACAACATTGTAGAATGTGAGGGGTTCCTCAGTCCCAGGCATAGGCTTCTCAAGAGCTGCATTAGATTATATCTTCATCAAGCTGTTAATTTGTGCTTATATCATATAGAACTTTTAGTAAGCTGGGAAGAGGCACCCCATCTCAATGATATTTCTCTGAGAACAACTTTTGTAGGGCTGTGTGTTTCTTTAGATACATTTAGTACAACTGTAGGTGACAAGTAGTCAGTTATTGCTTGCTAGCTACACACCAGGGTTGATCCATTTTAAAACTTTTGGCATTTTTCCCCATACTGTAGGCCATAAATCCTGAAGGTTACATTTTAATTAAAAAGGAGGTGCGTGCACAGTCTTTGTGTAATGAACCTTCACTAGTAGGATGCATTACAGTACAGCTACTTAATTTTGGAATTAGGGCCCTCTGGCATCAGACCTGTTTTTAGCCTGAGTGTTAACAAAGGTTTTTATTGTGCCTGGTTGGAGGATAATAATGTTCTTTTTGGTACTTTTTCAGGTTACAAATGAACTCAACTGCCACAAGTTTTAAACTGGTGTAAATCAAGCTTGACTTAATGTGATTGTTACTGTTATATCCAGCCTATACTGCTAGCAGCTGCTCATACTGCAGTCAATTACTGGAAGCGGATATATTTCCTATGCAAAAACTGTTTAAACAATAAAAATGAGCTATGCTACAGACCCTGGTCTTACGGTGATTTTTTGTTTTGTTTTGTTTTGCTTTGTTTTCTGACAGTTGCAATTAGTAATATCTTGGAAACTAACTTTAAACCTTGCACCCTGATAACATGGCAGAACTTACAGAGTTCTGTGTATACTTAGTTTGGATTTAACATGTTTGTTTGCATAAATTTTGGCTTAGTGGTTACACTGGAAAAAGGAGAACAGAAAGAAAAGGAGATACAATCAGATAATCAGCTCAACTTAAAAGTTTATATTTAGTTTTAATCATCATGTTCCACCAGCTCTAGTAATTACACAGGTGACCTGAACTGCTGCTCCTGTGATGTAAGATTGAGCATGATAGCAGAAGGGCAGGAGATCTCTGTTTTGTTTCAATGTTATTGACTTGTGACAGATAGTAAATCTTTGATTTCTTAGCAGCCTTCATGATAATATTTTCATTAAATATAATCAGAAAGATCCAATCTTCCCAAAAGTCTTCCTGACTTTAGCAAGCTTTGGCTTGGGTCAAGGTCCTTGAAATCTACACAAGAATTGTTTTTCATACATGTGTATTAGCTGTATATATGGGATGTTTCATTCAGCTCATGTTCCTGGAAATACATTCTTTTCTTCTTAAACCACTAGGAATCCATAAACCAGTAGCAACAGTCAGCAAAGAGCATGAATATGGTCAAGAGGTGACTGGATGACAGTGTAAAGACTTAAACTGGATTAAATTAAAAGCCTCATTTTTTGCTCCATGAAACAACTCTCCATCTACTTGGATAAAGATAATCTGCAGGTTCTAGACCATAAGAATTCTCCAGTTTCAATCACTAGTGTGAAAAATGCAAAATGGTTTGTTATTTTTCCCCACTGGTTTGTTTACACAAAGATCGTTTGTTTATTAAGTAGACTCATTTTTCTGTGAAAGGCCCATCATTGTATGTGTGTCTCTGTAAAACAAAGCATCAGGCCCTGAAAGTTAGGAAATTCTACCCAATTGTCCTGCTAGAGGTTCCTTGAATGCTGTCATTTGGACAGGATTGGAAAACTGACTTCAGATTCCATGTCCAAAACTCCAAACCAGAAAAACTTCCCGTGGAACCCAGAGATGCTTAAATTCAGTCCCACTTCATTTTTCCGATAAGGAAATTCCCCACTTCTGCAGCCCCCTGGCAAAGTATCCCGCTGCTGTGTACAACCCACCAGAACCCTGCAATGAAGGGTGATGCTTGCTGACATGACTTTGATCCTCCACCCCGTGCATGCCAGCTGCATGGTGGCACTGATGACAATAGTCCAGGACAAAGCATGGCAGCTGCCTGCATTTATCCATAGCGCCAGTGCCGCAGCCAGGGCTGCGATGCCATGGTCAAGATACTCAATATAGTGCCTAGGAACACCAAGATACAAGGAGCAGGAATGAGAGGATGCAAAGAAGGCCATGACTTGCAACTTCATGGTGAGGGCATGCTGAGGGGGGAGAGCTCCTGATTCAGGCCTTTCTGCTTTCCCATTTGATATGTTTTTGAAAAGAAGTGGACAAACAGTCCATGGACTGCTGTTTAACGTCTTTTTTTAAATTCCAGTATTGCTTCTGTGTGTTTTCCCATACGCTTAAAAGCTTCTGAATAGAACATAAATCTTGCCGCCATCTCCAAACACATGTACAAGCTGCAGTGTGCAGTGTCACCTCCCAGGTTTTTGCTGCTTAAGTCATTAAATGAAGTTGTTAAATTATCTTTGCTGTGTGGGAGTTTCTTTGTGAGACTTATTTTTCTTTCTATTCTGGTTACTGGACTAAATTTATTTAGTATAGCTGTTTTTCAGTCAACTTCCCTCTAGCTGAAATCAAAAGTAATCTCAGCTTCTTGCTTGTGAGCCTGAGCTTATGGGCATCTGTTTCCTTGGGCATGAAGGCACTGAGTCCTAGAGGACCCTTGGGACTGTTTAGCTGCCAGACTCTGAGTCACATCCATGTGTTTCTATGAAGAGAAGATTGTTGAATGCTCAGGACTGAATCAAAGGCCCTATAGGGAAAGTGGAGGAATCAAAAGCTCATTGCTGCTATCCAGGTAACTCTCATGCCCCTTCTCACAACTCCACTTAAAAAACCATCAGCCATAAGTCTTTCTGGTAAGGTAACTACTGGATAGATAGGGTGTATACGTCATCCTGAAGAGTGGCAGAACTATGTCTACTGAGACTTAACAACAGAGCAGTCTAAGGCAAACTGTTGGCATTGTTGGTCAAAATTTGACAGATGCAAGCAGGATCTAGCAAAGGGAACTTCATTAGAAGATCTATCCTACTTCTGCCTCACAAATACCTCATTAGAGCAACCACTAATGGCTTTTTTAAGGTCCTTACTGGCATGAGATTAGCCACTATTACCAAAGCCATTATAGACAAATATCAATTGACTGTGCTGCAAAGATCTATCCAAAGCTGTACAATGATTCAAGTGTGTCTTGAACTCAATTTACTTTTTATGGCATTCACCATTATGTACTGCTCTGGTCAACTTTTCTAACTCTGTTCAGAGTACCAGCAAATTCTCCAGACAGAATGAAATTAACAAAGTTAAAGGATGCTACTTGCAGAATATGAAGCTTTAAAAAGTATGGGAGGTGGTGGCAAAACCACCATTCCTTCATCTCAAGCTTGACTTGCAGCTGACCTCTGCACATGCTATTACTATCTTGGTTTAGGCCGAACTGGCCTATTGCAGGCAACAGATCCTCTCCCCCCACTTCTCAGTCCAGGAGAAGAGGAGGAGAGATAAAGAGATTTATGAGTTTAGAAGGAACTAAACTACTTTAATGAAATATTAATAATAAAATAAAAAGTAAATAATGAAATAGATACTATATACAAAACTCTGTCAAGTTCCCTAGATAAAGTCACTGGCAGGCATTGGGGATGTCCCAGACTGGACTTGGCAATGGATGTGAACCGGTTTCCAGCTCTGGAGGCAGGAAGACACAGATTGGGATCAAAGACAGATGAACATACAGGGTCCTTCTTAGACATTAGTCATTGAAGATAGAGGGTTTTGATCCCTCAGCATTTACACTGAGCACGGCAGATGGGATGGAAAAACACTGTGGGTCAGGTTTGGGTCACCTGTCCTGTCTGCTCTTCCCTGCAGGTGGGACCCCTCTACGCTTTTCCACTTCCGACCCTCCAAGGGGGAAATAAAAAAATTGGCTGACCTTGGTTGTTATAGCGATAAGTATAAGCAAGAACCTCTCTGTGTGCCATTCCTTGGCATAAAGTACAAATATTGGTCTTATCACTCTAAAAGCGAACAGTTTTCTCCACAATATGCTGTTAATTTCAGAGAGTTAGAAGAAGCCTAGTTAAGAAGTAAAACTACCAAACAGAAAGTTGGTTCTGTTTTATCTCAAACCAGGAAGGATACCTAAATAGAACCTGCTGTTTAGAAAAAGACTGGGGGGAGGGGGAGTAACCTGGACCTCTAGGAGGTTGATTTGATGCCACTGAAGTCAATAGAAATCTCTCAGCTGTTTTTTAATAAGGATTGGACCAGGCCTACGTTGCTCTCAAGGGACCTTAATTCAGGTGAACGTGGATTTCCAGGTCTTAACATGTGTGTTGTTTTTTTTTTTTTTCCCCTTAAAGCAGGTGCCTTAGGGTGAAAGGAGGTGTTCAGAGCAGAACATAACTGTTTCTGCTTGCTAAGCTGATGATCACTACTAAAACAATGGTCTCCAATGACTATATTTAGCTGTACTACAGGCTGCCAAAACCAGCACACATTGCTGTGGGCAGACAAGCAAGGAACAACAGGACTGGGGCAAGGATAAAAGATATATCTCCCCATAACTGACAAGTCAAGCATTGCAGCACTGTGAAGCTGGAACCATATCAATTGTAAGAGCTGTCTATTCAATTTTCAAAAACTCTCTGATCAGATAATTATGGATGTTTCAAGAAACAAACGGTGCCCCCAGATAGACCACTGAAATGCCTCTGAATGCAATGAGGTCACCCAAGGGTAAGTGGGGGCTTTAGTACTTAAACATTTTTCAGACATAATTCTGGTTGTAAAACACTTCTTTCCCAAATTATTTGAGATTGAAGTATTTCCCTCAGTGTATTTCTCTTCTGCAGTATATTGAAAAATGTCACAGTTACTTACAGTGGATTTGCTTCACAGCCCAGAAAGCTTGGATCTGTGAAAACCCTCAGAAGTTGAGTACGTTTTTCTGTTTCATGAAGACAAGATAAATTTTTTTTTTTTTTTATGATGGCTTGATCTCTCTCTACCTTCCTCCTGCCTTTTAAAATAACAGGATATGAGAATTCACTTTGTATGTAATACCTAAAATGCCTAATGCATGCTAGTTTGTTTCAGTTTTGAACAAGAGAGGAGGACACACACCATAATTGGCATATAATACCCTTATTAATAAAAAGATAATATAACATTGTCAGCTCATGTCCAGCTTTTCATCCACCAGTACTCTCAGTTCCTTCTTGGCACGGTTACTCTCTATCCCTTCATCCTGCAGCCTGTATTGATACTGAGGGTTGCCCCAACCCAGGTGCAGGATTCTACACTTGGTGTTGTTGAACCACATGATGTTCACGTGGACTCACTTCTCAAGCCTGTCCAGGTCCCTCTGGATGGCATCCAGTCCCTCAGGTGTGTCAAATGTATCACTCAGCTTGGTGTCATCTGCAGACTTGCTGAGGGTACACTTGATCTCACTGTCTGTGTCATTGATGAAGATATTAAACAAGACTGGTGCCCATACAGACACCTGAGGGACACCACTTGTCACCAATCTCTATCTGAACATTGAGCTGTTGACCACTACTCTATGGATGCAAACATCCAGTTCCTCATCCACTGAACCCTTCAAATTCATATCTCTCCAATTTTGAGAGAAGGATGTTGTGGAGGACTGTTTCAAAGGCCTTGCAGAAGTCCAGACAAATGACATCTTTAAGCTCTTCCCTTGTCCCCTGATGTAATCACTCCATCACAGAAGGCCACTAGGTTGGTCAGGCAGGACTTGCCCTTAGTGAAGTCATGCTGACTGTCTCAAATTACCTCCCCGTCCTCCATGTGCCTTAGCATGTGCCTTCTAGGAGTATATGTTCCATGATATTCCCAAGCATGGGAGTGAGGCTAACAGGTCAGTAGTTCCCAGGGTCCTTCTTTTTATCCGAGTGCAATGTTTCCCTTTTTTCCAGTCAACGGGGACTTCACCTGACTGCCATGACTTTTCAAATACCATGGAGTGGCTTGACAACTACATCAGCCAATTCCCTCAGGACTCTGGGATGCATCTCGTCAGGTCCCATAGACTTAGGTATGTTCAGGTTTCTCAGGTGGTCTCAAACCTGATGTTCTCTCACAGTGGGAGAGACTTTGTTCCTTTACTCCTTGCCTTGTGGTCCATCCACTCTAGGGTGATGGGAGAGAGTTTGCCAGTGAAGACTGAGGCAAAAAAGTCATTGAGGGCCTCAGCCTTCTCCTCAGTTTGCCAATTGTGTTCACAGGGGATACACTTTCTTTGATCTTCCTTTTCTGTCTGACACACCTGTAGAAGCCCTTCTTCATATTCTTTGCATCCCTTGCCAAGTCGAGCTCCAGCTACGCCTTGGCCTTCCCGACCCCATCCCTACAAACCAGGAAGCACCCCTGTAATCTCTCCAGGATACCTGTCCCTGCTTCCACTGCCTGTGCTTTTCCTTCTTGCCCTCAGCAGGTCTTGACTCAGCCATACCAATCTCTTGCCTTCCTTTCCTAATTTCTTACACCTGGGGATTGAGAGCTCTTGCATTTTATGGACACATCCTTAAAGATCTGCCAGCTCTGTTCTGCTCTCTTGTCCCTGAGGGCAGTTTCCCAAGGAGTCTTATTAACTAACTCCTTGAAGAGCTGGAGTTTTGCTTTCCTAAAATTCAGGGTCATAAGTTTACTCTTTGCCAAACCCATAACCCTCAGGACTGTGAACTCCCCCAGTACGTGATCACAGAAGCCCAGTCTGCCTCAAATCTAAGATGTCACTAATTAACTCACTTGTGCTGGTTCAGTATCGCATGCCCTTTGGTAGGGCTGTCTATTTCCTGGCTTAAGAAGATACCATCAGTGCATTCCAGGAGTCTCCTGGGTTGCCTATGGCTCACTGTGCTACTTTTTCAGCAGATGTTGAGGTGATTGAAGTCCCCCAGCAGAATGAGAGCCTGTGAGTGCGATGCCTCAAGTAGCTGATTAAGAAGGCTTTTTCAATAGGGTTGCCTTGATCAGACGGCCTATACTAAACCACTAAAGCACTAAACCAACCATAAGGTTCCCTTTGTTGCCTCAGTCTCTAATTCTTACCTATAGGCTTTCAATTTACTCGTGGCTATTTTTCAGAGACACCTCTTCACGCTCTATCCATTTCATGACATAGAGGACAACTCCTCCACCCCTCCTTCCTTGCCTGTCATTTCTGACCAACCTGTAGCCATCAATAGCTGCACCCCAGTCATGATATTCTTCCCACCAGGTTTCAGTAATGGCAATTAAATCATAGCTTTCTAGTAGCACAGTGGCTTCCAGCTCCACCTGCTTGTTGCTCACGCAGTCATGTAGAGGTGCTTCAGCTGAGCTGTTGGCTGTGTCACCTTAGAATCAAAGAATCATAGAATTGCCTAGGTTGGAAGGGACCTTTCAGATCATCTAGTCCAACCATCAGCCTAACTCTGATAAGAACCACCACTAAACCATGTGACTAAGTACTATGTCTACCCATCTTTTAAATACCTCCAGGGATGGTGTCTCAACCATTTCCCTGGGCAGCCCATTCCAGTGCTTAATAACCCTTTCAGTGTAAAAATTTTTCCTAATATCCAATCTGAACCTCCCCTGGTTCAACTTGAGGCCATTTCCTCTTGTCCTATTGCCTGTGACCAGGCAATACTGTAGCCAGTACCTCTCAGAATAACAGACTGATGGCCCTCACTAACACCCTGTCCACATCCAGAGCCTCATACCTGTTGTATAGAGGCACCTGGGAAGGTGAGGTGGGCAACTGTATTGTCCCCTGTACTGTCAGAATAAGTTTTGAACACCCAGATAAGGGATAAAAGAAATTATTTTGAAAAAACACAAAGCCAAACAAAGGTAGGTGAGAAATTTCCAAAAGTAGAGGAACACTCAAAAATTTCTGGATTTTAGGTTCATTTGTAAAATGTGAATGGACCGACTATGTTTTTCCATAAGCTTGGCTTCTGGCACTGATCTTCTTATTAACACAACACATATTAACATCCTTGACCAGCTCTTGAGTCCCAGCTGTGCCTTGCATGTTGTGGTGAAACAAGACTGTACTCTGGGCTTCATAGTTTGCACAAGATAGAAACATTAAAATGTGGACCCAGGATGAGTTAAGGCACTTTGAAGGTTGTGAAAGTGAGTTAAGCCAGTCATACAAAAATAGGTGTAATCAGATGGTCACCTATTAGGCTGTCTTTACTTAGTGCTTTCTGAGCATGTTCTGATAGCATCACATAAGGCTAAATGTCCCTTTATAGCTACCAAGCTCACTCTGCTCAGGAGCAGTCAGCAGTAAGCGGCATATTGTGCTGCGAAGCCCTGACTGCTGTATCATTAGGAAGCTTTGACAGCGCCTGCTGTGGATGGTGTGCTCCTCTAGGCCAGAGACTTTCAATCTGTGGTCATAAGAAACCCTGGGGTCCTTCGAATACTTCTGTAGGGGCTGTGAAAGTCAATTAAGGAAAGAAAACTTACTGTCAACAGGCTCCTATTCACCATACAATGCCCATTAGAAAAATTTCAGATTCCGCAAACTGGAAAAAGTGATTTCCAGTGTTTCCTTAAAATAAAGAGTGGAATACGAAAGACAAAGTGAGTGGTACAATGATGGCCTTCTAGTAACTAGTCTTCCTGTGCACCATTGGGTTTTTTTTTCCAAGCATTTTATAGAGTTTAGGCCTGTGAGGTTTCATGCAAGCAACAATGTGATGAATAAAAAGCCCTGCTATCTTACAAAAGTAGGAGTTAATTCCCTTTGCAATTTGATAGTTGTGTGGAGGGTCCCAGGAGGACAGCATTAAGTAAGACAGGAAAAGAAAGAATCCTGCCCCATGCTCAGGGAGGAAATTTCCAAGGCTGGGTACAGCATCCCACTGTGAGACATCAAAACTCTTGTGTTCCCAGGGTGGTGGGGATTGGAGAGACAGACAGCTGATGTATCCAGACTCACAGCTGGCTTCATAAACAAATCCTGCTGCCAGCCATACCCTGGACGTTTCATGGGCTCACAAGCCTCTTCTCCAGCATGCTCAGTGCACACCCTCCCCTTCCTTGCCATTACACTTCTTTTTAATTTACTCAGACTCCTTACTTATCATTCTTTAAAATCTCAACTGGATAATAATCACAGCAGTAGTTCCCATATTGCTTCCCTTGTGCCATGTCCTTCCTGAGGATGAGAGATGGTAGAGTCAAATCACTTTCCCCAAGGGAAGGAGGTGGCATGCAATGGGTGAGCGGGAGCTCTCGGAGGATCCCTTCCCAGCTCAGGGAGTAGCAGAGGGAAAAGGGATGTCAGAGCCCCACAGGGGCACCAAGGGCACCCACAGAGATGACAGGCATGCCTTCCCTCTCCTTCACCTCCAACAGTATCACTTCTGCAGACAAGTGGCTATGCCAGGGTGCCACAGTGTCAGGAGCCCCTCTCCAGCCTGAGTTGAGCTTGGCTGACCGGCTGCCTCAGGAGGCGGCGGGACCTGCTGGGCTCAGTTGTCTCAGAATTACATTTTCAGATCAAGATCTGTGTTCTGCCTTGGTTGCACTTAACTCCAGTTTTGAACACGGATTGCTAAAATAAATAAGCAAAACCTGTTTTTTTTGGGTCTGTGGTAGCTGAATCTGTGGCTGCCAGGGCTGGAGGTTTTGTCCTGGAGAAACAGTAAAGGTGATCATAAGATCAGAAAGATAAGGCAGAAACAATTTCACTTCTACATGTTTGCTCCAGGGGTGTGATGAGAGGGAGAAAGGCTGCAAAGACAGTTGACAAATGCTGATAAACAAAACCTTTCTGAGGGGCCTTGTTAAGCATGACCGGAGCGATGGGTTCAGTGTCTGGAGATCCTGCCCAGCAGTGTCCAGCTAGGGTAAAATAACTACAGGATGAGCATACTGTAAGGTGAAATTATACTTCTGAGTGAACTTATTTAGCAGTTACAATGAAACTGTGGACTTGGAATAAGCTTTAAAAATGAAGGAAGGACTGGTATGGAAAGGGGAGGTTTCATGTTAATTGCAGCTTGAAGCAGCTTCAGGGATGGATTTGCTCCCCGTTCCTTTGGATGGACAATGCCTCAGCCCACTCAGTGCTTCAGTGGGTGCAATGGGTGGCCAAGCTCCCAGACTGAGAGCCGAGAGCTGGGAGCTGGGGTCAGGAGCCTGCCCCACGATGAGATTCTGCTCAGTGCCAGGCACCAAGTTCTTCAGTGGCAGCTGCTGTGTGCAGCACTGAGATAGGTCCCAGCTGCTGTAGCACAAAATCTGCAGGAGATTAAAGATAGAAATATTAAAAGCAGTCTGTAAGGAAGAGATTGATCGCTACTCTCTCCCTCCACCCCTGTTTAATTATTCCAAATATAAATGCTCTCTGCCTTTGGTCTTGCACGTTGCTCTTCAGGCACGCAGATGACACCTGCATAGTGTAGAGATATGTGGGCATAATAAAAAATCTGTTCTAAAAAAAAATAATAATCTGGCCACTTCCTGAGGGGCATGGGTCAGCACACAATCCTTATCAATAACTCCTAGTGAAGCACAGAGCACAGTGCAGCTGCTGGAGTTTAGAAAGTTCGCTCAGACTCAACAATTGTTACTGTGGTTTCATAAACAAAAACACCCCTTGAAACCAGTATGATTTCAAGGCTCTGCTCAGAGACCAACACAGTGAACTTTCCAGTTGATTTGCAGATAAAACTTCCGACTTCTAAATTATCTGATGATCACTGCCTGTTTTAATATTGATGTAGGATGCAATGACTGGAAAGATCTTATGGCTTACCTTCCCTCCACCCCTTTTGTGTGTGTATGTGGCTTAGACCTGAGGGTACAGAAACAAATTGTTTGGTAGCAAGAAGAAAATTTTAGATTAATTTGACACCAAATCACACCTGCCTGAGATGCCACAAGGACTCATGTATCTTTGGTGCTCCTTGTGAAGAGTGGAGCACCTGTAAGCAGTCAGCACACACCTTTTTGCCAGCCACTAGTTCCCCATCTTCCTCCATGCTGGTTCTCTGGAGAGTCTTTGGTCAATGGGGCATGAAAACCTGGAAGCTATGGGCAACAGTCCAGTCTGTAGATTTATTTTATTGATGTTGGGTAACAAGTGACATGAGACTTTTAAAATTATTTTATGTATGTCACCAAGGGCTTAACTGGGAATAGTCTCAGTGTGGTCTGCTAAATGATGATTCTCAACAATTATTTTCAAAATGAAGACCTGTGGATACTGAAAGCTGGAATAGTTAGACTTTAACCTTCCTGTATCTTGGTTTCTATGGGGTCAAATAGGATAACTGCACTTCTTTGCATGGTCTATGTATTTAGCTTATGGGAACTCAGGATGACGACTGCAGAACCCTCA
Organism: Calidris pugnax; assembly: GCF_001431845.1. Taxonomy (NCBI): domain Eukaryota; kingdom Metazoa; phylum Chordata; class Aves; order Charadriiformes; family Scolopacidae; genus Calidris; species Calidris pugnax. Next base: position 6,155,169 of record NW_015090986.1, on the reverse strand, counting down.
GTCTTCACTGATGTTTCTAGGTGTTCTCATGAATATAAGAAATTAATATTACAGACTCAATCCACATTTTTGGAAGAAGCAGGTTTTGGAGCCTTCTTTCACTCAACTTGAGGTAGATGGTCAGTGCTCTCTCTCTACATGGAAGTAATTTGACTATATTCAGTTTTGCTGGGCCTTGAATCCTTCAACCTAGAGTTTTCCAGCATGAATGAAGGAATCAAACCCACTTCCTCTACAGGAAAAGCTTCCTTGCATGACAGAAACCTTGCAATGAATGAAAACATTAACTGGTTTGCATTGGCTCCTAGTAATAGTCTGCTTGGTTGTTACTGGAATAAGTAGAATCATCTAACTTCCCACAACTTGTCTTTGATTAAACAAGTCTGGCCCGGGTTTGAAATAAATGTAGGAATATGATTTCCAGTGATGTCATCACCTTAACAGTTGTAGGAAGAAAGTAAATATTGATGACTCCTGCCTCAAACCCAGGCTATAGACTTTGCATTGCTAAAAATATAGCATTAGATTGCATTTTACTGCTGAAGCTGCTTCTCTGGATAGGAATTTAGGAAAGTACAACGTTGCTCCAGCGAAGACAACTTTAACTGATTAACTAACAAGTCTGATAATTAGGAAAAAGACAAAAATTGCCCTGAAAAGTGCATTGCTCTTTGGGTTCTATACATAGGGGTCAAGGGCTGAGCTACCTGATGCAGTATCAACAGTGCATTGCCTCCACAGTGATACACTGGAAATGTTAAACTCCACACCAAGGAATAGTTGTGGAATAGAGAAAATTTCCCAAAGTTGAGTGTTTACTTGCAATTTGTTGACAGTATATTGTTTTACTGTTTTCACCTTTTGTATTAAATTCTTTCTTCCTCTTCAGCTATTTCAATTATGTTGATATAATAATAGGCAAAAATATTCTTCAGCTGGAGGAAATGTTATTAAACTACCTGATTGTTGATGTTCCTTCACACATTTTTGCATGATCATTGTGGTTCTGTTACCATTTTAATGATATGTTCAGAATCGGGGTGAAAGCCTTTGCGCATTTGCTGTGATTCTGTGCTGGTATATAACATCATGAAAAACGTTCCCTAAAGTACGGCTTCATTGAAAGTGATCAGAATTAAAAAGCTGAAGCGACGTACACCTGTATGGCAAGGCAGCTCACAAGCAAATGTGAACCAACTCTAAACTAAAGCAAGTGTCCCACAGAATGATGTTGCATGTTGCAGCTGAACAGCTGCTCCAAGAGCACAACAGAAAGGACCTGCTGAACAAGCCTGCAGGGCAGACACTGTAAGGCAAAGATACGAACAGCTGTCAATAAAGTGCAGGAACATACTGCTGGATTATGGCCTGATTTGCCATTTGTAGAGATCAAGAAAGCCAAGGGAGCACTCATGCCTGGTGCTTTTCCATTGTTCTGCTGTCAAAAACTTCACATGAGGAACCCACCTTTTCTACTTAAGTAAAACCTTCCCTCTGTGTCCTTGCACCAGCCCTTCCATTTCTCTTTAATTTCTTGGAAACTGATATCTTAGGGTTGTTGCATTTATTCATTCAGTTGTCTGTCATCATGATTGATACAGTTTATTGCTTGACTGAACATTTATCTTTTATAAATGTTTATCAACATCTAACGGCTGTAGAGAAAAAATGTGGTACCAAGTTACGGGATTTCTACCTGAATATGCCTGAAGCTTGAAGCATTCTGAAGACAGATGAAACAGAGTTAAATTCCTGTGCTGTGCTTCATACTCTCCACCATCTGTTGAGTATATTTGTCTGTTCAGATCAGAAACTATATTTTTTTCTTTTTTTCCTGCCTCAGTTAGGCACATGTACTGTACCCAACCTAGTGAATTCCAGATCCCCAGGTAGGGCCTCTAGGCACTATAATATTGCTGGAAGTATTAGTAATAATAGGAAAGACTGGTCTCAGAGTTTTGAGGGAGATGACTCATACAAAAAAGAATAGATTACAGTTATTTCAACACAAAGTTTCATTTGTAACATCTGGAAGACCAGAACAAAATGTGGGCTCATTTACTCAGCATGGGTCATGTTTCTCACCCAACTGCTCCAGGATAATTGGAGGTTTCCTACATGGTCAAGCCATGTGCTTAGTTCTTTGGGTTTTTTTGAGAATGCCATTCTGTGCTTTGTTTGGTTGGTTGATTTTTTATTCTTCTGAGTCTTCTAAGGGAGGAGAGAGATCTTTTTACCAAATACAAAGCTGGTTTCAAGTCAAACTAAAGTGTTTTGAAGTCCCAAGTCATGATCTGTAGTAAAAGGCCTATGTTTTTGGACTTTACTAGCAAATTTTAGCAGAACATGTAACATATGAACGGGGTATTTAATGATCTTACGATCTTCTATCATTTAGGTGTGGTAGAAGTACATCTCTGGGAACGAGTTTTCAAAACCAAAAGATCATCATGACTTGTAGAAATTAAAATGAGGTTGCCTCTCAAACCTGTTTATACTGTTGTGCTTCCTCTACCTATCTGCTTTCTGTTTATGTGACCAGGGGAAGACTTTGATCTCTTTCTGAAGATTTGTTATAGCAGATTCTCAGCTGACTTGGAAATTCGACCTAGGGAAAGTGCTCTCTCCAAGTTACTGAATCAACCATCTTTCTTAAAGGATTGATGACCAGATCTGAAGGATTTTATAAAAACTATAAATAACACAAAATAATTTCACAACTGCTAAATGGGAGTTGGCGCCTAGGTCAATAAGACAGAAGAAAAAACCCAAGCATCTTCTGAAAATCATGAAGAAGTGCCTTTAGTCGCTATTGAACAAATGGCTGTCATTCTTCAGTCTGTTCAGCATCCATGTCATTAAGTGTGAAGGAATTTGTATAGTGCACATGAGTTCAGAATTTGTTAAATCATAATTACATTCAGATAATGTACTCAAAGTGAAGTGCTACCCCATTTCTTGCTATTAAAATGTTTAATATGAATTCAAACTTCTGTTGCTGTAACAACTTAAATCTCCTCATTTGCTGTATGTTTTGTTACCTTTAATACTTATAAGATATTTATCTTCTGATTAGGTTTATGCTGTCTGGGCTTGCCTATTTTTCCTAGACATCAGCTAACATCCAGCATGGAACAGTAAGAAATTTTAATTGAAGCAACCATTTTTACAGTCACCTTGCGAGGGGCTTTTTTTTTCTGACTTGAGAGCTTTCATGAATAATTGTCAGATTTCGATCCTCTCAAGTGGAAATAAAAGAATCTGACACATCTTCTTTTCTCTGATGAATTTGAACACTATGTTTAAAAAAAAATAAGGAAAGAGAGAAAAAAAAGATAGGAAAGCAAAGAGAATGTTTACATAATCTTTTGATTTCTTGAGGCAGTTGAAATAATTTGTTAAATAGTTGTGAAACCCAGGCTGCCTGCAACGAAAGAGACAACTTTGCATAAAATCTCATTTCACTTTAGCGGAGAAGTGGAGCTGTGTGCTAAAAAAATGGACAAAAAGGGGAGAGACATAACGACAAAATGATAGAGAGAAGTGAAGGGTATTAAGGAAAGTAACATGGTTGGCAGGGCCCAGAATAAGAAGAAGGTAGAACACGTTAGGAACAAAGAAATATTTGCAATGAAACAGGGCCATTACCAAACCGAGAGAGCAAAAGTTTTATTATGATGCTGAAGAGACAGAATGGTTACAAAGAAGTGCTCCATTAAAAGTGTTCCTATTTGGAAGGAAGCAGAATAAAATTGCCTTATGTCATCAGGATGCTGACATGCTTATCAGTCCTTTACTGAGGAAGAAGAGCACTAACTGTTTGCAACATCCAGTAACTAGATAACACACAGGCCAGAAAGGGGTTCTCAAAGCGAGTCAAAGGCTATTTACACCTGCAAATATATTCACTTAATAAATATTAAGCACTAAGGAAAATCCAAAAGCCTAAGAAATATGTTACAGTTTGAGTGGGTAGTTTGGTAGGTTGAAAAGTAACTATTTCAAAAACAATAATGAGAACTGAAAAAACACTGAAAAAAACCAAGTTAATGCTATAAAGGAGGCTGAAATTTTCACGGGAAATTTTGAAAGTTTGGCCAGTTTTCTTTATCAAATATATATGATAAAAAATAGTAGGAAAATATCTATAAGGTGAAGCTGGACAATTTAAATAAAAAAAAATAAAATAGAAAGAGTCTTTTCAAACATTAAGTTTATGAATAAGCTGCCAAAAGAGATGGTGGATTCTTCAATGCTTTTCTTCAAGTAAAATATTAATCTTTTCTTGAAGCTGCTCTTCCGTCAAGTGCAAAAGTTACATTCATATCAAAACAGGAACACCTGGATAAAATTAACTAACTGTCATAATCGGTGTTCAAACTAGACTGATGCCATTGTGTGTATAGTGCCTTTGGCTGGTGCCTGTTTGTGGACAAGTAATGCTTGAATTCCATCAGCTATCATCTTGCTGTCTTACTGCTGAGGACTGACTTACTGATAAGAAAGAACAAAGGAATAGGTAAACATGGTAATGGCAGAAGTGATAGAAGCAGGAATTATTTTGAGGTTTACTTTCTAGACCATTTAGTTCTATGTACAAATAAGAAGTTGTCAGTTCTGAAACTAAATGGATTGACGAATACTGAAGTCTACCTTTCACTTGCAGAATGAACAGTGCACTTTATGTGAGTTTAGTTTCTAAATGTTGATTTCTGTTTCAGAGACTCACACAGTTTTTATGTTAAACTTTTATTTACTTATTAAAGTTTGATCGTTTCATTAATCTACTGAAAGAACAAAGAAGTATTTCCTGAGTTCTATCTGGGCTTAATTTTCTCAAAAAAATGTCCTTTTTTTTCCCCCATCAAACTATTCACACTTAGGTGAAGTTTATGTTGGTGAAATCTTTGTGTGTGTATTCTGGAGACTCACTTGTGGTTTCTTACAGAGCTTATTAATACATTCTGCTTTATAATATCTTGGTTAGTGATAGCCTTGGCTGCCGTGATCACAATATTTTGCAGTTTGGGATCCTGCTAAGGATGCTGAAGGTTAGTACTAAGACTAAGTTAGTACTAAGGTTTTAGATTATATAAGGCCAAACTTTGGCTTGCTCAGATGTCGGTTGGGAGGGATTCTGTTGGAAGCTTCCATGGAGGATAAAGGAGCTAGTGAGTGCTGGGAGTTTTTCAAGAACGCTCTCCTGGAAGCACAAAAGAAGTTCACCCCCTTTAAAAGTAAGGGAAACAGCCAGAGCAGAAGACTTCTATGGCTTAACTGTGTGCTTCTGAGTGTGTTTAGAACCAAAAGAGAAGTGTACCAGAGATAGAAAAGTGAACAAGTGCCTGTTGAGAGCTACAAGGGCATTGCCAGGGCATGCAGAGATGCAGTTAGAAAAGCAAAAGCTCAGCTTGAAATGAAACTGGCCGGAGACGTCAAGAAGTACAAGAAAGGGTTCTTCAGGTATGTAAATTACAGAAAGAGAAGGAAAATATTGGTCCAGTGTTAAACAGGAGAGGTGAACTAGTCACCCACAACAGTGAAAAAGCAAAGGTTCTCAAGACTTTCTGCACATCTGTCTTTACTAGCACTGTTGGGCCCCAGGCCTTGGGAAGAAAAATCCAGGCTGATAAAAACACAGACCCACCATCAGTGAAGGACGAGATGCTAACTGTTACAGGAGCTTGACTCCTACAAATCAATGGGCCCTCACTTTATCCACTTGAGGGTGTTAAGAGAGCTGGCTGATGTCATTGCAAGGCTGTTCTCCATAATCTTTAAGAAGAATCTTTTAAGAAGTTGTAGAGATGAGGGGACATCCCAGAAGACTGGAAGAAGGCTAATCTCACCCCCATCTACAAGAAGGCCTTAAAGGAGGATCCAGGGAATTATAGGCACATCAGTCTTACTGCAGTCCCTGGGAAAGTTATGGAACAAATCCTCCCAGGCATTATCACAAGTCAAATGAAGCACATGACTGGGAAAAGCCAGCATGGATTCTGGATTCACCAAGGGCAAATCGTGCTTGACAAGCCTGATTGCCTTCCATGGCAAAGTAACCTGCGTGGTTGATGTGGGGAAAATGGTCGGCATTGTCTACCTGGATTTCTCCAAGGATTTTGACACGGTCCTTTCCAATCTGGTATTCTATGATTCTATGATTCATTAGAGGAACCAGATCTGGCTGTTCAAAATCACTCCTTGCTGACCTGAAGGCTGTGTTGTTTGCTTTCAACTTTCTTGAAACCAGAATTTCTCCTTTTATGTCTGTGGTGGGTTGACCTTGGCTGTCTGCCAGACCCCTAGCCAACTGCTCTCTCACTCTCCATCCTCAAAAGAGTGGGGGAGAGAAAATAAGATGAAAAAGCTGGTGGATTGAGATAAATACAGGGCGGTCATTTAAAAATTATCCTCACAAGCAAAACATACTTGGCTTGCGGAAAATTAATTTGATTTATTGCCAATTAAAAATAGAGTTGGATGAGAAACAAAGACAAAATCTAAAACACCTTCCCTCTGCCTCCCCACTTTTCCAAGACTTGACTTCACTCTTTCATTCCCAAATATTCCATCTCACTCCTTCCCAAGTGGCACAGGTAGATGGGGAATATGAGGTTACAGTCTGTCCATAACAGCTCCTCTCTTACTCCTCACTTACTCCTCACAGTCCTCCTTGCTTCTTACTCCTCACAGTCTTCTCCTGGTCCAGAGTGCGGTCTCTCCCATAGGCTGCAGTCCTTCAGGAAATAACCATGTGATTCATCATGGTGTCCTCCCTGGGCAGCAGTGTGGATACCTGCTCCATCCTCCGCAGGGAAGTACCTGCTCCAGTGTGGTTTCCTCCAGGGGCTCCCGGGGAATCTCTGCTCTCTATCTTCCTCCACATATGACCTCACTGTTCAGAGGGCTGCTTCTCAGACTTTTTTCCTCAGTCCTCACTGCCTGTGCAGTGTTTTTTGCTCATTCCTAAAAACATTCTCCCCAAAGTGTCACAAGCTTGGCTGACAGGTTCAGCTGTGTCCTGTGGTGGGTCTGTTAGAGCCATCTGCATCTGGCACGGGGCAGCCTCAAACCCTTCCACAGAGGCTACTCCTGCAGCTGCCTCCTAACTACACTTTGACACCTACACCCACTACAGTATCCTTGTCATTTCCCCCCATCTGATTTACTTTTAGGATTAGCAACTGCATAGCTGTACTTTGCATGGCTGCAAGAAAACTGAAAAGTTTTAGTAGCCGCAGTTGACACTACTTTGTGCAACGGCATATGCCAAGTCCCTTCTGCTAATGGCAATCTTGTTGTTTCTACTAAAAAGTGATTTCTTTGAATGAAGTCATGGAGGAATTGATGAGCTTCTCAATGGCAGTGCTCGGGAGGGGCATAAATTTGGGAAGATTATTTCAATAAAGAAAAATATTTGTACTTACAGCATTTGTGCAATATTTTTACCTGGGATTCTCACAAGATCCAGCTTGCTGGGGGGAATCACAAGAATGTCCTTTCATTTGGGGTACAAATACTATAAGAATTATGCCTAATTTACAGTCTTCTAGGTTTTGTTTCCAGCTGAAATGTGAAAAGACTGTGCAGAAGGGGGAAAAGTGCTGGTAAACGAGTTCTAACTGAACTGCAACTTTGCCACATACTTAGATTACCTCATTTAACTTAGCCCAGACCTTGATTCAACTCTTAGGGTATTGACTAACACAAGAACAATGTCCACATTTGTTACCAGGACCCCCTTCTCATCAGGAATCTGAAACAGAGCATGATGGAGCGTGCTGAAGCAGGGGGCTGAGAGCCAGCCTGCAGTTTTAGGATTCCTTCTGTAAGGAATTTGAAGTAACTCTTCTCCAGTAAACTTCCAAAGCAAGGTGCATGACACTTTCCTTTGAAAAGGCTCTAGATCAATAACAGCAAGAGAGAATGGCCCAGCAGTTCCTTGAAGTGGAACAGCAGAGACAGGCAGACAATAGTGTAGCTGTACAAGTAAGCTACTTTGAGGGAAGAAGGAGGAGTAAGTTTTGTTACTGATTTATGGCATGGAAATGAAGACTATGCAGTGGTACATAAAGCTTATACACCAGCTGAACTGATGAGTTGTCCCACACTTCCTGGTCTGCATGAAACAGATGGACTCTTTTTTATTTCCAGGTGTAAAGGAATAAATGAATTTTTTTCTCTTTTGAGGTCTGTCCGACAGCACAAATTCTAATGGCTGCGTGGGTTTTATCATCACAGAGAATGGGACTAATTGCAGTTCTTCTCTTTCTGTGCAGTGAGTTGAAGGCTGACCCAACCTGCCAGAGGCTGTCACTACATGTTCACACGTTTCCCAGGGATTACAAAAACAAAAAGCAGGACCCTCTGTTCAACAAAAGCTCTGCAGAGACTAGTTAAGAATAACAATTGTTAAAAATGATTTTGACCCTTTCAGGTTACTCTTATCAGCCATAAGAGAAGGTTTTTACATGGTTCCAAGAAGGTGGAGGGGACATAAAAAACCAACTCACAAGACTAACTGTGCAGTACCAGAATATGACGAAGTATGATGCAATGACTTTTTCTGTCCAAAGATTATGCATTTCTCCTGCCCCACAACAATAATTCTGGAGTGAAGGGAAGCACACAGAGGTATGCTGCAGTCCTATTACAGGATTTCCTGCAGGAGACACAGCTGGTGGAAAAATGATCCAACAAACACACCTTGTTTTTCAGCCATTCTTTTGGTATGGCTTAATATTGGACTTCTGCTGGAGCACTGTCAGGTACTTCAGGATCTGGGACTCCAAAATCAGGTGGTAGAAAGGTTAGACATTTCCTCAGACAACATCCCCAAACATGTCTGCTTACTGTGCCAATTCTCATGTTATGAGATACTCAGTATTTCTGGTACTGCATGCTTGAAGAGAACAAAAAAAAGAATAATTTTGTGTATGCATATTTTGAAGAATACCAAACCACTTTTTTTTTCCTGTCAAGAAGGCAGAAAATGTTTCTTGGGTGGGTTTAAGGAAGTTCTGCCTTGTGACTTGAGATACAGTCTCAGGATTGCATTTTAGAATAACTAAAATCTTCTTGCTGGGTCTTATAGGAGTGCACTACTCTAATGTTGCAATTCAGTGACAGGTTGGGGTTCAAATACAATCCTTTGAGAGCTCTCACAGCAGAAGTATATTCAGATTCAGTATGGGAGAGAGGTTGTATTTTAAGAACACCTTTCAAGCACTGACAGCATTATTATGGGATTAACATCCTTCCAAAAAGCCAATTTAGCAAGTCAGTATATTGAAATTTGCAAGTGCAACATGTAAGATAGCAGCATGTATGTTTTTCTGTCAACTTCACTGAAAATATTCCTAAAGTGTCCTGAAGTCTTGTTAAATACTGTTACCTATGAAAACAGAGCAATTCTGAACACTCAAGATGAAGACTTGCTGTTTTATTAATTGGATTAAACTAAAATATTGTATTCTCTCAAACTGTTTGAATGGCTCTTGTTCAGTCACAGTTTTGATTTGTGCATTATTAATTCAAGAACAAAAATGCTTTTTGTTTGTGTCAGATAAAACTTGCCATAGCAAATGTGGCATAAACAGATGCATTAAACCACAGGAACACATAACAGCCAACAAATAAGGGCACATACTAAAAATTTACAGAAACATTTCTGTTTTAATAAACCAAAAACATTATGCCTTTGTGAACAATGGCATGGGACAAAATTATGAATGGGTCTGTGAGATATAATTACTGTTATAGAGTGGTCATTATCATTGTAACATATATCAAATTTGAGCAGCCAGCAAAACATCTGGCTTTAACAAACGTGTCAGCTGTAGCGGTTTGGGTCTTCCTTTGTCTTAGATACATTTCGTCCTCTTTGTTAATGTCTATTGTCAGGAACTTCATGAAGCTAAATAAACTCCACTTGATTCTACTAATACATGGAAAAATAAAGGAATGTGTTGTTTTGCCTTGTGGATTTTGTTTGTTTATTTGTTTGTTTTCCTCCCTACACATTCAGTTCGGGTTTAAGTAGAAATAAGTCATCATGTTTGTATCTACAGGAAAAGTAATGAGAAAAGTGAACTATGCTTGAAGTCCTTTTGGTTTTAAGTAGGCTTTTATGAGCTTCTCTCAAGAGTACACTTTCCATACTGCAAAAAAGGTATCGTGCAGCTGATATCCTGCCTATCTCATCTGAATGTACTCATCTGAGACTGAAACGAAGTCTACACCTGAGATGAGTTTGCAGGGCCTCTTTGGGTAACCTCTAAAGTTGAAATACTCATCACTAGTCCAACTGATGTGGCTTGGCATTGCAGCAATGTAAGCTTAGTAAATGACAAAAACTGAATAAAGGTGGAGATTGAATTTACACCTCATATATCCTATAAAGGGCAATTTCTCAAGGGCAATGTTTAGGTAAACAAGTGAGACAGAATTTGCCAGTGGTCTATGTGGTCACCAGTGTATGCTCCCTGCATTCAGCTGCGTTCCCAGGATTATGTCTGGGTGTGGAACCATCTATTTTCCCGGAGATATGGGAATCAGTTAAGGTAGTAGGTCCATCCCTCCTCCCTTCTCCAAAACACACCTCTTTAACTTCTCAAAGTCAGGCTGGTTTTGCTCAGATGCAAGTTTACATGGAGACTGTTAAAACAGAGGCGACAACAAAGAAACTAGGAAGAGGAATATATCTGCTTACCAAGAGTACCCATCACAAAATTGTCCAGCAAGCCGAAATGCCCAGTGATCACTTTGAGGTGCAAGGGAAGAAGTTCTCTGTGAAGGCCAACTTTACTTTGCAATTGCAATTGTGTAGTGCCATTTGTAAGTTATTTGCTTCTGAACCTAATGACCTAACTCAAAGAATTCTGTGTTATGAAAAAAAATAACCTTCTTACTCTTTTTTGTTTATTTAGTCTGTGGAGTTAACAGGCAATAAGGATCACCTATTCTCTTTGCGATGCATCTTTCTCTTCGGGGGATGGCTACTAAATAGTTTCAGTTCACATAAAAATAGTTAGTGCATAAAGTAACGCCTTTTGTGGCCTGTGAACACTCTGTCTTTTTTGCACTGCAGCAAGGGGTTAGTTAGAGTGTGAGCCATGTGGTTTGCCCTGGGGTATGGAGGAAACATCACATCTTCAAGAGAAGTAGTTAATTTCCTATAGCTGAAAGACAAACTTTGGTTTCTGCAAGAAAGCAGCTCCTGCTTTCCAAAATGTGATGAGGCAATAAGTCATGGATGTCATCGTAAAAAATGGATATTTCTCTAGTTAAAGAAATGCTAGAAAAGTTAGCTTTCTCTGTTAATTTTAGAAAGGCTAACTTTCCATTTTATGAGAGGAGTACTATGGAGTAACAGGAAACTTTTCACAATGTAGGATTTAGCTAAGATGAGCTTTAGTAATGATAAACTGTGGTTTGTTTGGGATTTGAGAGGGGTTTATTAAAGTGCCCTTTAAGGCTCCTAATAGTAACTTCTCCAAGTTCTCCCTACCCTCACTGAATAAAAATGCTGGGATAATGTCAACACTCTCTGAGTATTTTGGATGCTATTTTGGTAGTTCATGAGATGGAAAATATGGCTGACCATCCACACATTATTTGTAACACATGCTCAAAACTGTTGTTGAAAAAAGGGAAGTATTACCAATGCTAAGGAAGATTGGCAGTTAATTTTAGGACTAAGTTGTGGTGGCAGCAGATAAAAAGTATTCTAGCTCCCCCTTCTCCTGAGTAACATCTGATGGTGCAGCCTTTGAATCACATCATTTTCCTCCTGTATGTGTTCCTCCTGTATGTGTTCCTCCTGTATGTGTTCCTCCTGTAAATTCTAAGGTAGCCACGTGCAAGAGAGGACACTGAAATATAATCTGGATCACTGTGCCACAGGTCCAAATTTGGGCCAGCCAGGATGAGGGTTTTAAACACATAGGCCATGCATTTGAATACAAGTCTTTCTTCTTTCAAAGAATTGTTTTATTCCTGCCTGCTGTTTCACAAAATTATCTAATCTAGATTTTGTTTACTGTGCTATTAAACATTCCTCTTGCTTTTGTCAGTCTTACCTCTCACTTGCTGCACTAATTTAGCATTTCTTCACAGTCAGTGTGATTGCTTGCTGGCACTGCTGATTTTGTCCGAGTTCGCTTTTTTTAGAGATGAACTAGAAGTGCTGGAAAGAAAGCATTAACAGAAAGATGCTCTTCTTCATCTCCCATTGCATTCCCAAGTATCTTGCTACTTTCCACCTTAAACCAGCTGGCAGATTTATACTGAGATTTCCCCCAGTCTGGCCATCAGTTTAGTTACTGCAGCCCCCTCCTTGGTGAAAATGGCTGAGCTGTGCTGTGCCGCTGTTACGGCTGCAGAATGACCTGGAGATCTGAAGCAAAAACCAGATGTCTCAATAAATTTTTGTCAAAATGTAATTATCTTGGGAACAGGGAAACAAATGCGGGGAGAGGCAGAACCAGATGCGTGACGTTAAAATATGCAATCATAATTATAAGGAAATTTTGAATAACTAAGTGGAGGAGCGAATGACTGCAGTAGAGAAAACCCTTCCTTGACTGCTTGTGATTTTGATTTCAAATAAATCCCTGAAATTCAGTTTCTGATAATGGTGTTCAAAGCAGAAACAGTGGGGGTTGCACAAAAAATATCATCCTGAGTGCTTTTTCACAAATAAATCTTGGCAAATATGACAGGCTATCTTTCCCCTAGGAATCCAGCCAAGTTGCTTCTTCCTTTTCAGTGAATAAAATATGATGAACTGTGGATTTCGTCAGTAACCATAAAGACTTTGTGTTTTCACTATGTAGAAGGGTGGATATATATTAATACAACATGCTTAATGAAGGGGTTGCTTTGTGAATAAATTTTCATTGTTTTTCCACTGTATAAAAATAGAGTGGATTAGGTTTGCACTGTCAGCTGAATAGAAGAGAGTTTCTTCTGAGTGTTTAAATAGCAAGACCAAATGAAAGACAGGGTCCAGATCAGATTTCTAAGCCTGACTGGGTGCTCGGAGAAGCCCCACCCAACACCTCAGAGGACAGGGCAGAATTTTTCCAAAACCACAACAGTGAGGTGTTTTTCTTTCTTTTTTTTTTTCCTTTTAGTTATTTTTTTTCTTTAGTGGGAGCAGAGTTCTCTTTTTTAAGTAAAGCAGTAATTTGTAACTTTCATAATGGAAAGAACCCAGTTCCTTGGAACTAGGCTGAAGCCTCTATCTTGTATTATAAGCTACTTGCCATGCCCACTTCCCATAGCAGAAGTTTTATGCTGCTTCTGGGGGTCATTGTGGTGATATTCTTGCAGTGAAAATTACTCTGTATCTGGCCCTAGACAACATTATTCTACAGAAAGTAGAAGTTTATATTTGCTAGCTGGTATTTGAAGAACAATTCTTCAAGTCAGACCCTCAAATCAATGCTATTCAGTTCTGCAGCGACATTGCAGTACTGTTTCTGAAGGTGTACAGAGCGTAATAGGGAGAGATCTCTAAAACAGCAGGTTAAGTAAGACAAGTAGGGAAAACTAATCTACTTATCCAGTGTGGGGCTACAAGGTCCAAAAGTACATATTTTTTAGCTGTGGTGTAGCATTAGAAAATGTATTTAAGTTTCAAACAGAGAATTTTTTTTTTAAATTATACAAGACCATTCTACATCTGCATTTTAAGAAAATGTTGTGAAGAGTCAGACCAGTTGGTTAAACTGCCTTTTAAGTGAATACAAAAGAAGCCATTTCTAGCCACTGTGAGTGATGTTGCAGAAATTCCAGTCCAGTTAGAGAGCGCTCAGGTTTTCCTCATGCTGTGTAGAAACCACTGCCATTCCCTGAAGCACTGCCTACTGCAGCTTGGTATGTCCATAGATCCTCTTACCAGAAGTGCTGGCACCTGAAGCACCATGTGCAGCCAGGCTGCCTTCCGCATGTCTTTCTTCCCAAGGGACTTGCTGGAACTTTTACAATTACAGAAAGTTTCATGAATTAAACCTCTACTGAGGCAAGTTGTAGCTTACTGCAAACACTATTCCTTCTTTATTTCACCTTCTTGTCTCATATTCATATCTGTCTTGCGAGTGTAAAGGATTCCACTGTTTATCTTCACATGGAAATAGCAGTTTATGGGAAGTGTTCCCATAGCTTGGAAACCAGCTGGCTGGGATCTATTCTGTGAAGAAGAGTAAAGGCTATTCAGGAAACAGTAAAACTTCACTCCTGTAGCTAACACCTTTTTTAAACATTTTAGGGTTTGCATGCAGTCATGGTCAGTTTATGGCATCAAAAAGAGAAAAACTTGCAAGCCCTCTTCCTGAAAAAGGCAGCTTAGTTCCTCCATGGTTTTGTTGTGCTCTTAGACACAAAGTCAAAGGTTTTGTTCTGTCCACAACCTGAAGAAGTGTCTGGATTCCCTTATTTAACCTCACTGGTGGAAGTAGTGTTTCTAGTTTTGTTTAATAAGAACGATGATTGAATTATAGAAGATAACATCTCAACTCAGGAATCTTACTAGCCTGTAAGTTGCTCCCTTTTACACAGCCCATTTGATAGTTAATAATGAATAATGTTCTCACTCCCACCCCCCAAAAAATCAAGTGTACTTTAGTCATCAAGGCTTCTCTTTTATAGGCAAGGAAGAGTAACACTTTATTGACTCTTTAGTAATAAGTATCCCTTTCTCTTCTCCTTCATTCATGTACTGTCAGGTATTTCTAAATAGACATTACACAGGAAAGAAGCAGGGAGAAATTAAAACTAAATATGGATACTTGATCAAAATTCAGAGTTCACAGCTGTAATGCATTCTGTTCTAGTAAGTCTCTTGAATTTTATTTAATTTCCCTATTAATAGCAACAGCCTCAAAAGGCTTGCTTGAGTGGACACTGTTTCAAAGGTAACTTAGGAAGATACATTTTGGCTCTGCTCTGTTTCAGACCGAAAGAAGATTAATTTCAAGTTAATAATTCATGCAGTTGAACAAGCCTAACACTTTCAAAGATATGTTACAGACTTAGATATTCAATTTACTGAACTTCAGTGGCAGTGAACACCTACTTTTAGCCTTATAGGTAGGTTTACAAAAGCTTTTAAGATTCAAATATAAACATAAAATTTCCTCAGGTGCAAGAAGTCACCTGAGATCCAAGACACAGGAGAAAAGAACAAAGATCCAAAAGAGATCTTTAATATACCCAGTTAGAGCTGCCTTACTCTAGAGTTGCCCATGTTCTTTCCGGTTCAAGGGTTCTATTTTTCCTGTGAATATTTGATATAGCCAAAATGCATCTTGACAATAACATGTTCTAGGTTAATTTACAGAATGTCAATGTCAGTGCTAAGACAGACAGAGACATGGATTTGGACACATATTTAAGTAGACATTAATCCATGTTATTGTGTTTTATTCCAACCCTATACTAATGTGAGGTATCACGGAATCACAGAATCATGGATTTGTCAGAGTTGGAAGGGTCCTCTAGAGATCATCTAGTCCAACTCCCCTGCTAAAGCAGGAACACCTAGAGCGCATTACTCAGGACTGCATCCGGGTGGGTCTTGAAAATCTCCAGAGAAGGGGACTGCACAACCTCCCTGGGCAGCGTGTTCCAGGGCTCTGTCACCCTCACCGTGAAGAAGTTCTTCCTCATATTTGAGTGGAATGTCCTATGTTCCAGCTTATGCCTGTTGCCCCTTGTCCTATCACTGGAAACCACTGAAAAGAGTCCAGCTCCATCATCCTTCAACCCACCCTTTAGGAACTTGTAAACATAGATAAGGTCTCCCCTCAGCCTTCTCTTCTCGAGGCTAAAGAGCCCCAGCTCTTTGAAACTTTCCTCGTAAGGGAGGTGCCCTCATCCCTTAATCACCTTTGTTGCCCTATGCTGGACTCTCTCCAGTAGTTCCCTGTCTCTCTTGAACTGGGGAGCCCAGAACTGGACGCGGTATTCCAGTTGTGGCTTCACCAGTATGAAAATGTGCTATCATACAGTGCTATTTTATCTTTCTTTTGCTGTTCATTTATAGGTCAGTTCTTAGCAGTCATTTGCACAAATTGTGCTGAGCTCAGTAATAGATAAGGTAATATATCTTCTGAAACTCCCCGTCCTGCAAAGGTCTCCTTCAGAAGATGTGCAATGTCTTGACACCACTAGGACTAAAAGTAGTTACATCCCATTTTGGACTACCCATCCCATGCACTCAAGACATGGGAAAACAAAGTTTGATATATTCCTACAACAACTTTCATCCTTGAGTTTGTACACTTTTTTTTTTCCATTCCATCATTACTGGATTTACCAGTGATTTGTGTCAGAGCCCATTAGCTCAACTTTGAAGCTGGGCCTTCATTTAGTATGCAGTCTGCACAAAAGTAGTGGTTAGTATTGTTAGTAAAATTACTAAAAGCATTATACTGACAGTTAAAAATAAATAAATTGTTTCATTCCATGTAATACGGGTTAGAAAAGATCCAAATTATAGTACAGGCTGGCATAACCCAAGGAATCTTTACTGCTGCTTAAAATCTAATTGTCCATCATAATCTGGCTTGTCATTTTCCTTAGTCTGTGGAGTCCAGTAGTGCTCTGCATCACGTCTTGAACCATTTTATGCCCTGTTGTTGATCTGCTGATGTTTGCCAATGTAGAGTCAGTTCTGCCTTTGATCTTCTTTCTTAACAGCAACCTGTGTGAGTGCTTGCAGAAGTAACAGGCCATTAGGGAGACCAAGGCATTAAGTCTAGTACTGAGATACTGCCGTCTTTCGTCACTGGCCAACACCAGAAGATCCCTATCAGTCTTGATGGCATCTGGTTCTGGCAGTTTCATACACAGAATTTGCATATATGAATGACAGAATGTGAATCCTTCTTAAAATTATTTGTGTAATGCACTAATTCATTAATATCCAGACATGAAAGCAACACATAGCTGAAACATTTGGAAGAACACTGTCTCCTTAGCTGTTGAAAAGGTGGTAAGGAAAAAGCTTTTTGGTGTGTGTTCAAATTGTTCTGCAAATTACAGGATGAATTATATTGATTTTCATGGTGTTTGGGGCCAAACTATCAGGTTTAATTGCTGCATACAGTACCTCTGTCTATTTGGATACGCCTATTTATTGTATTGCAGCTATGATATTCTTTAATAACTTAGGTTAATATTTCATTTAAATATATATATTCAGAAATTGTTACCAGGAATGTTGGGAGCTTGACTGTAAAGCATAGACACATCTGTGGACTGTACCTTTTTTTTGTTTAACCTTATCTTTGTTCTCAGAGAGTACAACATAGTTTATAAACATGCACATATGTATTTATACAACAAGAAATGCTTTGTAGGAAACCCTAGGATCTGCAAGGGCTGAGCATGACCTGCTTGACCTGCTATGTAATAAATAGTCTTCTCCAGGTACAGACCAACACCACAAAGTTCTGCAGTCTTTTTCAAGACTGAAAAGTGAAAAATTGAATTTTAGAGTTAGAGGAAAAGAAGGTTAAAATAGAAACCACTATATGACCTTTGTAGCATGTTATTGTAGCATGTCTGAGTAGGCATATGCATCTATATAAACAGGATGTTAATCATTTAGACCATGAGTTGAAGGAGAAGCAAGGACAGAAATTAGTAAAGATTTCTCATTTCTTGATGTTTTGAATAGCCTGCTGCCCACTCAGATAACTGTCTTTATAAAGAGCAGAAAATGTATTTTTGCTAATGCACTGTATCCACTGCTTTGCAGAGTCCTCTGTTGACATTCAGATGATGAGTGAAACTATGAAACATGCAAATAACGAGGAAGAACATCTCTGCTCCATGTCATTTTACTGACCATTTTGAAAATGCACGATGTGGTATTGCCTATGAAATTTTATATGCTTAGCTTTAGAAAAGTTCAGAGAGAGAGGTTAATACACAAAATGTTTAACTAAATTTTCAGCATTTTAAGAGCAGAAGGCTCTGTATTGTTTGTCCTTGATTTTAAATTTGATCATCAAGTAGTGGATGGATTTAAGCACAAAGCTGTAGTTTTTCAGCATGAACAACCTAACTAACTAAGGCAAAGCACTGATCAAGTTGCAATTTCTCACAATCTCATTTCAAATAAAATAAACCATTGCAAAAACACTGCATAAATTAAACAAAAGTGGCATAATCAAGTTTAAGCAAAATAATTTTTTTAAGTGTAATTTTGTTTGCAGTCTCAAATGTTAGTAAGATTAGCGCTTAAATAAAAAAAAATTAGAATGTCACACTGTGTTCTTCAAAAAACTCAGCAAATACCTAATTTCAATTTAACTTGCTCTGTGCAAGATTTTGTGCTGCAGCTTTCTTTTGTTCCTCATGCATCTCTGCTCCTTCCAGTTCAACCCCCATAACACATGCTCTGCAATTCCTCCTGTTTCCATTTCATCCTTCTAAGAACTGCTCAGTCTAAGTACATTGAGAACACTATGACACGTCCCAAAAACATAAAGTTAACCCATAAGTGTCCCATGACACACTGCATAAATTCAGGGAAACAGTTCTTGCATAACCTTGTCAATCTATACACACTTCCCAGCAGCTGCTGCTGCCCTGAAATTATGATAAAGGATACCTTCCTCAGTCGACCAATGACACACTGCGATGAAGGGGCTAATTACCATCATTTGTGTACTCTAGTTAATGCCATTTTTCTCATCAGCGGTCTCTCTCCATTATGCATGCGCTGCATTTCATAAATAACTGACAAGATAAAAAACTTTGGATGAAAACTTCTTATCAAAACCACCATAGTCTGGACTATATGTGCCTGGGTACCTAAACCCTCTTGTCTTCCAAGGTAATGAAATAGTTAAGATCTTTAACAGATGAAAAATAGATTCCAGTACTACTTTGCTATTTTATGGCAATAAGGGTTAGCTGTAATCATTGCCCTTAATTTATTTTTCATTTTCATCCTGTTGAATAAACCCTGCAGGTTTACAGATCCATGGCTTATTGTATGTATGTATGTATGCATATATGCATGCATTATTCGGAACCTAAAACCATATGGAGAATTCTGCTTTCTTGGATCTTTTTGTTTTGTTTTGTTTCTGTACTAGGAAGTAGTAAAATGTTTTGAGATGCTATTAAGTCTTTAAGTTACAAAATCTAGATTCCACCTTAAAAATGTTCCAACTGTACGTTGCATAGCCTGGGGTGCTGACTAGCTGCCAAATATCTATCAGAGAGTGATTTATGATATATGATATGTTCCTCAGCCCAAGTGGAGACTGTTTAGTTGAAACATGAGAAAGGAGAGGCCTTGTGCACTCAAAACCATGATGACAAGTTTCTGTTTGGCTTTCTGAGGGAACATACAGTACAAAATGTGCCATATTTTACAACACCAAAACTTATGTAAGGAACAAAACTAAATTCACTTAACCCCTAGTTTCATTAGTTTTTCCTTTTTTTTTTCTTTCTGTCTATTTTTTGATGAAGTCTGCTTCTTTTTGTAAAAAAAACCTTTTTCTTTTGTTGTTTGCAGCTAATAGCTGTGTGAACATAGTTTTAAAATGAGATTTCAGACCAACAATTTAAATTTTGCTTGTACTTTCCTTTCAACAATAACTAAAGCCTGTGTTATAATTGCTGATGCTTTTTGTTCTGAAAATAATTTCCCCTGCAGCTGTGAAGAAGTACCTCTCCCATGTGGATTTTGGGATCCACACTTTAACATGCCTGGGTAGAACAATATGGTCACTGAACTCCAGGGTCTTGAATAAGAAAATTCCTCAAGGTCTCGTGAAAGTATTCACGGATAGTTACAGCCAGGGATTAAAAAAAAAAGCTGCCCATTCAATCTACTTATGTATCTGTTTTAGATAGACACTCAGTCACCATAGTACCTAAGCGGTAAAATACAGCATAGAACAGAAACAAAACCAAACCCTGTTACCTAAAGTATGCTGGATCTGCTTCTTCATATCGTATTTGTATTGTCTTTCATTGCATGCCCTCTCTCTGCATTTGTTATTGTGCAGGTTTTGCTGCAGAGAAGGGCAGATATGAAAGGCTGCCTTTACACAGGGCAGTGAAAGTGATCAGCCTAGAGCATGTTCTGATCTGGAGTAAAGCCTTTCACAGCTGCACGGTAAGTACGTGTCAACTTCAGCATTTTGTGTCGACACTATGTTGAAAGTCAGGAGATACCGCAAGTACATATTATGAAAACACGTAACCTTTGTTTACAAAACCTTGCAGCTCTTCACTATCTGAAAAAAAAAAGCCACCGCTAAATCGAAGGAGTCTAAGTGCATAAGGAAACACTTGTAGTATCTTTCTACAAATGAACAATTATAGCAACAGCTGTACCTAACCTGGCACATCTGGGAATGCTTCCCAGGTCTACTGTGACATCGTTCCAGCTCCATATTCAAATGAAGACACAGAAGCAGGGTAGCACTATTCCATGTCTGGTTTTCTGCTCAAAGGTATGGGCCCAAGGAGTACTTTGGCCACGTCCCCAGCCGTGGCAGCTTAGAACACAGTACCGTGGCGTGTGTAATGGCACCCAACCTCCACTCAGTCCAGATAGAGCCAGGAAGACAAAGTAATATACCCTTTGACATAACAGGAAACTCTTAGCAGAAAAAAAACTTTTCCTTTTCTGAGTCCCTGTAAGGTCCTTAAACACAGGACCTTCTTTCAAGATTCATTGAGGACACAGATTATTTCCACATATGTGATAAGCACAGTTATTTGGAGAAGCTGCAAATCACATGGATTTGAGAAGTCACTTTGGCTTTAGTCCATTGAGACTGTTGGAAAGAAAGATCAAGCTTTTATGTTGAACATGCAGAGAGCAGGGGCTGTAGAGAATGAATATTCACTGGTCTCAGACCATTAAGACAGAGAAGAGACAGCTCAGGGGACTGGCTAAATAAACTGCAACACAGGTATGTTTGTGTTTACATAAATTATTATTTTGCTCAGTCAGAATTAAATCTGTGGGAAGTCAACTTGATTAGTCAGTCAAGAGCAGAAAAACAACCAATCAACACTGGCTATTGAGTTGACTATCCTTTCACTTCCTGGGTCAATACGCTATTGACAGATTTCTTCCAGGTCAGTTATTGGCCCATTCTGGGTATGTGCAAGTCAACAATTCAGGAAAACCCTACTCTGAAGTCTGCTCAAAAGCCTTGCTTTTTCTTGTGTTACTCACAAGTCCAGGCATAGCAAGCTGTTGTGGAGTAATGCAGCTGATTGTTTTGGGAAAAGATACAAGCTGGAAACCTCATGAAGAACTACAAACGTGCCTAGAAGGTAAGCAGTCTTTAGTTTGTGAATGGAGACACTCCCTTACTCAGAGCTGTGCAGCCATGTGGCTTCACTGCATATGTCTCCCAAAACTGGTATCTAGTGTGACACTTTCTTAAACTTAAATTGAATTTTGAGGTATTCTGAAATATGTCTGTGGGAACCTGTGGCTATTTAAAGTCCTTTCTCAAACATTAACTTAGTTGTTGTCACATGCTGCATTTTCATCCCACCTGAGAAAACAAATAGCACCCGGAGTGTGAGCCCATTCACTGCAATCCCTGTGAGATGTAAGGAGGCATAGAATATTATGAGGAAGATAAACAGGAACCTTCCAGCACTTAAGAATGGACTGACAGAGAAAGACACAAGTCTGTGAATGGACTAATTCTCTATCCTGTGATCAGTCTAAACCTTTAGTTATGTTCTGAACTAATCCTCCTTCCTGGGTGGCTTTATAGTTAACACAGAGTTCTATTACTACACAAACCACTGCTTAAGCTGTTGCCAGGATCTCATCTGTCTTGAGGTTCGTGCTTTCTTCTGTCCAAACAGGCACAGCTACCACTGTTTTGTGTAAAGTGACCCAGCCTCTTCTGTCACAGGGATCAAACATGTCCCAGCTGGTTTTTATCTGGAAGATACAAGAGAAGGTTAATAGCAGAGTATGTGGTGGTGCATAGCAAATGCATAACAAGCTACTGAGATTCATGGCAGGCCATTCTGATTGCCTTCCCACTATATCTCACAGTGTTACATCAATATTTGATGCCCTGAAATGATGATGCTTTATAATCAGATTAGAAGTTTGCCTATGGAATGCTAACTAGCCAGTATTTTAGATGACTTTTTGCAAAAAAATGACAAAACAGTCTTCAGGCCTGTTAGACCAGGGAATGCTGGTATTATCTGTTACTTTACTGGAAACACTGAAAAAATCTAGTTGTGTTTAAGAGAATCTTCTAAGTTGTCTGATATCTGTTCTGCAGAACTATTAGAGTATGAAAACTGTTGAAGGTTATGGGTTCACCAGCAACTTTTCCTCACTTGGGAGTAATCTGTTACTGTTTCAGAGTATAAACAATCCTATTAATGTTAAAATAATTGTTCAAGACATTTTCTTACGCTTGGATATTCAGTGTAAGTGCTGAGACTTGCAACTTGGCTAGTCGCTGCAGCAAACAAACATCCTGTCAAAGTGCCTGGCACTCTGTGTTCCTGCATGATTGGCAGGAAACAGCATGTTTGGGGAAAGGGAAGATGGACATTACAAAAACCATAAACATGTTTTCCCAAAACAATAGCATGATACAAAACCAAAGGAGTCTTTTATTAAAATATTTGCTGGTAGATTAGTGTGTTGCTCGGGTAAGTGGGGGGAGGTGTGGGGAGAGGGTGTGATTCCTTAATACATAACTGAGGCTTAATATAGCTGACACGTTAGACACATATTTGTTTTCTGGTAGGCTGTGCATCAGCCACACTTTACTATGCATGGAGCTGAAACCACCCATCTGTATGTGCTCGGCCCATTGGGGTTCATTTCTAGTACACTGTATTGGCAGTAGTTGCTACATTAATTTGATTTGACTGGATCCCTCTTCACTATCACTGGGCAATGCAGATGTCCTTCTGCTTATATTCCATTACAGCTCAAACTGCGAGGCAGACCAGGTGTTTTTGTCCCACTAGTGCCATCCTAGTGTTATGCAGAAGGTTGGCTTTAATCTCTGTGGGGCATTGTATGCAAGTCCAGCTGGCCAAAGCTGCAGTGTGGGTGTGCTGAACAAGCGTGTTCCCCAGCTGCCTCGGCAATGTCTCCTCCCCAGTCACTTTCCAAAACTCTTAGGGCTGTGCTGAGTCCTGGGCACTCCTAAAATGGAGGAGAGTGAGGAAGCTCCTCATGTGACTGCAGTCCTCCAAACTGAAAGCCTTCTAGTTGTCTCTGATGCCTTCCTCCTGAAAAGCAGTCTGAAGCAATTTGTCAGTTATATACATCTATACAGGCAACCAGATAACTAGTTTAGCTATCTATACAGCAGCCAAGCAGGGAAGGCATGTCAGGAGGGGACTGCTGAATCAGGCTGGTTTTGAAAGACATTCAAACCTGTTTTTTTGTTATCTCTTCTCAATAAGCATATATGTGAGACCCAAAAACATCTTGTGAAACCACTGAGGTAAATTGCAGCTAGATCTTAAAAATAGGGAGGCAAAACTTGTAAATAATGATAAGAGAGTGCAGTAGTGAAGGCGCAATTCAGCTATCTTGTCTCTGAAGGAGCTCTGCATAGGACATGGGAAAATCTGCCAAACTTGGTTTTCTGTTCTGTTTCATCCTGACTTCATTGACTGTCAGTGCAATAAAAGAAATAGGAATGTTATGACTTCTAGATCTGGTTGCTATAAACATATAAACATATAGATTAAGAAATGGCAAGAAGCTTCCAATAACCTTGGGATGAGAAATAAGATACCAGTAAATTTGCTTTTATTTGCTCAATTATAAAAGAGTTTCTGCTGCTGTGAAAGGCTCTTGAACTAAAAGATGTTTATGATGTTAGCCTTGTGTTGGTGTGCAATACCATCTGGCACATTTGCAGCAGCAATTGCTTAATATCAGCTGTGGTTCCAGCAAGGAGCATAATCAATTTTGGCAGGAAATTTGAGTAACGGTGAGAAAGCTGAGTTTCTGATCATTGGTTGAGGAAGATCAAGTTAGAGAACAGTTAAGTAAACTGGATATCCACAAGTCCATGGGTCCTGATGGGATGTACCCATGAGTGCTGAGGGAGTTTGCAGAAGTCATTGCTGGGCCATTCTCCATCATCTTTGAAAGGTCCTGGAGAATAGGCGAGCTGCCCGAAGACTGGAGGAAAGCCAGTGTCAATGCAAGAAGGAGGACCTGGGAAACTACAGACTGGTCAGCCTCATCTCCATCCCTGGGAAGACGGTGGAACACCTTATTCTGGGCATCATCTCAAAGCATATAGAGGAAAAGAAAGCTATCAGAAGTAGTCAACATGGATTCACCAAGGGGAAGTCATTTCTGACTAACCTGATAGCCTTCTACAATGGTATGACTGGATGGATAGGTGAGGGGAGGGTAGTGGATGTTGTCTACCTTGACTTCAGCAATGCTTGTGACATCTTCTCCCACAACATCCTCATAGGTAAACTGAGGAAGCGTGGGTTGGATGAGTGGACAGTGAGGTGGATTGAAAACTGGCTGAAACACAGAGCTCAGAGGGTCATGATTAGTGGCACAGAATCTAGTTGGATGTCCGGAACAAGTGGTGTTCCTCGGGGTCAGTCCAGTCCTCTTCAATATATTCATCAATGACCTGGATGACGGGACAGAGTGTACCCTCAGCAAGTTTGCTGATGATGCAAAACTGGGAGGGGTGGCTGACACACCAGAAGGCTGTGCTGCTATGCAGCGAGACCTGGACATGTTGGAGAGTTGGGCAGAGAGGAACCTGATGAAATTCAACAAGGACAAGTGTAGGGTACTGTCCCTGGGGAGAAATAACCCCAAGCACCAGTACAGGTTTGGGACTTACCTGCTGGAGAGCAGCTCTGAGGAAAAAGACCTGGGAGTCCTGGTGGAAAACAGAATGACCATGAACCAGCAATGTGCCCTTGTGGCCAAGAAGAGCAGTGGCATCCTGGGATGCATCAAGAAGAGTGTGGCAAGCAGGTTGAGGGAGGTTATCCTGCCCCTCTACTCTGCCCTGGTGAGGCATCATTTGGAGTACTGTGTTCAGTTCTGGGCTTCTTAGTTCAAGGGACAGGGAACTCTGGAGATGGTACAGCAAAGGGCTACAAGGATGATTAGGGGACTAGAACATCTCTCTTATGAGGAAAGGCTGAAAGACTGGGGTTTTTTTTAGTCTGGAGAAGAAAAGACTGAGGAGGGATCTGATCAATGCCTATAAATACTTAAAGGGTGGACATCAAGAGGACGGGGCCAGTCTTTTTTCATTGGTGGCCAGTGACAGGACAAGAGGTAATGGGCACAAACTTGAACATAGGAAGTTCCATCTAAACACAGGAGGAACTTCTTTACTTTGAGAACACTGGAACAGGCTGCCCAGAAAGGTTGTGGAATCTCTGTCTCTGGAGACATTCAAAACTTTCCTGGATGCGTTGCTGTGCAACCTGCTCTAGGAGGACCTCCTTTGGCAGGGGGGTTGAACTAGATGATTTCCAGAGGTCCCTTCCAACCTCATATCATTCTGTGATTCTGTGGTCAGAAATAAGAACATTTGTGTTGCCTCACAGTGATAGACCCGATGTAAAGCAGAACTTCTGCTGATGTAGACTCTGTGTTTCTCTGGAGGTACATGCTTTGCACCTACTGAGGACCTGATCAGCCATACAAGAGCTCTTGTGCTGCAAAAATGACATAGATAAGTTGAAAGGTGTAGAAGAAAATGCTGAGGAAAGCCAACAGTTTGAGCTTTATGGAAACTGCTGGAACATGGCATGGCTATTTCTCCTCTATATGTAATGTCTTACTCTTTAAAAATGGATATGCAGCATTAGGGAAAAAAAAACCTGCCAGCCCTAACCAAACTGAGCCCTACAGCTGCATTAGTGCCACACCTTAATCATTACAAAGTTGATAAAAATCCCACAGAAGGAAAGGATGGTCTCATTTTAATTCTGAAAAGTTGAATGGTAGTCCTTCCTCTAGCATTGTATTTACTTTAAGTGGCTAGCGGATATTTGGACAAGGATAACATATTGTAGGCTCAGCAGTAAGACTACCTTGATTTGTCTGCATGCTCTGCAGCCTACTGCAAAGGCGTGGGCAGGTATGGCACACTGTTGAGCACAGCAACATGCTGCTCTTAGTCCACGCACATAAGGTCTTGGTAGCTTGGGAGATGCCTGCCAAACTTAGTGTCTAGAGGAGTACCTGGCACTAGTGCAGCTGTAGGACTCAATTTGGTCAGGGCTGGTTGAAGCTTCTTTACATTATGCTGCATATCCTTAGACTTAGTTTTTGCTCCAGTGTCAAGCTTATGAATGATTGTAATTAGTTTACTGCAAATAAATGGTCTTTGAATTTACTGCCATTTTGGTTCGTTTTGTTCAAACACAGGTTTCCTACAAACGTTCTCCGGTCTTAATTTACAGACTTGTCTATAGTCAAGAGATTGTCCTCCTGGTGAAGTGATTAGCTTGTGTATATGCTGAGTGAAAACAAACAGGTGAAAAAAAGCCAATAGTGGATTGTATTTGAAATTGGAGCAATTATCAGTGAGAGAAACTGCATGTAGCTGTTGTTGGTCATAGTGAAGAGATTTCTCTGTGAGTGGCATTTAATTTAATGATTTCACAAACAGGGGCAACTCCATCATTTGTTGGTGAGTTGCCAGGCTCATTATGTTTATAATAGCCAGAAATTGATCCTGCAAGCCTTACTCACCAGAGGGAAAAATAGTTTGAGGCCATGCCATTGTTATGTATAAAATAAAGGAAGAATAAAGATCAAAATAAACATATTTTTTCCACTTTACCATCAGCAGAATATTTCTGATGCTGATGAAGGGATGCTAAATCCTATCTGCTCTGAGATACAAATCAGTCTTCTGTGTTTTCTGATGTATGCCTGAGGTAAAAAGTATAATAACAGTGACAATAATAATAACAATAATATACAACTCACTGGATAGACAGATTATTAATTATGCAACACAGTCTTACCAAGCAATAGTGTGAAGATGACATAATCAAATGCACACTGCAAAAACAGAGCTGGAACAGTCCAATAACTTGCAATGGTGTCTTTTTTCTGGACGCCACTCCTCTATTTAGTGCTTATATGTAGGGACTAAGCAAAATTCAAAAGATCATCAGAATGCCTGTGCATCAAGAGTCTTGCTGAGTGCCTTTCTAGTGCCTTGCTTGCACTAGAGCTGGCAGCTGGGTAGTATGTAGTGATTGCAGATCTGTGATCCTGAGGAAATAACCTCACCTTCACTGCTGTTTCTGCCCTGGATTGAAAAGTAAAGTTTGGTGACATACAGAAAAAAATAAATCAACAATTATTATACTTTCTTATGAGAGCATTTTTAAAAAGCATTTAATAGCCTAACAGCATTTTAAAAGCATTTTTGTCTAAAAGGAGACCAAAATTGTTTGTGCTTAACTGAGAATAGCCATCTCCAAGGATGAGAGTTGTCCTATGCCAGCTGTGGTATGCAGTGTTGAGAGGGAAGATAACAGGAAAGAAAGATAGGGGAATGGGAGAGAAGGAAAGGGGAACAAAGATGTGACACAGACATGGGGAGGACAGCGGTATATGTTCAGGACACCCAGACTAGTAGTCTTGGTAAAAAGTCCCTCAAATTCTTCAATAGGAAATAGCCTGAGTTTTAGCATTTCATACTCGAGAGGTGAAAATCTTAATTTAGTTCTGGGAATTAACGTATGATTTAATGAGGCATATAGCAGGGTATGCACTGCTCTATAAAGTGCTTTCTTGAGTAAGATCAATACAGTAAGATGCACGTTAACTGAGGCTGCACTGTGTTAGCATTATTTTGTGGCAAATCCTTCCTTTACAAATTGATAAAAAGGCTGATTTACTTGTAAAGTTTAATTCTACCCCGATTAGTGATCACTTCATCACTTGAAATGCTAGAGCAGGGGGGAATTAGAAGGGAGGGAACCAGTTTCCTATTTGTCTTTAAAATAAAAGGCATTGGACACCTGGCACCCTATAAATACTGTGACACTGTACAACGGCAAACACGGGCACAATGCAGTGCTTATTCTCAGTTGGAATCCATCTGTACACTACAGTAGTAAGACAAAAGAGGATTGTTAGCACTTAAAGGCACCTTGACGCAGTCGTACCACTTGACTGTTTTATTAATTGCCCCATCTGTTAAGTGAGAACTTTCTGACATAGGTTGGTACGCGCTCTTAAACCCCTTGGTCTGCTTCCTATTGGTTCCACATGTGTTTGTATTTGTTCTCAGTAGGCAGAGATTCCAGAGAGAAAATGAACCGCTGCAGATCGATTGCAGTATCAGTCATGCAGAAGACATGGTAAAACATGCCACTTCAGTCTGGTTTGCTGTTAACCCTTTGAACACAGAAAAGTAGGGGGGGGGATGGAGAGACAGAGAAACCAGTTAGCTGCCAAAGATAGTACTAGAAGAAATAGGACTGGTATCACGACTTCTGAATTACTCATCTCATTAGGTGCTCCCTGCCTTCTAATAATTCTTCGCAAATTACATTTTCACTGCTGCCTGTCTTAGAGCTATGTACTTTAGGATAGCCAAACCAGACAGTATTAGGGTGATATGGAAGATTACACTGCTGTGCTGAGTATTCCTGCCCTTTCCGCACTGCCCAGACGATTCTCTGACAAAATTACAGTGACAGTAGCAGTGACTGAGGCCTAGAGTGACAAAAGCCAGAGCATCTAAAGGTAAGGCCGTGATTCACACCAGCAGGAATAAAACAAAGGCACAGTGTTGTTAAGTGTTTGCAGAAGGTGTAGGCCCTCTTCCCTGAATTTTTGGTTGGCATTTATGGTATTGCTGAGAATTATATTCTAAAACACAATTTTAAAAGGCAGTAAGGGAGAACTTGTAGTTTGAAGACGTGGACAGTAATTCAAAGCATTTCAATTTATTGAGAAAGATTAAAATCAAAAGACCAAATTTATCTGAACTCGCAGGGAGAAAAGCAGTATTCTTATTATTGAAAAGGATTGGCATTGTTGTACTTGGCCAGTGCTCTAAAAAATTGGTGACAAATTTCTGAACTTTGAAGGTGACTTCTGTGAATTACACCCATGCATTCATATGTTTATGCTTGAGGGAGGCAAGTATGATGTGTTTTCTCCAAAATCCACAGCAGCATAGAAATCTTGTTACAGTGCTACAATTGTATGGATTGACAAACCTGCTAAAGGCTATATTAAAAACAAAGGTCTACATAATCCAGTCATTTTTCATAGAATCATTGAATCATTTAGGTTGGAATAGACCTTTAAGATCATCAAGTTCAACCACTAACATAACACTGGCAAGTGCACCACGAAACCACGTCCCTAAGATCCTACACATCTTTTAAATACCTCCAGGTATGGTGACTCAACCACTGCCTTGGGCAGCCTGATCTTTCGATGCAGACATTTCAATGAAGACATTTTTCCTAATATCCAATCTAAACCTCTCCTGGTGCAACTTGAGGCTGTTTCCTCTTTTCCTGTTACCTGTTAGTTGGGAAAAGAGGCCGACCCCCACCTCTTTGGAACCTCCTTTCAGGTAGTTGTAGAGAGCAATAAGGGCCTCCTCTTCTCCAAACAACCCCAGTTCCCTCAGCCACTCCTCATTAGATTTGTGCTCCAGACCCCTCACCAGCTTTGTTGCCCTTCTCTGGACCTGCTCCAGTATCCGAAAGTCTTTCTTGTAGTGAGGGGCCCAAAACTGGACACAGTACTCAAGGTGCAGTCTCACTAGTGCCACATACAAGGGGATGATCACTTCCCTAGTCCTGCTGGCCGCACTATTTCTGATACAGACCAGGGTGCTGTTGGCCTTCTTGGCCACCTTGGCACACTGCTTGCTCATATTCTGCAGGTTATTGACCAACACCCTCAGGTCCTTTTCTGCTGGGCAGCTTTCCAGCCACTCTTCCCCAGGTCTGTAGTGCAGCATGGGCTTGTTGTGACCCAGGTGCCAGACACTAAAGGCTATATTAAAAACAAAGGTCTACATAATCCAGTCATTTTTCATAGAATCATTGAATCATTTAGGTTGGAATAGACCTTTAAGATCATCAAGTTCAACCACTAACATAACACTGGCAAGTGCACCACGAAACCACGTCCCTAAGATCCTACACATCTTTTAAATACCTCCAGGTATGGTGACTCAACCACTGCCTTGGGCAGCCTGATCTTTCGATGCAGACATTTCAATGAAGACATTTTTCCTAATATCCAATCTAAACCTCTCCTGGTGCAACTTGAGGCTGTTTCCTCTTTTCCTGTTACCTGTTAGTTGGGAAAAGAGGCCGACCCCCACCTCTTTGGAACCTCCTTTCAGGTAGTTGTAGAGAGCAATAAGGGCCTCCTCTTCTCCAAACAACCCCAGTTCCCTCAGCCACTCCTCATTAGATTTGTGCTCCAGACCCCTCACCAGCTTTGTTGCCCTTCTCTGGACCTGCTCCAGTATCCGAAAGTCTTTCTTGTAGTGAGGGGCCCAAAACTGGACACAGTACTCAAGGTGCAGTCTCACTAGTGCCACATACAAGGGGATGATCACTTCCCTAGTCCTGCTGGCCGCACTATTTCTGATACAGACCAGGGTGCTGTTGGCCTTCTTGGCCACCTTGGCACACTGCTTGCTCATATTCTGCAGGTTATTGACCAACACCCTCAGGTCCTTTTCTGCTGGGCAGCTTTCCAGCCACTCTTCCCCAGGTCTGTAGTGCAGCATGGGCTTGTTGTGACCCAGGTGCCAGACACAGCACTTGGCCTTCTTGAACCTCATCCCACTGGCGCATCGACTCAACCTGTCCACATCCCTCTGCAACAGCTTTCTACCCTCAAGCAGATCAGCACTCCCACCCAACTTGATGTCATTTGCAAACTTACGGAGGGTGCACTCAATCCCCTCATATGGATCTTTGATGAAGATATTAAAGAGGACTGGCCCCAATACTGAGCCTTGGGCACTGTGACACTGTACAACGGCAAACACGGGCACAATGCAGTGCTTATTCTCAGTTGGAATCCATCTGTACACTACAGTAGTAAGACAAAAGAGGATTGTTAGCACTTAAAGGCACCTTGACGCAGTCGTACCACTTGACTGTTTTATTAATTGCCCCATCTGTTAAGTGAGAACTTTCTGACATAGGTTGGTACGCGCTCTTAAACCCCTTGGTCTGCTTCCTATTGGTTCCACATGTGTTTGTATTTGTTCTCAGTAGGCAGAGATTCCAGAGAGAAAATGAACCGCTGCAGATCGATTGCAGTATCAGTCATGCAGAAGACATGGTAAAACATGCCACTTCAGTCTGGTTTGCTGTTAACCCTTTGAACACAGAAAAGTAGGGGGGGGGATGGAGAGACAGAGAAACCAGTTAGCTGCCAAAGATAGTACTAGAAGAAATAGGACTGGTATCACGACTTCTGAATTACTCATCTCATTAGGTGCTCCCTGCCTTCTAATAATTCTTCGCAAATTACATTTTCACTGCTGCCTGTCTTAGAGCTATGTACTTTAGGATAGCCAAACCAGACAGTATTAGGGTGATATGGAAGATTACACTGCTGTGCTGAGTATTCCTGCCCTTTCCGCACTGCCCAGACGATTCTCTGACAAAATTACAGTGACAGTAGCAGTGACTGAGGCCTAGAGTGACAAAAGCCAGAGCATCTAAAGGTAAGGCCGTGATTCACACCAGCAGGAATAAAACAAAGGCACAGTGTTGTTAAGTGTTTGCAGAAGGTGTAGGCCCTCTTCCCTGAATTTTTGGTTGGCATTTATGGTATTGCTGAGAATTATATTCTAAAACACAATTTTAAAAGGCAGTAAGGGAGAACTTGTAGTTTGAAGACGTGGACAGTAATTCAAAGCATTTCAATTTATTGAGAAAGATTAAAATCAAAAGACCAAATTTATCTGAACTCGCAGGGAGAAAAGCAGTATTCTTATTATTGAAAAGGATTGGCATTGTTGTACTTGGCCAGTGCTCTAAAAAATTGGTGACAAATTTCTGAACTTTGAAGGTGACTTCTGTGAATTACACCCATGCATTCATATGTTTATGCTTGAGGGAGGCAAGTATGATGTGTTTTCTCCAAAATCCACAGCAGCATAGAAATCTTGTTACAGTGCTACAATTGTATGGATTGACAAACCTGCTAAAGGCTATATTAAAAACAAAGGTCTACATAATCCAGTCATTTTTCATAGAATCATTGAATCATTTAGGTTGGAATAGACCTTTAAGATCATCAAGTTCAACCACTAACATAACACTGGCAAGTGCACCACGAAACCACGTCCCTAAGATCCTACACATCTTTTAAATACCTCCAGGTATGGTGACTCAACCACTGCCTTGGGCAGCCTGATCTTTCGATGCAGACATTTCAATGAAGACATTTTTCCTAATATCCAATCTAAACCTCTCCTGGTGCAACTTGAGGCTGTTTCCTCTTTTCCTGTTACCTGTTAGTTGGGAAAAGAGGCCGACCCCCACCTCTTTGGAACCTCCTTTCAGGTAGTTGTAGAGAGCAATAAGGGCCTCCTCTTCTCCAAACAACCCCAGTTCCCTCAGCCACTCCTCATTAGATTTGTGCTCCAGACCCCTCACCAGCTTTGTTGCCCTTCTCTGGACCTGCTCCAGTATCCGAAAGTCTTTCTTGTAGTGAGGGGCCCAAAACTGGACACAGTACTCAAGGTGCAGTCTCACTAGTGCCACATACAAGGGGATGATCACTTCCCTAGTCCTGCTGGCCGCACTATTTCTGATACAGACCAGGGTGCTGTTGGCCTTCTTGGCCACCTTGGCACACTGCTTGCTCATATTCTGCAGGTTATTGACCAACACCCTCAGGTCCTTTTCTGCTGGGCAGCTTTCCAGCCACTCTTCCCCAGGTCTGTAGTGCAGCATGGGCTTGTTGTGACCCAGGTGCCAGACACAGCACTTGGCCTTCTTGAACCTCATCCCACTGGCGCATCGACTCAACCTGTCCACATCCCTCTGCAACAGCTTTCTACCCTCAAGCAGATCAGCACTCCCACCCAACTTGATGTCATTTGCAAACTTACGGAGGGTGCACTCAATCCCCTCATATGGATCTTTGATGAAGATATTAAAGAGGACTGGCCCCAATACTGAGCCTTGGGCAACACCACTTGTGACCAGTCGCCAACTGGATTTAACTCCATTCACTGCCACTCTTTGGGCCCAGCCCTCCATTCAGTTTTTTTAGCCAGGTTAAAGGCACCTTGACGCAGTCGTACCACTTGACTGTTTTATTAATTGCCCCATCTGTTAAGTGAGAACTTTCTGACATAGGTTGGTACGCGCTCTTAAACCCCTTGGTCTGCTTCCTATTGGTTCCACATGTGTTTGTATTTGTTCTCAGTAGGCAGAGATTCCAGAGAGAAAATGAACCGCTGCAGATCGATTGCAGTATCAGTCATGCAGAAGACATGGTAAAACATGCCACTTCAGTCTGGTTTGCTGTTAACCCTTTGAACACAGAAAAGTAGGGGGGGGGATGGAGAGACAGAGAAACCAGTTAGCTGCCAAAGATAGTACTAGAAGAAATAGGACTGGTATCACGACTTCTGAATTACTCATCTCATTAGGTGCTCCCTGCCTTCTAATAATTCTTCGCAAATTACATTTTCACTGCTGCCTGTCTTAGAGCTATGTACTTTAGGATAGCCAAACCAGACAGTATTAGGGTGATATGGAAGATTACACTGCTGTGCTGAGTATTCCTGCCCTTTCCGCACTGCCCAGACGATTCTCTGACAAAATTACAGTGACAGTAGCAGTGACTGAGGCCTAGAGTGACAAAAGCCAGAGCATCTAAAGGTAAGGCCGTGATTCACACCAGCAGGAATAAAACAAAGGCACAGTGTTGTTAAGTGTTTGCAGAAGGTGTAGGCCCTCTTCCCTGAATTTTTGGTTGGCATTTATGGTATTGCTGAGAATTATATTCTAAAACACAATTTTAAAAGGCAGTAAGGGAGAACTTGTAGTTTGAAGACGTGGACAGTAATTCAAAGCATTTCAATTTATTGAGAAAGATTAAAATCAAAAGACCAAATTTATCTGAACTCGCAGGGAGAAAAGCAGTATTCTTATTATTGAAAAGGATTGGCATTGTTGTACTTGGCCAGTGCTCTAAAAAATTGGTGACAAATTTCTGAACTTTGAAGGTGACTTCTGTGAATTACACCCATGCATTCATATGTTTATGCTTGAGGGAGGCAAGTATGATGTGTTTTCTCCAAAATCCACAGCAGCATAGAAATCTTGTTACAGTGCTACAATTGTATGGATTGACAAACCTGCTAAAGGCTATATTAAAAACAAAGGTCTACATAATCCAGTCATTTTTCATAGAATCATTGAATCATTTAGGTTGGAATAGACCTTTAAGATCATCAAGTTCAACCACTAACATAACACTGGCAAGTGCACCACGAAACCACGTCCCTAAGATCCTACACATCTTTTAAATACCTCCAGGTATGGTGACTCAACCACTGCCTTGGGCAGCCTGATCTTTCGATGCAGACATTTCAATGAAGACATTTTTCCTAATATCCAATCTAAACCTCTCCTGGTGCAACTTGAGGCTGTTTCCTCTTTTCCTGTTACCTGTTAGTTGGGAAAAGAGGCCGACCCCCACCTCTTTGGAACCTCCTTTCAGGTAGTTGTAGAGAGCAATAAGGGCCTCCTCTTCTCCAAACAACCCCAGTTCCCTCAGCCACTCCTCATTAGATTTGTGCTCCAGACCCCTCACCAGCTTTGTTGCCCTTCTCTGGACCTGCTCCAGTATCCGAAAGTCTTTCTTGTAGTGAGGGGCCCAAAACTGGACACAGTACTCAAGGTGCAGTCTCACTAGTGCCACATACAAGGGGATGATCACTTCCCTAGTCCTGCTGGCCGCACTATTTCTGATACAGACCAGGGTGCTGTTGGCCTTCTTGGCCACCTTGGCACACTGCTTGCTCATATTCTGCAGGTTATTGACCAACACCCTCAGGTCCTTTTCTGCTGGGCAGCTTTCCAGCCACTCTTCCCCAGGTCTGTAGTGCAGCATGGGCTTGTTGTGACCCAGGTGCCAGACACAGCACTTGGCCTTCTTGAACCTCATCCCACTGGCGCATCGACTCAACCTGTCCACATCCCTCTGCAACAGCTTTCTACCCTCAAGCAGATCAGCACTCCCACCCAACTTGATGTCATTTGCAAACTTACGGAGGGTGCACTCAATCCCCTCATATGGATCTTTGATGAAGATATTAAAGAGGACTGGCCCCAATACTGAGCCTTGGGCAACACCACTTGTGACCAGTCGCCAACTGGATTTAACTCCATTCACTGCCACTCTTTGGGCCCAGCCCTCCATTCAGTTTTTTTAGCCAGGGAAGAGTATGCCCATCCAAGCCATGAGCAGCCAGTTTGTCCAGAAGAATGCTGTGGGAAATTATGTCAAAGACTTTACTGAAGTCCAGGAAAATTGTACCCTTTTTGGTACAGTTATATGGGAGGACATTACAGTTGAAAGGCAACCACAAAGGGTGAGTGCACAAGTCCTTTTGGCCTGTAGCAATGACCAAGGTTGTGCAAGTAAAAAGGATGGAGCTTGCAGTTCTCTTGGTCTATGCAGTATCTGATCTTTCTTAAGTCAAGAATAGGGAGTGGGCATATCTGACCAGTCCAATTTTCAGCAAAGTGGCTTCCTTGTACTGTTGTAACTGAAACTGCCAGTGATGATACAGCCACTGGGTACCTGTTTAGTTGCACAGTGTGTTAGCTGTATAACACTGGTCTTCTGAAATGGCAGAGGTGATGGAGGCAAGTGGAGTTAGGTACCAGACAGCAGAAGCTCTGGCAGCTGCTTGTCTGAGACTCTTCTGAACTTCTTTCAGTCAAAAGCTGGTGATTGTACAGGTTGTGATTGTTGGGCAAGTTGCTGGATAGTATGAAATGACAATCCTTGTAGTGAAGAGGAAGACTGTGTGAGTGAGGAGAGAGATTGTGTTATATAGGACTCCTGCTACGTAAGGTATGGAATATCCCTTTGGTCAATTCTGGTCAGGTCTCCCAGCTGTGACCCCACCCAACTTCTTGCCTAGCTCCAGCCTACTCCCTCTAGCTGCCTTTTCTTCATTGCTTCCTATCAGGTATTTATAAACATGTAAAAGATCCTGCAGAACGTTTTTTTTCTCCAGGATGAACACTCCCAGCTCACTTAGCCTCTCCTCATATGAGAGATGCTGTAGTTCATTAACTACCTTGATGGCCCTTTACTGCAGTCAATCCAGTATGCCCATGTCCTTCCTGTACTTGGGAGCCCAGCACTGGACCCAGCACCCCAGATGTGTGTCACAAGGGCTGAGGAGAGGGAAAGGATCATCTCTCTTCACCTGCCGGCAGTGCTTTTCTTAATGCAGCCATTGTTGCAGGAGCACATTGCTGCCTCATGGTCAGCTTGCTGTCCATCAGGACTCTCCAGGGCCTTCCCTCCAGACTGTGAGCCCTCGAGGGTTCCTGAAGACTAGTCTCACCAGTAAACTCTGAGGTGAAGGAGGTGTTAAGTACTCCTACCTTTTCTGTGTCCTTTGTCGTCAGCTCCCCTACCCCATTTAGCAGTTGGTCCACATTTTCCTCAGGTGTTCTTTTGTTGCTGATGTGCCTTTGGAAACCTTTCTTGCTGCCCTCCAAATTCAGAATTTTAGACTGTTCTTAAAACTATCTAAGAGATAACCATTACTAACTTTTCTTAAAAACCTCTAAATAGAGATAAAGGAAACGTAATGGTACCGTATAAGCAGAGGCTACTTTAGGGCTGGATCACATAAATTTTAATGCAGTTTTTGGATGAGATTTTAGCTTTATCAAACTCAGACTGGCGCGAACAAATGCATCAAAGCTTTAATCTCACAGTTTATGGTGGCAGCAGATTTCTTACATGGACAGAATTACAAGACTGTCTTTAGATGGCTGATAATGTTCCAGTCATCTTTTTCTCTTTAAAAATATACATTTGTTGAAAAATCTCAGGGTTAGCCAAGCATGAAAGTTTCCAGGTATGCATGAAGGGTATGTAAGTTGACCAACTGTTGTGGGGCCTCCTGGCGTAATACCATATGTGCATCTTTATGACAGTGGACTGCAGTAAGGAGATGTGCAATTTCCTAGCTTTGGAGCTTTGAGTCAGATTTACTGTTCTAACATTGTTATTTTGTACGTGTTGAAATATTTTGGCTTGTTAATACATGTCTTAATGACTCAAGGGAGGTTCCACTGAAATTGGTTCTTGCTCAATGTTCCTTTTTATAGATGCTCAATTGTAGCTGCAAACATATCTTAGTGTATGGTGCTTGTTGAGAGGTATCTAGAGGCTATGATCTTTAGGTTTTGCCTTTTTTTTTAAACTGAGAGATCACATTGAAAGTACTTGTGAGCATTGGATCATATTTAGATCTATAACCACTACTAATATTCTGTTTTTATTTCTCAAGCCTGGAAAGAACCTTGACCAACAAAATGTTAACATTTAATTTACTGGTATGTGCTAATTATTCTTCTTTTCTAAGATACTACTGCAAAACTGAAGTTATTTTTAAGGAAAATTTAGGTAGAAGGATTTTCTCTGGTGCTGAAAACACAAATTTAGGTAGAAGGATTTTCTCTGTTCTGGTGCTAAAAACACAAATACATTTATTGCCACTAACCTACAAAGCAAGCTTCAGACCAACTCAGTTAAGAGCAGCACACTATAATGAAAAAGAAGGTCTTTTACATATAGAGAAAGCAAATAGATTTACACATGTACCGTATTATACAGTGATAACTTGTGGGAAGTCAGAAAAAATAACTGTTGGAGAGGAGTGTATTTCTCCCATATCCTGGTGTTCTAGATCATGTTTTTTGCCACTGTAGCCTGATTCTGTGAAAACAGAATGTTACAGACATGCTGTAGGGGTATGTTGATCATAAAATTCCTTAATAAACTCTTTCTTTCTAGCAAAATAGTTTTAGTATAATCACTAATTTGACAGAACATTTAAAACTATTTATAATTAAGAGCTAATGCCCATCGAATAGAATGTTGTCATAGGTTAATGGCCTCCTGCTGGTTCACGAATGTAGAAGCGTTTATTTTCCAAGCAGCAGACACTGATCCTCTGACAGTCTTCTATTAGAACAACATTTTTTCTGTTATATAAAATTACTTGTGCAGATTTAAACATTTTATCTGGTGCATGCCGCTGCATTTGCGTGAGAGATACTTACTATACCATGTTTGACCCAATGCACTTTTACAGAGTGAAAGGCTTCTCTCTAGGTCCTAGATTAATTATGGTCTTTGAACAGACCTTGTTACTTGCTTGGGCTGTCTGAGGAGCACTTGTCTTGATGTTTCCATTCGCTTGTCCCACTCCATCTCTTGAAAAATCTCAGCAAAACTAAAACTTCTAGCAGTTCATAAGCATTTCATAAAACAGTTCAGGCTCTTTTTGGAAAGTGTTGGGGAACAGGAAAGAAAAATAAGAAGTGTATTCCCTATAAAGCAAACAAGAATTAATAAAATTATATGTTACTGGGATTGCTTGAGGGGAAACATTGTTCCAACAGTCTGTATGCAGCTTGGGTAATATTTTAAATATTGCCTTCATTATGATTCCGGAAAATGATCAGTGCTGATTTAATAGGAATCAAGCCAGAGAACTGGTATGTGCATCCTTCCCTTTTTTTTTAATGTGTACCTGCCTGGGACTCAAGCATAGAGAATAAGTGGTGAAGAAGAAATGTGATTTTTGTGACAGTGACTGATAGGTAGGTTAATATATCTTCTAGTACAAACTGTATCACTGATTCCTTCTGTCACCCTGAGCACTAAATTGCTCTGTCTCCCTGTTGGAAGTATGGCTGTAGATCATTAACATTTGTACAAGGCTTCATGATGCAAGAAAAAATATCATCAGTAGAAGTTTTTTTGGGATATGCTAGGAAAAAGGAGAAGGAAGTTCTAGAAGACTGGGTGCTTAACAAAGAAACAGATCATCCCAGGAGGTACCTTATGAGAAAAAATGCCAATGGCGATTCTGTGAACAATATAGCCTTACCAGGCAAGTGATGATTATGGAATTTCAGAGTTAATGATCTCTCATAACTTTTTAATATCAGTACTGTTGAAGATGTTTCAAAAACCCTTTCAGTAATAAATGGGTTAAGCAGCACAGCGGCTGAATATCCTGTTGGTTCTGGAACACCTTTCTTCTTTCTCACACTTTCCTCACTCTTTTGAAAGTCTTTTTGAGTCAGTTCAGCTTCTATCAGTTTCCTTCAAAAGGTATTTTTGAGTAGCAGTATAAATTCTTTATCAAAATGTAGGCAAAACGCTATTTCCGTTGCTGAACACTCTATTCGGCCTGCACTAAATTAATTAAAGAAATATTCAGTTTCTTTACTAGGAGACGAGAGAGTGCATAAGAAAGCAGGAAATGATCTTTACACATCAGTCTCTCCTAGGGAATAACAGAATGCCAAGACTGCTGACCAGGCTGCAGCTTTAATGAGCTTTTATTAACTTTTCTACTAGTGTTCCCATTCTGCGTCTACTAAGATCTCCTCCCTTAGTATGGCAGCACTCCCAGGTGGATGACAGTGCAGTAAAGAGTGGTTTCTGCTCAGCTAATAAATGTGGAAATAAGAAAATGTTTTCCCTGAAGCTTAACAGCATTATCTGCAAATACACCCTTTGTACAAAGTATGTCCAAATGTCTGGGAAAAATGTGGAACTTGGGTTCACAACACTCAAAGTTTAAGTGTATATTAAAAATCAGGAAGGAGCTGGGCCATCACTATGGGATCAGTAATATTCAGCTCAGTAGTGAATCAGTTCACTATCAGAGATACTGTAGCACTGCTGCTGATGGGTTACTGCATCTGTCTGAAAATGTTATGAGACTAATGGATTGATGAGATCTTATGCCATTGTTAATCTGGTTCGTTACTATAGATACTCCAGATTTAGGCTAACGGAATTAGGATCATGACTGAACCCGGCCACTAGTGAGACAAAACTTTGTCTTCCTTCTCTTCCTGAATTTCCATGGAAAGTAACTCCCTAGTTCTTTATGGCCAGCAAGGTCGAAGGGAGGAGAAGAATTCTGTGGAGGTGTGAGGAAGCACTGATTCATTCCTGAAAACATAATGGGGCTTATTGAAGAGTTATTCTAGTTTAAGATGTCCCATGTTTTGTACTGTGGATTGTGGAGAAAAAACCTGTGTACCAAAATGCCCCGGGTATAACCCCGAATGTTCTCCCAGGAATAACTCTTTAATAGGGTGAATGAGAAGGTAAGATGAGGCACAGGGAGTGTGCAAGCTACACAGGAGGAAGGGTATGAAGAAAAAAGAGGTGACAGTGTAACTGGCTAAAGAAAACTTGATGTTGGACCTCACAGCTAAGTGGATGTCTGCGAAGTCTTCCGGGGAAGATCTCACCCACATCTCTGGCACTTCCACAGCAGATAACCTAAGCTGACATTCACCTTGGCTGCATTACAGAAGTAATATTTTCACCAGGACAAACTGTTGTTGAACAGCAGCCCCATTGAATTACTCATGCTTTCCTTTAGCAGGCATGCATGTTTTCTTTTCCATAGCAGGCTTTTTTTTTCTTTTTTTTTTTTTCAGTGGATACTAAAACATTCACAGTCCCCTTTCCACTGCTCAGGCTTGCTAGGTTGGTTCCATAGAGTGGTCGTGTGTTCTCCACTTACAGTACTTTGACGGGAAGCAAACAATAGTTTTGATCATTTTTGTAAAGCAGTTTTGTAAGTGTATAGGAAATAGTTGTTGGAAAATGTTACTGCTCTTGATGTCTTTGCCTTCTAAATTTTTAATTTTAGTGAGAAAATGGCTAATGATACAACTCTGGTAGGACCAGCCTCTCCCCACTCTGGCCTGCAATAAACAAGAACCTAGATATGAACAAGAGGAATTGCAATGTTTGCACAATGGGAACTTTCCTTAGAACAGCATCAAAATGATTAAATTGGATAAGCAATCATTCAGCTGCCCAGCTACCTCTGGAAAAAATGTTTAGTGAAAAGGGTGGGATGATTTACACCAACATTTATCCTCCCAAAAGACTGTCAGTCAGCAATGTTTTTCTCTCTTCTCCTGAGAAACAGGATTTGTCGGACTTCCTGAGCCAGTGGTATTTAAAATATAAACAAATTAAACAAAAAACAATAGGTGTTTTTCTACAAAGAAGCTATTCATTTGTGCTTGGCTTTTCATAAAAAAAGGTGTTACAAAAAAGTCTAACTACAAGCCTATGTTAAAAACATTTTGTGTAGGGGAACATCTTCCCCCCCCCCTGCCATCAACATTCAGCTTCTGATTGGTCTACTCAGTCACCCTGGTCAGTAAAAATGCATAAATCTGGCTAGTTCATTCTACTTTGGCTTTTGTGACACTTGCTCCTTTTGGTCAGTGTCTTAGCCTAGGAGTAGTCTAAAATTAGGGGACCTATGTATGTAGTAAAATGATAATGTGCTAGGCAGATGATAGGATTTGTCCTTATGCAAGTGCTGTCTACTGCAGACAGGCAGTGGTGCAAGAGTGCAGAATTACATCTCTGAAACATGTTTCCCAGATACAACCATTTGATAGTCAGCTCCGTAAAACAAATATAATACCCTACACTGAAAACAGCTGACGAAAGTCACTACATAATCCCGTGCTGTACCTATGAAGATCATTATGCTCTCTTCCATCCAAACAGCCTCAGTCTGACAAACACTGATGAACAATGGAATATGCTTCTCTTTTCAGGCATTAGGTATAGTGTGACATAGCTTGCCTGGGACTTTGTTCTGCTACTTTTTTATGAGGTTACCCATTGGTCATGAAAATGAAAATTGCCCACCATTATCAGTTCTTCCACTGTGTCATAAATATAAAAAGGGGGCCAAAACCCAAACTAGAGCTACCATTTCCATGCTTTGGGCTGATGGCTGAAATTTTCACAGTATTACAAGAAACTGTCATGATGCATTTTCCAGTTGTCTTTCTAGCAGGGAACTTGAACTCTTCAAACTTACTGTAAAGCCTCGGTTCATTATGTAAAAGGTAATTAGAAGCTCTTACTGTGGTAGGGAGACAAATACATCTTGGTGTATAGTCCTGGAAAAAGAAAGAACCTTGCTACAGATATTGAGGACCCTGCCTGAGATGTTTTTCTTGTAGGTGGTCCAGTATTCCTCTTATTCAAGGGGCCAGAGGTGTGTGATCAGAGGCTGATCAGCATTGTCTGTCCTGTTTTCTCACTGATCTCCATTTCTCCTTTCTGGGTGAAGGGGCTCTGTCTGTGTGAATGTTTGTATGGAGGCCATGGATGGCATGGAGGCCATGGGTGTTGCACCACAGCTCATGCGGGTGTGCACCAGAGTGCCAGCAACTGGAGAGACTGGAGTGTCTCCATGTTGTCTGGGTGCATGTGTCAGTGTGTGCAGTCACTAGCAAACATCAAGCCAGACTAGTGGCAAGTAGGATAACGGGTCTTGGAGCTTCATATTGGAGTGGCTCTAACCCTGGACTGGGTACAGTTGAGACCAGAAGGTCTGAGAGCTGGCTACTGGAAAGGACATGGGTCCAAGCCAGGTACTGCAGAGACCAAGGGTCTGAGCTGGGTACTGATTAAGTCCCATGGGTATGGACCAGCTACCAGAGATACCTGTTTGTGTATGTATGCACATGCTTGAAGCAACTGGGAGATAATGTGGTCCAGAGCTACTGGACAGATATATGTCC
The DNA here is from genome assembly GCF_001431845.1 of Calidris pugnax. NCBI lineage: Eukaryota > Metazoa > Chordata > Aves > Charadriiformes > Scolopacidae > Calidris > Calidris pugnax. The sequence goes on along the minus strand of NW_015090986.1, from coordinate 6,112,284 downwards.
AAGGCCAGTTATTGGAGGGATCCATACTGAATATATACATATATATATATATATTTTCCACTGACAGGCTTTCATCCTGATGAACCAGAGAGGGAACAGGATGAGGTTGTTTGTGTTGTCTATGTTGTCAAAAATGCTGTTTCTTTTGTCTGTGAGGCTGACTGTGTGTACTTGTATACATTTATTGTGCATAGGTGTGCATGTTTGCCTGTTGGGAACATATATTTAGCCTTGTCACTTGCTGGGCCTGGGGACATGGAGCTGCAGCAGCCTCAGCACTGTTGGGCTGCTATATTTGGTAGCTGTGGATACATACCAGCAAAAACTTCAATTCAGAACATTGACCTGTGGACCTTGAAATATTGTCCTCATCATTTCACACTTGGGAAAGCTGAGGCAGAGAATCTAATTCACCCAGCATGCCAAAGGCACATCATCTGTGATTTTGACTTACTAGAAAAGTGAGAGTCTCCATTCAAAGGCAGTGAATAAAACAGAACATCTCTGACATGAGGGTATTGTAGCCAAAGAGGAGTGGACAGGAACAAGAGCTCAACTAGCAAGGTGTCTGTGAGAGGGAAGAGATTGTAAATGTCTTCCACACCTCACCTCAGCAGGCAGTAGTTAATACTTTGAGAAAAACTCAAAGTGAAGACATTGCAAGCCATATTTCCCAAATCAAATCAAAGAAACAAAGTGAATGAGTACATTTCTTTTGAAGACAATGTCATATCTTAGGCTGGTAAGCTATAATACATAGGGTGTACTAACTACTATAATAACACAGGCCTTATCATGCCTTCTTCTCTAATTGTCTTTCACACTGGATAGTTTTCCATTCTATCCTCTGACTTGCTCCAAACCACATAGTAAAGAAAGCATTTCTAGCACTTAGCATTAAAGTCTTTAAAACAAACCACAGTGTAATTAAACTATTGTGCTGCTGGAGGTGCATAACAGCTTGGCATGTGGTTTTTCTTAAACTTCACACTGGGGTTGTGTTGAGAAACAGTGCCAAGCAGAAACATGTGAAGTCTGTAGATGGTGGCTAAATATACCTTACTGTGGCTAGTCTGCAGATCCTGGTTCCTTGGTTCAAGCACCACAAAGCAAGTCAGAAGTAATGCAAAGGCAGGATGCCTGGCTTGACTTCCTTTGTGGCTGACAAGATTTGCACCGTGAGTTCCTTACTTGGAGGGACTCTTGTCAGGACATGGAGCGTGTTTGGTACACATAGGAGCTGGTGGAGGAGACAGGAGATAAATCCTGAAGTGAACTCTTTTACTGTTACAGGAACATACTAGAGTTGTTTGGAGAATGCCCTGCTGAGCATCTCTGGATAGCTTTATTTTGTGTGAAAGCCACCTCGAAAATCTTCCTGACTCAGCTGGAGTATGAAAACAACTTGCCAAAACATCAGCTCAAGCTCAGCTAATCACAATACTAGTCATTAAGTTGTTATTGGCTTAAGTAGCTCTTGGAACCGTGGAGGAGCAAAGTGAATGTGTCAGGAAGTGTAAGACAGGCAAGGTGGATGCTGTCTTCTCTTCTCTTCTCTTCTCTACAAAGCAACGGTACCGTAACTCACATCTTCAGAGCTCTGCATCTGTGCATTAGTGTGTGTGATGAGATTTTTTACAAAAATTAAATATATGTATGTGACTGCATACAAAATAAAAATACATACAGTTGCACACACATATATATGTATATGCTGTTCATGTGTCTGCATAAGAACAAGATCCAGTGAGCAACTTGAAGCCTTCTGTGTAATTGCTTGCATTTCGGCAGGAATTGTTATGACATTATAATCCAATTACAACAAAATTGAGTTTGATTTTTTTCTGTCATCCAAGCCTGCCTTAATTTGACAGGAACCACTGGAAACAGGCACTCTCCTTGAAGGGATACATGGCCCCTTCTATCTTCTGCATCAAAATCCTGTGAGTTGAGGAAGAGGCATTAAGCTGACAGTAGCACAGCAATTTTCTACTGGATATTTTTGAATGGTTAGATGGTACTAGGGTTTTATTGCCCCAGGTCTGTATCTTAGCGATGACAAAGATGAGTCACTGCTGTGTGCAGAAAATAAGACAAAAAGTGGTTAAGGCTCCTGGTTGGGAGAACTGTGCATACAGCCGAAGTCTTTCTCTGATGCTGGTTGTCTGGATCTTTGATAAGCATCCAGGTCCTTCCTTCTGCCTGTTTTGGAGCAAGTGAATTCCTAGTATCTGCCCAAGTGGGTTGCTGCAGTTGCTGGAATACATGTGTAAAAGTATGAATACTGAGGATAGCTACACCTGCATGGTGCACTCACATAAAAGGCTGAGGAATAACTCTACTCAATTAACAGCGAACAGAAACTGAAGATTATTTGTTCCCTGATTAAATTTCTCGTGTTTACTATGAAGACAGAAGTTCCTGTGCTTCAAAAAACCTCTACAGCTCTCTGGATGGTTAAACTAAAATGGACTGAGAACACTTCAAGGGTTCTCCATAGGCAATTACGACCTTTCAAACCAATGACTATCTTAGGAAAGACAAGCCAAAATGTTGAATAAAGAAAAAGTTGATACATTTTTCTGTGAGATGACAACAGAATGGCATGTTGCTGTGTAGAATTCAATGATAACATTGCTGCAGACTGGCAAACAGCTCTAGTTTGCTTAAGCACAGAGTCTGGGGAACAGAGCTGCATTTATCAGTTCATGAGTTCCCTGTGGTACTGCAGTATTTGATCAGTGACTGCTCAGAATGGGTCACAATGCACTCCGCGATAGAATTCCTTTTCAGACTTTAAGATTTGAGTAAGTGATGCATTCACTTTCACGGTATTTATACCAGTAAAGTCTCCAACAACTTCAGACTTACACGACAAAGAAAGATAATTTTATTATTTGAGATCATTGCATAAAAATATAGTTCACTGTCCAGAATTTATTCAGATATAAATACTGTTATTTTCATTTCTTTCTCATAAAAAAATCCCCAAAGTTCTTTTACTACTTTGGTCTGGGCTGTTTTTACCATTTTTTCTCATTTTAAATAATTTCCTCTGGCATAATATATGCACATATAAATACACATGCAAACACACACGTAATAACGAATTAACTTAGAAATCATATTTATTGTACTGCAGCTAAAATTAACTGCTTTAATATCACATAGTTGTTCTTTTTCTCCAAGTTTATTGTGAACTTCAATACTATGGCATTTTTAGACCACATGGGAGAAGGTCAGTCATGATTAAATTAGGATCATTAAAGAATGCTGCTAAGGTCTGAGTGTGAATTGTAAAAATGAAACAAGGTATGCAAATAACAAAATTAATGAAGCCTGGTCTTCGGAGAATTTGAGTCCTATTTCAACTTCCATCACAAACCCACCATAACCTCAGTTGCTACTCTTGAACCTCTTTGTACCTCAGACCCCTTTTGCATCTCCAGTACCCTGGGGGCGTATAATTGCCTGCATCTCTATCTGACTGAGTGGAGGGAGCAGGCAGGATGGACAGTGGTCTGGACTGGGATGTGTGCTAGCCTGCTGGGACAGCTATGCCCTCTCTGAACTACCAGCCATTCCCCTGGAACAGGCTCTAAACTTGGTCTCTCTTCAGCTCAGATTTTATGTGTATGTGTATCTAACAGATATATGTTCTCTAGTTTCACTTTTGGGCCAAAAAATATGTTGTGTTTTTAAACACCTATTACTTGTCAGCAATTTAAAATAATTGCTGTATAGAGGGAAAACTATAATCCTTTCGTTATTTTTTCACTAAAAGAAAATAAATTAAAATCACCAGGAATATCTGAGTCAGAAGCTGCTGGAATTGTCAGAAAAGATGTTAAAGATGTATAAGGATACTGGGGACACAAGGAAAGGCTGTGTGTGTGCAAAAAAGGGAATTGTTTCAGCAAAAAATTGTTAAGGTTTTCTCTACAGTTCTTGGTAGTTCTAGGGCTTTCTTTGAGGGTGTGTTTGAGAAGTGTGCAAGTACGAAGGGGCTGAAATGGTACTAAGGGCACAAATTCTTGACATAAAACTGCCTTAGGAAGTACTCTTGGATTCCTGTGCTGCCAGGAGTAGACTGTTTTGTGGTACCTGGGGGCTTTTGGTTTGAGGCTGGACTGGAGGGAAACTGTTCTTTGGATTTGGCTCTAGAACAGAGAATTTGTAAGAAGGAAGCAGCTGTGGTTGTGCAACAGCTGGCCCATCCACAAGTGTGGGTCAGTGGGTAAAGGTGCTAATGGCTTGCCTATTAGTGGGTCTTGGGATATAAGCATCCAGAGTACTTACATTCTCCTTTCCATGAAAGGAGAAAAAATTGCTATACTATAGTTGCGCCCAGAACAATACTGATGTAATGAACCTTTTAAAGCATGTCCCTTGCACCGAGCCTTTCCCCTATACACCACACTGTCTCTAACAATAACCTTGAACAAGAAGTTTCTCAGCTGAATGGCTCAATACTGTAGTTGGGAAAGAGGTCACTGAGTCTGAGCTACATCTAACAAAGTCTTAACTGCTTATCAGAGGCCTTTTGATGAAAATTGTTTTGTGTATGCAACTGGATCCTTTTTCCATTGCCTCTCTTCTACTACCTGCTAAAAGCAGCAGGACTCATGCTCACTCTGAAAATAAATATTCTCAAAATGCTGCAGATCATCACACCTGTAAGCATTGCAGCTCTGTTGCTGCATGATGAAGGAATTATTCTGATTTCAATAAGAAAGCTCAAAACTTAATAAAGAAGATGAGGGAATTCTTTGCTCACTGACATACTTACATGAAGTTTGCCATACGAAAGTACTGAGATGTTGAAAATACTATTTTCTTTAGAGCTGGATAGTCATTGCACAATGAAGCCACATTTTAACAACATATTTAAATTAGTAATTAACTGCTGAAAACATTTAGGGAGTAGGTAGGTTGTGATTATAGTAGTTTAGGAGTCTGTGTGTTTGAGTTCAAGAATCAGACATTCCTGCTACACAGAAGGGAATGTGATCCTGCATTGGAAGCATTAAATGAGACAGGAATGTTTTCATTAAAGGAACTCTGAAAACTGATTTATGGCCCACCAGTTGCATCTCGTACTGGAAAAAGGAAACTCCATAAATAAAATTGCTTAGAGGGAGTTCAGTATACTTTCCAAAGGGCCATCTAAAAAGTTTTTTTTTAAAATAAATAAAAGCTGAACAATAAAATAACATTAAGTCTAATCCGAGCTGCTATTCCATGTTTTAACTACTTTGTGACTGTATTTCTCTAAGTTTCTAAGAGAATGCTGAAAAGATGAACACCCAATGAAAAGACAGCCCCTAAAAGTGATATATCAAACCTGTAAGGAAATATCTGAAAGTATCAGGATTCATTGTATCTCAGTAATGCCTGAAGGTCTACTTATGACAAAGATCCTGTTTTACTGTGTACTGTTTAAACAAAAAGTATATTTCCTACAGCCTACATAAAAAAAAAAAAAAAAAGAGAAAAAAAAAAGAAAAAGGAAAGAGAAAGATTGAATACATTGTATTGGATACATTAGGTTTGTCTTCACTGCATAATACATCTTCCTGGAGGAAGAAAGCTGCTATTTTGTATAAATTCCTTAAAAGTGAAGTTCACCACTGCTGGTGTTTGTGTGGGTGCTACTAGGGACTTACATTTATATTAATTAGTCATCTTACAAGAAAATGTGTTTAAAACTGTCTTCTAAATGGCACAGTGATTGGAAGAGAGTAAAGTGGAAGAAACAATTTATGATACTCTTATTTCAGAAAGAAGTCTATCATGTCCAGAGACAACCTATGACATGGTATTAAATTACATCTATTTGAGGAAAGATTTTGCTCATAAGTATATTTTTTTTTGGTAGTTACATAGTGAAATAGTTTGCATTTCCCCTTTCCATATTAAGTTCTGCTTCTGAATACTTAATCTTCTTAGCATATATAAATGGACACGTTGTCTGAAGTTGATAATGAGAATAGTAAAAAAATTGGAGAGCTGTATTTGTTTACAAATCTGTTTCTTACTCAGCAACAAGTTATTTAAGCAAGATCTCAGAGCTGTGTTTTGGCTCCCTGAGGTAGTAAATTGAGATGTAAGCTTAAGATCTTGCTCCAAATGCTCACTGTATTTGATGAAATTCAGAGGCAGATCCAATCTCCTCTGTTGTTTCTGGTCTATATAATGGACTGAACCAATACCTCAAATCCAAACACTCCTGGCTTGAGTGGGAAGGAAAAAATTGCTGTTGTTAGGGAATTAACTGGATAATTTTTGATGCAGCATTCCAGAAAACATAATCTATGGCACATGTCCAGTTCCTATTTATTAACCAGAGAACTAGCTGCAGCTGTTTATTATGACTGGTTTTGCCAGTATGATAGTGTGTAATCATATTTGCATAAAGATAAAAAGGAAGGTGTTATAGAACAGAGTATAGCCATGTTTTTACCATGAATTAAAGGTAATTTCAGAGTAATTAGGTATAATTTGTTAAAGAATTCTTCCCAGCAAATGATGACTCTGATTTCATAATTACAGGGCAATGCTTACTATGGCTTTCAAGGCAGGATAAAACATACCTGAGGGGGTAGTGTCCCACACTAGACAGATCTAATGTTGCTATGAGAGACAGGTGTTTTGTCAGATTTCAGCTACACGCTTTCACACCTGCAACACATTAACCATAGCAGTGATGTTAATGAAGACCAGGTGCTCCTTCCACCCTCCAGACGAGAAACTGGCATGAGTGTTACTGTGTGCTACCTGGGAGTCTTCCATTTGTCTCTCCAGATGGACTTCGATGCTTGCCAAAAGGTGCCCTTTCAAACTCTTAGTGTGGGAAGAAGCTCAGGCCTGGAAGAAGGTCCAATGGAGCAATAGGGTAAGGTCAGACAGAGAAAATTCTAACATGCAAGCTCATGACAAACAAATGTGGCTATGCATGGAGCAAGCAAACAACACATAGAAAAATGATGCTTCATTAAGGGTATGCATGCATATCTATTCTTTTCATTCCAGGACCTGGGGGAGGGACCTGAGTGTCCAGAAAATAGCAAGATATCAAAAACGATGCTGTATTATTGACAGCTGCCAGACTCAGTCCAATTCAAGGGCCTTTATTCCTTTAAAATTTGAAAGTTTGCTGTTTAAGCCAAAAATGGATGCCTTGGGCAAGATTTATTTTTAATAAAACACAAGGTTTTCATTGTGATTGCGCCTACGTAATTTTAATATTCTGTTATGGAACATGAAAATTTTTTTAAAGGAATTCTTTACAGGGCAATCTTTTCCCCTTTTCTTTTCATTTCCACATGTTAGATTTGAGGTTGTCCACTCCCTGCAATTTATAACAGTTAAGGAAAAGTTAATAATGGCTCTGAGGATGGAAAAAAAAGAAACCTATTGAAAGTGAAAAGAAAGGGGAAAAGGTCTACATTCTCAGCAGGAGCTTAGTTAATTATCTGACTCCTTCCCAGCCACTTCTGGCACATGACACTACCTCAGCAAAACAATTAGGCTTTCCACACTGAGGGAAAAAAGGGGGATAGCCAAATATCAGAATGTGTCACAGAGTGCTTAACTCTGAAGTCCTAATTAAGTCAGAGCAGACCTGAAGTATTGCAGATATAGGGCTTGTTGTTTGCTCTTTGCTTTTAAATATGACGTTCTTGAACTGAAAATAAAGGGTGGGAGGAGACACAAAACTTGTGTATAAGGTAGAGTTCTGACAGCTAAGATCTGGTGTCGTGGATGTAATGAATTCTATTGTTCTGTCCGGTGAACAATTAACCTTCCTATACTGAACTCTGATACAGCGAAGAAGTAGAATCACCTGATGTGCTTTCTTTCCCTGCTTGTTTGTTACTGACAGTATTCTGTGTTTGGCCTATGGAGTCCTTGGCCAAAAATTGCTTGGGCTATGATACATTCAAACCATTTTAAACCAACACGTCAATCTACATATAATCTGACCATTGAGGATCTACTGGTTTTTTGAGGTTTTTTTTGTTTGTTTGTTTTTTTAATGGAAGTCAGTCAGCCTCACCTTGATGCTTGGGAAGGAAGGTGATGGTGCAGCTAGTCCTGGAAATTATTTACAACTACATTAAGGAAGAGGAAATAATCAGGTGCATGGCTTCACCATGACGATATGACTTTGGTAAGGCCTTTGACACTGTCTCCCATAAAATCCTTGTAGACAAGCTGTTGATTTATGGGCTGGATGAGCAGGCAGTGAGGTGGACTGAAAACTGTCAGAATGGCCAGGTCCAGAGAGTGCTGATCAGTCATACAAAGTCTGGTTGGAGGCTGGTAATTAGCAGTGTACCTCAGGGGTCAAAACTGGGTCCAGTTCTGTTTGATGCCTTCATTAATGATTTACATGATGAGGCAGAGTGTACCCTCAGCAAGTTGGCTGCTGACACAAAACTGGGAGGAGAGGCCGATATACCAGGTGATCATGCTACCATTCAGAGGGACCTTGACATGCTGGAGAAATGGGTCAACAGGAACTTCATGAAGTTCAATGAGGAACTGAACCTGGAGGAGGAACAACCACGTGCACCAGCACATGCCGGGGACCACCCAGCTGGAAAGCAGCTTGCGAGGAAAGGACCTGAGGGTCCTGCTAGACATCAAGTTGAACATGAGCCAACACGCTCATGAACATGAGCCAACAATTTGCCCTTGCCACAGAGGAGGCAAATGGCATTGTGTGCTGCATTAGATACAGTATTGCCAGAAGGTCAAAAGAGGTGATCCTTTTTCCTCTCCTCAGCACAGGTGAGGCCACACCTGCAGTGCTGTGTTCAGCTCTGGCCTCCAGTATACAAGAGAGACATGGACATACTAGAGAAAATCAAGCAAAGGGCCTCAAAGACGATGAAGGGACTGGAGCATCTCTCCTATGAGGAGAGACTGAGAGAACTGGGACTGTTCAGCCTGGAAAAGAGAAGGCTCAGCAGAGATCTTATGAACGTATACAAATACCTGAAGGGAGAATGCAAAGAGTGCAGAGCCAGGCTCTTCACAGTGGTGTCCAATGCCAGGATGAGAGACAATGAGCATAAGCTGAAACACAGGAGGTTCTCTCTGAACATCAGGAAGCACTTTTTCACTCTGAGGGTGACTGAGCACTGACACAGGTTGCCCAGAGAGGTTTTGGAGTCTCCATCCTTAGAGATCTTAAAAACCTGTCTGGACGTGATCCTGGACAGCCTGCTTGAGCAGGGCAGTTGGACAAGATGACCTTCAGAGTTCCCTTATAACCTCCACCATTCTGTGACTATGTGATTCCATGATTTTTATCTGATCCTTCTTTCTGTCAGTGAATCTGCACGCCTTATACGGCAGCCACCGTCTTCCTAGCTGCAGAAAAAAATAATGAATGCAAGCCTAGATGCTGTTTATGTAATTGACTTTTGTGACAGCAATTACAGTGAGGAGGTGGAATTTTTCTGTAGGAGCTTAAAACTACCCAAATGGTATGTCCTATCCTTCAGTGGCCTCTGGATGAAATATTTTTGTATGAAGTCTTTAAACTCCAGCTTGCATTGTAACCAGCATATGTTCTAGGAGAAAATACCCTTATTGAAATTATCGTAACCGTTACTATTAATGTTTGTGTTCATGCAGAAAGATTTTTATATATTAGTATTAACAAATTCTGCTGTGCTATAGATGATGTTCTTGTTTTTACTTGAAGTCATAGTGCAACTGCTGTCATTTATAAGAAAGCGTTATCTTCCCCACTCTGAGAAAAGTCTATATTTTTAGAGGAGATTAAAAAATACATATTTATTTTAGTTCTGAAGCCTAACCCATCAAGAATTTTCTTGAAAAATTTGCATTTTGGTGAATGTGCGTTCCTGAGTCCACTGAAAGTGAAAGTAGCAAAATACTGGCAATCAGAAGTTTGTGTATGTTCAAATGAATAACCTGCACCAGGATGATTATACATGAGATGAAACAAACCAGAAAATGACACCAGGCAGTGAGTAGAGTTTTATTCTGGAGTATATTGTAATTGTGCTAGGAGTGCAATATCTATCTGCAAGTGAGACTGCAATTCTGCATACCTGATTAATTTTTCTTAATTCTCTTTTTCAGCTCATTTTGTTGTAGCAGCCTGAAATAGTGGGGGTTTTTTTTGTTTTGTGTGTGAATGAACACAATTATGAAGTAATAAAATATTCTAGTAATTGGAAAATGGAGACATAAAATGCTCAAAGATTATGTTTTGTTTCTAGATATTTAGGTGTTTAAGCATTTGTTTGCATAGTTTGAAAGCTGTGGGATATTTTTTAAATATTTCTGGGTTTCCTAATGTCTTTTTGGCACTTAAGAACTGATCCATAGATACCTACCCAGAAGATTCCCTGACAGAGCAGCTCCTGAACTGTGAAGAAGAATGCAGAAAATCTCATACAGTCCCTGCTTTAACACTGGTCCTCCTTGTCCAACCTGTTTGAATCTCTGGTTCAGCATAGTTATTTCACAGGTCTTTACAGGATCTTTGTAGCTTAATGATAACAATTATGGTAGTGAAACAAATCAATGAACCACCTAGACCAATCTTCTGTCTTTAACAATTTCCAAGTGTCTCAGTGGACAGCATAAATTACTTGAAAGGCACAAAATCATGGAACAGTTTAACCATAGGAGAAGTATTTTCCTAATGCCATCTGATAATAAGCTTTATTTCCTGAGGCATGAGATCTGCTTGTCTCAGAGATGAGATGAGCGTTCTGGGCTGCATCAAAAGAAGAATGGCCAGCAGGTTGAGGGAGGTGATTCTACCCCTCTACTTTGCATGAGACCGCACCTGGAGTATTATGTCCAGCTTTGGAGTCCTCAACACAGGAAGGACAGAGACCTGTTGGAACGGGTCCAGCAGAGGGCCACGAAAATGATCAGAGGGATGGAGCACCTCTCCTGTGAAAAAAGGCTGAGAGAGTAGAGGTTGTTCAGCCTGGAGAAGAGAAGGCTCCACAGAGACCTTATAACGGCCTTGTAGTATCTGAAGGGGGCTACAGAGAGATGGGGAGGGACTCTTTATCAGGGAATGTAGTGGTAGGATGAGGGGTGATGGTTTTAAATTGAAAGAGGAGAGATTTAGATTAGATTACTGTAAGGAAGAAGTTACTGTGAGGGTGGTAAGAGAATGGACCAGGTTGCCTAGAGAAGCTGTGGATGCCCCATCCCTGGAAGTGTTTAAGACCAGTGTTTGAGCAACCTGGTCTAGTGGGAGGTGTCCCTGCCCATGGCAGGAGGGTTGGAACTCAATGGTCTTTAAGGTCTCTTTGAGCTCTAACCATTCTGTCATTCTATGATTCTATATAAACTGAATGAGAGAATGCCCTGCCTCCACTTCACTGGTCAGGGATGGCAGATTGTGGTACCTCTGGAACAATTGCTTTAGTCTCTGGCTCACGCTGACTGGCTCTGTATGACATTGATACCCCTGTGCCCTGTTCTCTGCCGTGGAGAGCCACAACCTATGTTATCCCATCTTTCTTCCCCAGCCAAAACTTAACTCCCCAACTCTTAAATCAACAGCATAAGAAAACATTGCAAATATTCTAATATAGCTGACTAATAGCTGACTTTCATACAATTAGACCCTGAGGTATCCTGCACCTGGACCTCCAAGGGTTTCCTTCTAAAACAAACACTGCAGCTGTTGCAAATAAATTTTACTTGTTCTGGTCATTGTATCCTGAAGCTCTCTTCCTCCAGTCTGTCCTGATGGGGTTTTGGGGTCTTTTTGTGGGATTACTTGTCAGCAATTTAAAATAATTGCTGTATAGAGGGAAAACTATAATCCTTTCGTTATTTTTTCACTAAAAGAAAATAAATTAAAATCACCAGGAATATCTGAGTCAGAAGCTGCTGGAATTGTCAGAAAAGATGTTAAAGATGTATAAGGATACTGGGGACACAAGGAAAGGCTGTGTGTGTGCAAAAAAGGGAATTGTTTCAGCAAAAAATTGTTAAGGTTTTCTCTACAGTTCTTGGTAGTTCTAGGGCTTTCTTTGAGGGTGTGTTTGAGAAGTGTGCAAGTACGAAGGGGCTGAAATGGTACTAAGGGCACAAATTCTTGACATAAAACTGCCTTAGGAAGTACTCTTGGATTCCTGTGCTGCCAGGAGTAGACTGTTTTGTGGTACCTGGGGGCTTTTGGTTTGAGGCTGGACTGGAGGGAAACTGTTCTTTGGATTTGGCTCTAGAACAGAGAATTTGTAAGAAGGAAGCAGCTGTGGTTGTGCAACAGCTGGCCCATCCACAAGTGTGGGTCAGTGGGTAAAGGTGCTAATGGCTTGCCTATTAGTGGGTCTTGGGATATAAGCATCCAGAGTGCTTACATTCTCCTTTCCATGAAAGGAGAAAAAATTGCTATACTATAGTTGCGCCCAGAACAATACTGATGTAATGAACCTTTTAAAGCATGTCCCTTGCACCGAGCCTTTCCCCTATACACCACACTGTCTCTAACAATAACCTTGAACAAGAAGTTTCTCAGCTGAATGGCTCAATACTGTAGTTGGGAAAGAGGTCACTGAGTCTGAGCTACATCTAACAAAGTCTTAACTGCTTATCAGAGGCCTTTTGATGAAAATTGTTTTGTGTATGCAACTGGATCCTTTTTCCATTGCCTCTCTTCTACTACCTGCTAAAAGCAGCAGGACTCATGCTCACTCTGAAAATAAATATTCTCAAAATGCTGCAGATCATCACACCTGTAAGCATTGCAGCTCTGTTGCTGCATGATGAAGGAATTATTCTGATTTCAATAAGAAAGCTCAAAACTTAATAAAGAAGATGAGGGAATTCTTTGCTCACTGACATACTTACATGAAGTTTGCCATACAAAAGTACTGAGATGTTGAAAATACTATTTTCTTTAGAGCTGGATAGTCATTGCACAATGAAGCCACATTTTAACAACATATTTAAATTAGTAATTAACTGCTGAAAACATTTAGGGAGTAGGTAGGTTGTGATTATAGTAGTTTAGGAGTCTGTGTGTTTGAGTTCAAGAATCAGACATTCCTGCTACACAGAAGGGAATGTGATCCTGCATTGGAAGCATTAAATGAGACAGGAATGTTTTCATTAAAGGAACTCTGAAAACTGATTTATGGCCCACCAGTTGCATCTCGTACTGGAAAAAGGAAACTCCATAAATAAAATTGCTTAGAGGGAGTTCAGTATACTTTCCAAAGGGCCATCTAAAAAGTTTTTTTTTAAAATAAATAAAAGCTGAACAATAAAATAACATTAAGTCTAATCCGAGCTGCTATTCCATGTTTTAACTACTTTGTGACTGTATTTCTCTAAGTTTCTAAGAGAATGCTGAAAAGATGAACACCCAATGAAAAGACAGCCCCTAAAAGTGATATATCAAACCTGTAAGGAAATATCTGAAAGTATCAGGATTCATTGTATCTCAGTAATGCCTGAAGGTCTACTTATGACAAAGATCCTGTTTTACTGTGTACTGTTTAAACAAAAAGTATATTTCCTACAGCCTACATAAAAAAAAAAAAAAAAAGAGAAAAAAAAAAGAAAAAGGAAAGAGAAAGATTGAATACATTGTATTGGATACATTAGGTTTGTCTTCACTGCATAATACATCTTCCTGGAGGAAGAAAGCTGCTATTTTGTATAAATTCCTTAAAAGTGAAGTTCACCACTGCTGGTGTTTGTGTGGGTGCTACTAGGGACTTACATTTATATTAATTAGTCATCTTACAAGAAAATGTGTTTAAAACTGTCTTCTAAATGGCACAGTGATTGGAAGAGAGTAAAGTGGAAGAAACAATTTATGATACTCTTATTTCAGAAAGAAGTCTATCATGTCCAGAGACAACCTATGACATGGTATTAAATTACATCTATTTGAGGAAAGATTTTGCTCATAAGTATATTTTTTTTTGGTAGTTACATAGTGAAATAGTTTGCATTTCCCCTTTCCATATTAAGTTCTGCTTCTGAATACTTAATCTTCTTAGCATATATAAATGGACACGTTGTCTGAAGTTGATAATGAGAATAGTAAAAAAATTGGAGAGCTGTATTTGTTTACAAATCTGTTTCTTACTCAGCAACAAGTTATTTAAGCAAGATCTCAGAGCTGTGTTTTGGCTCCCTGAGGTAGTAAATTGAGATGTAAGCTTAAGATCTTGCTCCAAATGCTCACTGTATTTGATGAAATTCAGAGGCAGATCCAATCTCCTCTGTTGTTTCTGGTCTATATAATGGACTGAACCAATACCTCAAATCCAAACACTCCTGGCTTGAGTGGGAAGGAAAAAATTGCTGTTGTTAGGGAATTAACTGGATAATTTTTGATGCAGCATTCCAGAAAACATAATCTATGGCACATGTCCAGTTCCTATTTATTAACCAGAGAACTAGCTGCAGCTGTTTATTATGACTGGTTTTGCCAGTATGATAGTGTGTAATCATATTTGCATAAAGATAAAAAGGAAGGTGTTATAGAACAGAGTATAGCCATGTTTTTACCATGAATTAAAGGTAATTTCAGAGTAATTAGGTATAATTTGTTAAAGAATTCTTCCCAGCAAATGATGACTCTGATTTCATAATTACAGGGCAATGCTTACTATGGCTTTCAAGGCAGGATAAAACATACCTGAGGGGGTAGTGTCCCACACTAGACAGATCTAATGTTGCTATGAGAGACAGGTGTTTTGTCAGATTTCAGCTACACGCTTTCACACCTGCAACACATTAACCATAGCAGTGATGTTAATGAAGACCAGGTGCTCCTTCCACCCTCCAGACGAGAAACTGGCATGAGTGTTACTGTGTGCTACCTGGGAGTCTTCCATTTGTCTCTCCAGATGGACTTCGATGCTTGCCAAAAGGTGCCCTTTCAAACTCTTAGTGTGGGAAGAAGCTCAGGCCTGGAAGAAGGTCCAATGGAGCAATAGGGTAAGGTCAGACAGAGAAAATTCTAACATGCAAGCTCATGACAAACAAATGTGGCTATGCATGGAGCAAGCAAACAACACATAGAAAAATGATGCTTCATTAAGGGTATGCATGCATATCTATTCTTTTCATTCCAGGACCTGGGGGAGGGACCTGAGTGTCCAGAAAATAGCAAGATATCAAAAACGATGCTGTATTATTGACAGCTGCCAGACTCAGTCCAATTCAAGGGCCTTTATTCCTTTAAAATTTGAAAGTTTGCTGTTTAAGCCAAAAATGGATGCCTTGGGCAAGATTTATTTTTAATAAAACACAAGGTTTTCATTGTGATTGCGCCTACGTAATTTTAATATTCTGTTATGGAACATGAAAATTTTTTTAAAGGAATTCTTTACAGGGCAATCTTTTCCCCTTTTCTTTTCATTTCCACATGTTAGATTTGAGGTTGTCCACTCCCTGCAATTTATAACAGTTAAGGAAAAGTTAATAATGGCTCTGAGGATGGAAAAAAAAGAAACCTATTGAAAGTGAAAAGAAAGGGGAAAAGGTCTACATTCTCAGCAGGAGCTTAGTTAATTATCTGACTCCTTCCCAGCCACTTCTGGCACATGACACTACCTCAGCAAAACAATTAGGCTTTCCACACTGAGGGAAAAAAGGGGGATAGCCAAATATCAGAATGTGTCACAGAGTGCTTAACTCTGAAGTCCTAATTAAGTCAGAGCAGACCTGAAGTATTGCAGATATAGGGCTTGTTGTTTGCTCTTTGCTTTTAAATATGACGTTCTTGAACTGAAAATAAAGGGTGGGAGGAGACACAAAACTTGTGTATAAGGTAGAGTTCTGACAGCTAAGATCTGGTGTCGTGGATGTAATGAATTCTATTGTTCTGTCCGGTGAACAATTAACCTTCCTATACTGAACTCTGATACAGCGAAGAAGTAGAATCACCTGATGTGCTTTCTTTCCCTGCTTGTTTGTTACTGACAGTATTCTGTGTTTGGCCTATGGAGTCCTTGGCCAAAAATTGCTTGGGCTATGATACATTCAAACCATTTTAAACCAACACGTCAATCTACATATAATCTGACCATTGAGGATCTACTGGTTTTTTGAGGTTTTTTTTGTTTGTTTGTTTTTTTAATGGAAGTCAGTCAGCCTCACCTTGATGCTTGGGAAGGAAGGTGATGGTGCAGCTAGTCCTGGAAATTATTTACAACTACATTAAGGAAGAGGAAATAATCAGGTGCATGGCTTCACCATGACGATATGACTTTGGTAAGGCCTTTGACACTGTCTCCCATAAAATCCTTGTAGACAAGCTGTTGATTTATGGGCTGGATGAGCAGGCAGTGAGGTGGACTGAAAACTGTCAGAATGGCCAGGTCCAGAGAGTGCTGATCAGTCATACAAAGTCTGGTTGGAGGCTGGTAATTAGCAGTGTACCTCAGGGGTCAAAACTGGGTCCAGTTCTGTTTGATGCCTTCATTAATGATTTACATGATGAGGCAGAGTGTACCCTCAGCAAGTTGGCTGCTGACACAAAACTGGGAGGAGAGGCCGATATACCAGGTGATCATGCTACCATTCAGAGGGACCTTGACATGCTGGAGAAATGGGTCAACAGGAACTTCATGAAGTTCAATGAGGAACTGAACCTGGAGGAGGAACAACCACGTGCACCAGCACATGCCGGGGACCACCCAGCTGGAAAGCAGCTTGCGAGGAAAGGACCTGAGGGTCCTGCTAGACATCAAGTTGAACATGAGCCAACACGCTCATGAACATGAGCCAACAATTTGCCCTTGCCACAGAGGAGGCAAATGGCATTGTGTGCTGCATTAGATACAGTATTGCCAGAAGGTCAAAAGAGGTGATCCTTTTTCCTCTCCTCAGCACAGGTGAGGCCACACCTGCAGTGCTGTGTTCAGCTCTGGCCTCCAGTATACAAGAGAGACATGGACATACTAGAGAAAATCAAGCAAAGGGCCTCAAAGACGATGAAGGGACTGGAGCATCTCTCCTATGAGGAGAGACTGAGAGAACTGGGACTGTTCAGCCTGGAAAAGAGAAGGCTCAGCAGAGATCTTATGAACGTATACAAATACCTGAAGGGAGAATGCAAAGAGTGCAGAGCCAGGCTCTTCACAGTGGTGTCCAATGCCAGGATGAGAGACAATGAGCATAAGCTGAAACACAGGAGGTTCTCTCTGAACATCAGGAAGCACTTTTTCACTCTGAGGGTGACTGAGCACTGACACAGGTTGCCCAGAGAGGTTTTGGAGTCTCCATCCTTAGAGATCTTAAAAACCTGTCTGGACGTGATCCTGGACAGCCTGCTTGAGCAGGGCAGTTGGACAAGATGACCTTCAGAGTTCCCTTATAACCTCCACCATTCTGTGACTATGTGATTCCATGATTTTTATCTGATCCTTCTTTCTGTCAGTGAATCTGCACGCCTTATACGGCAGCCACCGTCTTCCTAGCTGCAGAAAAAAATAATGAATGCAAGCCTAGATGCTGTTTATGTAATTGACTTTTGTGACAGCAATTACAGTGAGGAGGTGGAATTTTTCTGTAGGAGCTTAAAACTACCCAAATGGTATGTCCTATCCTTCAGTGGCCTCTGGATGAAATATTTTTGTATGAAGTCTTTAAACTCCAGCTTGCATTGTAACCAGCATATGTTCTAGGAGAAAATACCCTTATTGAAATTATCGTAACCGTTACTATTAATGTTTGTGTTCATGCAGAAAGATTTTTATATATTAGTATTAACAAATTCTGCTGTGCTATAGATGATGTTCTTGTTTTTACTTGAAGTCATAGTGCAACTGCTGTCATTTATAAGAAAGCGTTATCTTCCCCACTCTGAGAAAAGTCTATATTTTTAGAGGAGATTAAAAAATACATATTTATTTTAGTTCTGAAGCCTAACCCATCAAGAATTTTCTTGAAAAATTTGCATTTTGGTGAATGTGCGTTCCTGAGTCCACTGAAAGTGAAAGTAGCAAAATACTGGCAATCAGAAGTTTGTGTATGTTCAAATGAATAACCTGCACCAGGATGATTATACATGAGATGAAACAAACCAGAAAATGACACCAGGCAGTGAGTAGAGTTTTATTCTGGAGTATATTGTAATTGTGCTAGGAGTGCAATATCTATCTGCAAGTAAGACTGCAATTCTGCATACCTGATTAATTTTTCTTAATTCTCTTTTTCAGCTCATTTTGTTGTAGCAGCCTGAAATAGTGGGGTTTTTTTTTGTTTTGTGTGTGAATGAACACAATTATGAAGTAATAAAATATTCTAGTAATTGGAAAATGGAGACATAAAATGCTCAAAGATTATGTTTTGTTTCTAGATATTTAGGTGTTTAAGCATTTGTTTGCATAGTTTGAAAGCTGTGGGATATTTTTTAAATATTTCTGGGTTTCCTAATGTCTTTTTGGCACTTAAGAACTGATCCATAGATACCTACCCAGAAGATTCCCTGACAGAGCAGCTCCTGAACTGTGAAGAAGAATGCAGAAAATCTCATACAGTCCCTGCTTTAACACTGGTCCTCCTTGTCCAACCTGTTTGAATCTCTGGTTCAGCATAGTTATTTCACAGGTCTTTACAGGATCTTTGTAGCTTAATGATAACAATTATGGTAGTGAAACAAATCAATGAACCACCTAGACCAATCTTCTGTCTTTAACAATTTCCAAGTGTCTCAGTGGACAGCATAAATTACTTGAAAGGCACAAAATCATGGAACAGTTTAACCATAGGAGAAGTATTTTCCTAATGCCATCTGATAATAAGCTTTATTTCCTGAGGCATGAGATCTGCTTGTCTCAGAGATGAGATGAGCGTTCTGGGCTGCATCAAAAGAAGAATGGCCAGCAGGTTGAGGGAGGTGATTCTACCCCTCTACTTTGCATGAGACCGCACCTGGAGTATTATGTCCAGCTTTGGAGTCCTCAACACAGGAAGGACAGAGACCTGTTGGAACGGGTCCAGCAGAGGGCCACGAAAATGATCAGAGGGATGGAGCACCTCTCCTGTGAAAAAAGGCTGAGAGAGTAGAGGTTGTTCAGCCTGGAGAAGAGAAGGCTCCACAGAGACCTTATAACGGCCTTGTAGTATCTGAAGGGGGCTACAGAGAGATGGGGAGGGACTCTTTATCAGGGAATGTAGTGGTAGGATGAGGGGTGATGGTTTTAAATTGAAAGAGGAGAGATTTAGATTAGATTACTGTAAGGAAGAAGTTACTGTGAGGGTGGTAAGAGAATGGACCAGGTTGCCTAGAGAAGCTGTGGATGCCCCATCCCTGGAAGTGTTTAAGACCAGTGTTTGAGCAACCTGGTCTAGTGGGAGGTGTCCCTGCCCATGGCAGGAGGGTTGGAACTCAATGGTCTTTAAGGTCTCTTTGAGCTCTAACCATTCTGTCATTCTATGATTCTATATAAACTGAATGAGAGAATGCCCTGCCTCCACTTCACTGGTCAGGGATGGCAGATTGTGGTACCTCTGGAACAATTGCTTTAGTCTCTGGCTCACGCTGACTGGCTCTGTATGACATTGATACCCCTGTGCCCTGTTCTCTGCCGTGGAGAGCCACAACCTATGTTATCCCATCTTTCTTCCCCAGCCAAAACTTAACTCCCCAACTCTTAAATCAACAGCATAAGAAAACATTGCAAATATTCTAATATAGCTGACTAATAGCTGACTTTCATACAATTAGACCCTGAGGTATCCTGCACCTGGACCTCCAAGGGTTTCCTTCTAAAACAAACACTGCAGCTGTTGCAAATAAATTTTACTTGTTCTGGTCATTGTATCCTGAAGCTCTCTTCCTCCAGTCTGTCCTGATGGGGTTTTGGGGTCTTTTTGTGGGGTTTTTTTTTTTTTAACTACTTGTAATCTGTTGGGACAAAAGGATAGATGTGAAGCCCCTTAATATCTTCCTTGAGGGCCTTTGGATATATAAAGTGCAAGAAATGGCATTGTATGCCTATGTGAGTTTTAACCTCCCCTGACTAATGGTGAGAATATTGCAGTTTGCAATTGTTCTCAGTCATAAAAGAGAAGAAGAGATCCTTCTTATGATGGAGTGATAGGTTGAAAATCATATTTTTGCTCTGGCTTTTTCCTTCATAGAGTACTGCATTCTCTGCATATGCTCTGTATGTTCTGGCCACTGTATTTTACTGTAAGTTTGGTAACCGACATCAGCCTCTAACAACGTAGTTAGTATTCCTTGTCCTCACATTTTCCTTCTTTTATTAATAACACTATATTGTACTATTGGTTGTGTACCTGTGTGCAGCTGAAAACTAATGCATTTGCATTTAGAATAATATTTCAAATGCTGACTCCTGCTACAATATCCATCTCTGCTTTGAAAAATTTACCTGAACTAGTAGTGGTGCTTTCATTCTCGTTGTTCGCTTTGCTGGTGCTTGCAACATGATGTCAGGTTTTGCATTTCTTCTGTGCTGGTTATGGTGTTGGCTTTTGCTGTTTGCAATAGTATATGAAGCTTTACCTGGTTAGTACTTTTCCCTGTGATGTGGAGCTCCTAAAGCCTTTCCCTCTTGTAATGATTTGTATTTATTAAGAAGTATTCAGTGCCAGGACACTGTTGGCCTTTTGTAAGCTTTGGCCTCAACCTGGTTAACTGTAGTTATTCCAGTAGTAATTTCAGATCTGGTCCCTCCAAGCTGCACTATTTAACCCTTCAGCTTCGTTCACTCCTGCCAAATATTTTTTTTCTCTTTACAACCTGTGTTTGACAGTATCCCACCCATATATAACACTTCTGGTAAACCCATTTGTTATAGTTTTCTTCTTCATCCTCTTTATAGAAGTCAAATGAAAACTCGGGCACAACTTCAAATCAAAACCATCAAATACATCAATCCAGGCTAGCTCTGAATAGGTATTGTAATCTTTCAACTATTATTTCTTTTGCTGGGACTCTTGTTTGCAAATATAGATGGAAGTGCTATTTATGTGTACTTAAACAGCTTAGCAGATACTCTATTGGTTGGTCTGGTCCTTTGTAGTGTTAAGTGATCACTCATTGCATAAGATGATACTTGCATGAGTTGTGCTTTATTCTGTGAAGGGCTTCAACTGCCTGTGAATAACAAAAGTTGCCTTGCGATGATTTGACCATGCTTTCTCTGAGAAGCTTAACACAACAGTTCCAGTCTGTAAGAGAAAATGACAGTCCCTGGTCTGTAAAAATTCTTGCAAGAAGGGTTAGTGAGTAAGATCATAATCTTTGATACGTTACAGGAACCAAGTTAAACAGAGGTCTGTGATGAATATGCTGAGATCATGTCCCAGTGTGAGAACAGAAGACTTTCAAAATTAAAAAGTTAGATTTTATAAAAATAAACAATAGGGCATTTAACTTTTGAAAGAGAAACATAAAATGTCAAAGGGGGACAGAATAGGTTTCTTTTTAAGAATATTGTTTATACACAGCTTTCCCACTTCCCACTGTGGCCTAGCAGGTAGGTCCCATGCTTGTTTTGAATAGGTTTTCCGTAACCTTCAGGGTTTTGGCGGCACTGCAGCCTCCTCCAGTCGTGGAGACATTTTTTCTGTCACATCTGGCTTGTGTGGTTGCTCACTCAGCCTTTCCCAGGGCATGCTCCCTTACCCTGCAGCCCCCAGCACTCCCCTCCCTCCCTCACTCTGGGAGGGCTCACACCAATTCTTCTTCTCAAAGGAACACAGTGCAAACTGAGAACTAAATACAACCAACCTACTGTCCACCGCAGGACCACTGACTATAATTGAGAGAAGAGAGGGGTGAAGTATACGGGCACAGTAAATTGCAGCAGTGGTTCATTATGGAGTGCCCATCCAGAAACTCTGCGTTCTGGTATCTGCTTTAATGCCCAGACTGGTGTTTGGGTTTTGGTGGGTTTTCTTTGGGTGTTTTGTTGTTGTTGTTGCTGTTTTTTTGTTTTGTTTTTGTTTGGGTTTTTTTTTTTTTTAAAGTCTAAGATTCCTGAAATGTGTATTATTCAGTGTAAATTCAGTTTGGCCTTCAAGCCCCATGCTGGATTAAAAGTGTTATCTTTCCAAGTACACAATTGTTTTTAATTACCCTGCCAATGAAGCTGAACAAATGGCAGTCAGGTCACACTGTCCAGCATGGCTCATAAGTTTTATGAGCTATGTTGCGCACCACAACAATGTGTGCAACCACCTTTCACTAAATAGCATGCTGTCTCTCAGCCAGATACTGCTTTTACTCTGGATGGTTCCAATTGCACGTCTTCTTGCAAGGCTGTCGTATAACTTCAATAGCTACCATCTACATTGTTAGCAACGAGCTCAGGCTACCATTACCATGGCTTTCTCCTGAATTTCAAACGCTTCCTGACACTTTTTACGCCTAGCATACATGGACTGTATGACTGAGTGGACTGAGTGACTTACCACTGTCCGTGAAAACAGTAATCAAAATATTGAGGAACTATAGTGGAAACAGCCTCCTATCCCTTTCACCTGAGTTTATTGTGAATGCAGTACAGGCATAGGTTACTCAGGCTTTGTTCCCAACTCTGAGACAGGCCTTTCCTTAGGATGAGTCTCTCAGACTCTTAAGTTCTCTTTTCCACTCAAAATACTTACTTTCTCCACTTCTGTATTTCCATTTCTTTGGTAAAGTTCTCAGGTATTTGTTCAGCAGCAACAGTGTGGGTCCCCAAGGTATAATTTGTATTTGAGCTATTGGTAGAAGCGTATAACTCTCGTGAGGAGTGTTTAACAGCTACAAGCAAGAAGTGTTGCCAGCAGTCATTATCTTCCTATCCAGATTTCCATTAGAAAACTGATTCTCAAAGTGTCTCTCTGTTTTTCATGTAAGAATTGCTAATAGTGAAATTACCACTCAACAGCAAACGTCCCTGCCAATTAGGGGTGGGGGAAAGAAATCTTTGCGTTTTGCTTTCTTGAAAAATAAAGGGAAGAAATCAAGAAAATTGAAGGGGAATTTCATCTCCTGCCAGTTCTCAGAGCATGGCTGGGTGTTAGTGAGCAGTATGGAGATAGTGTCCAGAGGCTGCTGTGGGGACCGGGCCACACTGCTAGGGAATGCGTGTGCAAGCGGTGCACTGGTTGTGTTGAAACAGTGCCACAGGCAATCTCTGAGATCTTCCCTGGGTGTCAGTCTCTCGGCAATATAGTTCAAAAATCAGGCTGCTGCTCCCTTTTAATTTAGCTGTCCTAGTTTGTACCTCAAGATGTTGGGACCTGGCTGGGGTACGCACCCACAGTCAAGGAGATGAGTGAGGTGCTGTCAGCCCTGCTCCCAGAGCAGTGATAAAAGTAAAAATCGCATGTGAAGGTGACGAGGGAGAAGGGTGGGAAATAGGCAGGGAGAAGAAGTGCATTGAATTAATTTGCCTTTGGGAGTTTTGCCCACTGTTTATAGAGATGATAAGGAAGTTAAAGGAAAGAATGCTGCAAGGATCAGCTAGACAGGGAAACTCACAGGGGACTGTGAGTACATGGGAGTGGGAAAGACAGTCTGAAACAATCTTCCAAATCAGTAAATGCAGAGGGCGACAGGATGCTGACCTTTTACTGTAACCAATGTCAGCTGCAAGTTGTAACTTTGTGCTATTAATTACAATTGAGCATACTTCTGGAGTGTTACTGGTGTGTTTCTGCTGTTGGCATTAAAATTTCCTCTTTGCCTCCTGCTCCACTCCAGTCCCCACCTCCTGCAACAGGATCAAGTTTCAAACTACACTCTGAGATTAAAAAAAAGGAAGAAAAAAAAAAAGAATAATAAGGAAGGGAAAAAGAGGGGAAAAAGTAGTTTGTACATCTTGCGGTTTTATGGCCTCCTAAGGAATTCCCAGTGTGGGCTACCTCCAACTGCAAATGCTTTATCTATGAATGCAAAGTTATGGTATTGGCTCGAATGTTGTATCTTTGCAGAAAGGATTAAATAGCTATTCAGTAGACAAATTGCTGGACAATTCCTGCTTGGGTAGTTTCTTCCTCAGACAAGTAATGAACCAAATGATTTGGATAGAACCAGAAGGAACCTATAGTTTTAACACTGAATCAAAACCAAAGTTTAATTTGAGGTTTGGGTTTTAGATGTACCCAAACCGCCCCCCTTCCTATAAATAACTCCAGATTTTAGAGATGTAGGTTTGGATCTGACTTTGGGGTTTGGACTCATTCCAGGTTTGGATTTTTGTCATGTCAAATCTGTTGATTTGCCGGAAAAATAGGGAATGTTGGTTCTGTAAGCAGGCTAATTGAGCAATACTTTTAAGAACACAAATTAGCAGCAGATATTTTTTTTTCCCTCTGATTGAGTCTCAGAGTCAATAACTGCTGTGAATCTGAGGAGAGGAGGAAAAAACATCTAATTGTATTAATGGAAGAACTTTAGAATAAATAACATTTACACAGTGACAGAGCCGCTAAATGTTTGGTCTTTCAATTAAACTTTTTGCGTGGTAGTTGCTTTACAGGACCAACATGTCTGCTCTACATCCTGCTGGAAAGGTAAAAGAATTCTGATTTTGATTGATATGAAGACTACCTGTCTGTCAACACACTTTTGCAAGAAATAGCAGAATGAAGATTTGCATAAATGCAGATATATACCATGGGAAACATATACTTCATCATTTTGATATTCAGATACAAGAAGACTCCATGATAGGAAGATCTTTGCCATATCATATTTCTGCCCTGGAACCCATTAGATTTCACAGTTGCCTCTTACTTTTTCTGGTGCTCATCCCAAATTAAAATATCAAGGTTTTGGATGGGTTTTTTTGTTTGTTTGTTTGTTTGTTTAATCTTAGAGGCAGAAATTGAAAGTCAATTTGACTGTGAGCTCAATGCGAGACATTGGAGGTCTAAGTCTTCTCAAGTGTCCAGTGCCTGGTCCTTTATGTGGTCTTGCAGACATTAAGCACATTGTAAAACTCTTTCTTAAGCTATCCCAAGTTGGACACTCTCAAGGCATGCATTTTTCTGAGGCGCTTCAATAATATGATATTGATGGACTTGTTTATAAGGTAATAAATTTTTCCCTCAGATAGATTGGTTTTTACTGTAGGAAAAAAACCCACTTGAGTCTAAAATGGACCATGAAGTTTTTGTATCTTTTCTTTTTTCCTACCCATGGTTTGCTACTGTAACAGACATTAACAAGAAAAATGACAAAAATAGCATGCATTTTCTTTGATCTTTCTCTGTGTGAGGCCACCTGGGGAACTGTTTACACAAACCAAATGATGAGAGAACTCACTTAAACAGAATATCCCTTTAAAACATTTTCTTCCACTTTGTTGGGGATTTTGATTGGTTGGTTGGTTTTGGGTTTTTTGTTTGTTTGTTGTTTGATTTTGTTTTTTTGTTTGGGTTTTTTTTTTTAAGCACAGAAATATTGCTTTCTTATTGCATATAAAATATCTATGTATGGAGCAGACATGAAAAAAATAATTTGTAGATAGCTCTCCCAAGAAACCTGACTGGTTGAAGGGGTCCAAGCCCCACCAGTCTGCTGGGAATAGCTTTTGAGCTGGCACACTTCCTAGCAGCTCCTCCAAGCTGGACTGGCAAATGCACATATTCTCCCTTTTCATCCCCTTTCCTGCTTGGCTGACTTAATATGGAGGATGTGTGGAGGGATGTTTTTAATGGCAAGATTTCATATGTTAAGGACGTCATGCAGGAAAAGAAATTTGGCATGTTGGCATCTGCTAAAGGCATTCGGCCCATCTTGATGTATGAAGGCCTGACACGACCATGGTGATGCTGTCTCTTACAATTTTATCTTAAAGACTTAAACTAGTCTGTTGTTGTGAATGTTTCTAGGGATACAAATCTCTTTTCCATACTCTAAACCAAAGCTGAAAGTGACAACTGACGATGATGTAAGTGTGAATTTTAGGTCGATCAGAGTCCCTCCTGACTGCCTCAAATAGTTTCCTGTACTGAACACTTGAAAAAATAAAAAAAGTCTGGATCCCAAACCAAACTCTGAAACTTTGTGCCTATGTTTGAAATATTGTATCCAAATAGCTACTGAAAAGACTTGTTTACAAAATGTTACACCTGCTGATTGGATTTCATTATCCAGTTTATAACTACTGTGCAGATGTCATCAATGTATTAGTTCATTGTGAATATTATTCTAGGTAAGTGTTTTCACTCCTAACTACTTTATATGCTAAAGTTATTTTTGTGCAATTTCAGGTTTAACCAATTTTCACGGTTTAGGTGTCAAATAATACCAACACCATACATTTTAGGTAGCTACGTGTGCATCCTAGACTCTTAGAAATAGACTGCATGTATACAGATTTCTGATCAGAAAGCAATTCTTCCTTGCCAGTTCAGTCATGCAAATTTGTGCAACTTCTTTTCAAATTGATTTGATCTATTCTGAATAGATCTATTCGATCTATTTTGTATTTTTATTGCCTGTTACTGCTTTTGATCTATAGGAGGATTGTGCACTACATATAATGCCATCCTCTTCTGCACTGTAACATAACAATTTTCATATTCTAAAATAGGCCTTTTGACATATTTCAAGATAATAGCAAGTAATTAGCTATAAATCTCGTTTTGTTGTTCATGTTGCCTTGTTCTTTCTAGAAAGGAGGGGGTCATCAGCTTGTTTCACAACAAAGAGCCCTTAAGAAAACCCTGAAACTCATTTTATTTTCCTCCATTTCTTAGAGCAGAATTGGGAAGGCTGAAGTTGTTTGAACTGCTTTCTGTGCTTACTCTGTTTGCTAGTGTCTTGAAGGCTCTTTCATCATACCTGTTTGGTTACAATAGGCAAGACGTAGAAGGCAACAGAGTTTCTGGGGAGGTTTATGAGCACATGGTTGTATTCCGTTTTGTCAGCAATCTGTTGTAAAAAGTGATGATTACATAGCTTATGTAGTTCCTCTATTAGCACCAAGTATGAAGAGGGGCAGTGCAGCCATACAGACGTTGAAAGGGGAAATGGCTTACCTTAAAATTAGAAAACTTAAAGGAAGAAAGGAAAGATTTTATTTAGGTTCCAATGTGTATGTCAAAATAACATATGAAAATGAGATTTCACTTTCATTTTTCTGTGCTACATTTTATAATTTATTAATGTGTTTTGCTTAGAAGTGTTTTTACTGGATTAAGAACAATTTCTCTTTTAAGTAAGTACATATATGTGTTTTTACAGGAGGTTGTTAGCAAAATATGTAGCTAAAGTTCAGTTTGTAGCCAGAAAAGTATAACTTAATGTTCATTGCACTTAATTCAATTGGCTAAATCAATCAACATTCAACCATGTAAAGCCAAATTTGATCCATTTCCAAAGAGATGCCTTAAATCCTGAAGGAGACAAAACTCTGCATACTGTATGTGCTTACCTAACTATAATGCAAGAAAGGTCAGTTGATGGAGGTTTTTTGCAATGGTTCTACACCTGTAACTGAAAAAACCCCACTGTTTCCTTAATAGCAGACTTTTTCCTTGTGACAGGAATTGTTGAAGTAAGTTGTTTAGTTTTTCAACCAGATTTAGCTTTTTTACACCGTTATACCACCACCATATCAGGATTGATTATATTGGAAAACAAACGGCTGAGATTTTTTACTTTCCATTGCATTAAAAATGATCAACTAACTTTGTTTTGATTTGGAAGATGAGCAAATTTGGGGATATTGGAATTCCACATGAAATTAAACCACTCTTGTTAATTCCCCTAGTAACACAGATCCTGAATCAGGCCAGCCAGCGTGCTCTCACCTTGAAAGGTGTTGGTACATCTCTTGGAATGCTTGGATGATCAACTCGTACAAATAAGCGCTTGGATCTACCACACACTGGTGTCAAACTCTGCCTCATGTTGTTTGACAGCTTTAATACTCTCTCCATCATGTCTCCCTGCCCTGGTTTGCTGAAATGCCTTAAGGCTATTGAACCAGATTAAGCCAGGTGCATCCATTGATTTACACTTTGTTTCAGAAAGTCAATAGCAACGTGTGGGTTTTGTTGCTGCTGTTTTTGTGATATGCTGCAGGCTAACTAGATAGAAAAGACAAATGATTTTATGATAGTTCATGGCAGGGGTCTGCAGACATCCATAGCAATACTGTTGCACTTTGGAGTGACTCTGCTTCCTAGTTAAAAAAAGGCGTTTTCAGAGTCCCTCAGCTGTTCTCTGTTTCTCAAGAGGTGGGATTGCTGTGACAGGCTGAACCTATACTCACATAGTTGTGTGTCCGATAAGGTCAAAGGCTTTGCTGCGGCCCCTTTCCAGGATGTTTCAGTTATAGTCACATAGTTGACTTACAGTATCAAAGTGCCATAAATAAAGTGTCATTAGTGGATCAGCAAGAAAAAACCCCAAACAAACAATTAAGGAATAAACTGTGGACGTAAACATGTTAACCTGAACTTTTGGCATATACATCAAACCTGAATTAACACAAACACTGCAAATGTTCCCCCAGCAGAGCCTTGCCTCTGATACCACAATGTCTTCGTTTCTGCTCTTGATGTATTCGGGCTTGAGGATATGGCCTTTATCCTAAGGCAACCCGGTATTTATCCATGATCTTTGCAGCACTTCCTGCTGGAGGAATTGTGCAAAGTTAACGAGATGACCGTCACTGTTTCACTGATGGTTATTACTGAACCCTACCTAACAAAGGAACACTTGGCCTCTAACCTGAACACCAGTCTGTATGGGGTAGCTGATACTAACAAACCTCCGGATCTGAGTTTGAGGGTTTTCTAGATTTACGAAACAGGGATAGGTAGCAATTGAATGCAGACTTTCTCCTGTCTCTCACAAGGGCATGGTTGCCATAAAGATAGGTGAAGTGTTACAAATCCTGCTCTTTCCAGGAACCATACTTGATGGTGTATATTGGCACCTTGTTTTTTAACTTACTTAAATATATTTTGATGACAGCTGCAGCACCTGAAGTGGTCAGAGATACAAGATATTCTCTCAATAAAGAGTTATTTGGTCTTGTAGTAGTTCCTGTGGAAAGTGTAATTTCAGTTAAGATTTGAGATTTAGCTGCATTATTAAATCCTTAGGTTGTAAGCCAGTTTCTTACTACCTACAGCAGGAAGTTGGAGAAGAGCTATGGGAGGTGGTGAGATGTAGAATATCAGTCTATGAGGAAGTACTACCTCAGAAATGGGAAGGAGGGAACTGGGGATGCAATGCAGAGATTGGTGCTCCTGGAGAACACAGAAGAGGTACCTTTTTGCAGCACTAGGCAACGCAAGGAAGACTTGTCAGCTAGCTATGGAAGCCCTAAAGCCATGTTTGCATGGTGCTACTCTGAATTAATAAAATATCTGTGTTTCCAAGGTGATTAAAGTGGCCAAATTCTGTTTATGACACAATGGAAATAAGCTCAAGAGAAGATTTTGAGTGAGAAGTGAGTTATTTCTTCCAAAATAGCCTTCTATGATGTTGTAACTGCTTGGCTAGATGAAGGGAGAGCAGCAGATGTCATCTACCTTGACTTCAGCAAGGCTTTTGACACTGTCTCCCATAACATCCTCATTATAAAATTAAGGAAGAGTGGGATAGATGAGGGGGCAGTGGGGTGGATTGAGTCCTGGTTGTGTGACAGGACTCAGAGGGTTCTAATTAATGGAGCGGGATCAAGTTGGGGGCCTGTGACTAGTGGTGTCCCTCAGGGGTCAATACTGGGCCCAGTCCTGTTCAACATATTCATAAATGACCTGGATGAGGGGACAGAGTGTATCCTCAGCAAGTTTGCTGATGATACCAAACTAGGAGGGCTGGCTGACACTCCAGAGGGCTGTGCCGCCATCCAGCGTGACCTGGACAGGCTGGAGAGCTGGGCAGGGAAGAACCTAATGAGGTTCAACAAGGACAAATGTAGGGTCCTTCACCTGGGGAGGAAGAACCCCAGGCACCAATACAGGTTAGGGATGGATCTTCCGGGAAGCACTACTGAGGAGAAGGATCTGGGAGTCCTGGTAGATAGCACACTTTCCATGCACCAGCAATGTGCCCTTGTCGCCAAGAGGGCCAATGGAATCCTGGGGTGCACAGGAAAGAGTGTGGCCAGTAGGTCGAGGGAGGTCATTCTCCCTCTCCACTCTACACTGGTGAGGCCACAACTGGAATACTGCGTCCAGTTCTGGGCCCCCCAGTTCAAGAGAGGCAGGGAACTACTGGAGAGAGTCCAGCGTAGGGCAACAAAGATGATTAAGGGATTGGAGCACCTCCCTTACGAGGAAAGGCTCAAGGAGCTGGGACTCTTTAGCCTGGACAAGCAAAGACTGAGGGAAGACCTTATTTATGTTTATAAGTATCTAAAGGGTGAGTTGAAGGATGTTGGAGCCGGACTCTTTTCAGTGGTTTCCAGTGATAGGACAAGGGACAACGGGCTGAAGCTGGAACATAGAAAGTTCCAGTCAAATATGAGAAAAAACTTCTTTACAGTGACGGTGACGGAGCACTGGAACAGCTGCCCAGGGAGGCTGTGGAGTCCTGTTCTGTGGAGATCTTCAAGACCCGCCTGGCTGTGTGATGTGCTCTAGGTGTTCCTGCTTTAGCAGGGGAGTTGGACCAGATGATCCCTAGAGGTCCCTTCCAATTCTGACAATTCCGTGATTCCATGAAAAGGTTTTTCTGCCTCTTGAATGAATATTTGTTAACTTCAGTGAGGGCCATATTGGGTAGTATTAAAAAGTTGATTGCAGATAAGAAGTTGTATGAGCTCATTTGATGAGATAATTGATTTTTTTTTTCCTTAAAATTTCCTAAGTCCTACAGTAATTGCTCTTGCACAGAGGAAGTTGACATATTTATCTATGGGATTTCATGCTGATAGTTTATTTTAGTATAAGGTGGGAAGATGAGTTTGGAATCTTTTTCATGCTCTATTAATTGCCAAGAAAATTATTTAATTGAGTTTTCATTTCTTTTACTAATCTCCCGCTGCTGATGCAACTTTTGACTCTTTGGGCAGACTGATTCTCATACTTGTCTACTGCTTCTTTGTGGATGAAAGCCATCACAAAGTTTTTCAGAAACTAGGCTTGGTTTCCTCTGTCCTTACCACAGGAATTTTCTGTTCCATGTGGCATTCTATAGACTCCTTGGTTCAAATCACCTTTTATTTGAGTGATAATGCTTTCTAATACTTTCTAGCACAAAAGCTGGAAATAGCAAACCCACTTTCTATGGAGTGTTACATAATCTCAGCTTGCATATATATAATGTCTTTTATTCAGAGGGAATCAAATGTACTCTTCAGATGATAGTCCTGCTTTAGGAGATAAGCTGTTCTCCTGAAGCCTTAGGGACACAATACATATCACAACCAAAATGCAACCACCATCAGGATAGAATTTCACTGTGAGAAGGGTATTGCAGTGGCCATATTGAGGAAAGGATGACTTTGAATGCACAGTCAAGCCATTACTCTTCCACAAAATGATGCAAGATTTTGAATTCATTTAGAAGAAAACATGTCCCTCAGTTTCTATGGTTAACCAATGAGGGGTAATACAAGATTTCTAGAACTCACCCTATTTACTGTGAATGGAAGAAGTAACAAGACATCATGGCAATGTACTAATAGGAATAAAGATTGAAGCAATGAAGATTGAAGGAACTGAAGATGAAGGAATCTCATGAAGTTGAACAAGAGGAAGTGCAAGGTTCTGCACCTGAGGAGGAACAACCCCCATGCACCAGCTGATGCTGGGGACCACCCAGCTGGAAAGCAGCTTGTGAGGAAAGGACCTGGAGGGACCTGGTGAACACCAAGTTGAACATGGGCCAACAATTTGCCCTTGCCACAAAGAAGGCAAATAGGATCCTGTGCTGCATTATATAAAAGTATTGCCAACAGGTCAAGAGAGGTGATTCTTTGCCTCTCCTCAGCACAGGTGAGGCCACACCTGCAGTGCTGGGTTCATTTCTGGGCTCCTCAGTGCAAGAGAGACATGGACGTACAGTAGAGAATCCAGCTAAGGGCCACAAAGATGATGAGGCGACTGGAGCAACTCTCGTATGAGGAAAGGTTGATATTGCATGGTAGTGTTTAGGGAAGTCGATTGTTTAATCCTGCTCAGGGCTGAAGGGCTGAGGGACCTCAGTACCACAGTTTAGCTGAAGACAAGCTGTTCTTACCTTTTATACTCCAACAGTTGCACTCTCAACCTGCTTTCACTTGCTTTATCTGTTGCAACACGTGTTGCACAAACAATAATTTTGGAATTCGTACAAAACCAAAGGTCCTTTGAGCAAAGGAGCATCTTTGGTCAAGCTTTCTTTATGAGATTTCAGGGTAGCTTGGTAATGGATGACATGTTGCCCCCACAAAAACAAAAGCAGCTTTAACTCTCAATTTGTCTTTGCTGACTACTGAGCAATTCTTATCTCTCAGCACAAACCCTATGCCTATGACACAGAAATAGGTGATCTTCCCTTTCTGCAGCCTTAGAGGTTTGAGAAGATTGCAGTTTTCTCTTAGTTCCCCTGTAAACTAGGCTGAGTATGCTTTCAGCAGGACAGTCTTACTAGAAGTCCCCTTGGATTCCTTGAACAACAGAACTGATACGCAAATATATTTTCATGGTTTACACTTGTCCTCCTCACTTATGTAGCAGGGACGACATAACATATGTATTGGGTTTTTTTGCCTTGTGAGCTGTTAAATTGCAACAGTTAATACTTAAGTGTATTACCACATGTAACTGAAATCCTCATAATTGGTGTGAATGTGATTAAAGAAATCCCTTACCCCTAAGGCTTTTGAGTGAATTTCCTTCATTTTGCTGACTGATAAGGGCTGTCATATTTGATCTAACATCAAAAGTTTGGAAAGAAAAAGCAGAATCAAACAAAACTATTTTTTTTTTGAGGTTGAGTAGGAAATTTGTAAGTTACGTGAGTACAAATAATTGTGCCTCTTCACACTGTACTTGTTGAGATGGAGAGGCGTTTTGTTCTTGGGGGATTTTGAGCAAATAGTTGCTACCATCAGAGTGGATTGCTTCAATGGGTGGCCCAATTCCATGGAAAGCACGTAGCCTATAGGTAAAACTGAAGGAAGCAGAAACATTCATTGATTTATCTTAATTACAAGATACATCCACTTCCCATCTTGGCTGTGTTTAACAGTTATTTCTAAGCACTGTAAATCATGCATCTGAGCATATTTTTGGAAGGCTACAAACAGAAATTAGGAATTTTCCCCTTTACATTCACAAAAAAAGAGTAGATTTGTTTGCTTTTTTTCTTGAGGTCACTATTTTTATTTATGGTTAGGGTTGGATGATAGGGGGATAATAACCACTTAAAATGCATGGGCCAGATTCTCACATGTCATCACTTTGCATTAGTAGAGTAACTGACTTTTATGATATTAAACTAGTTGAAGGTAGTGGAATCATATAGCCTTATCCGCTATGTACAGTAATGGTTCTGAAAACAAAGCAAAATACACAAATGCAAGAAGCAGAGAGGTTTTTAGTACAGGCGGGTTGGGGTAGATGATCCAGCCACCTGTTACAATTGCAGTGGGCAGAAGACTGGGAGCAGAGATTTCTAATCCTGGCTGCTGGTTCCTTGTTTTATGTAATTCATTATGTTTATGATGATAGGGCCTAGATACTTAAAAAAAAAAAAAAAAAAGGGCTCTTAGAATTGCTGTGAATTACTTGTTGCAGAGAAGAGGGACAAACAGGACAGAGAGAAGTCTCAACTGCAGTTGCAGTGTGAACAACGCAACAACAGCAGATGCCAGTCTGGTGTGATGACTGGGGAGGGAACATGTGCTGAGGTGAGGAAGATTACATAAAGAAAACAGGATGAAGGGAAGGAAAAATGAGAGACAAAATAAAATAAGAAGAGGATAGAGGAGCAGGTGTGGTTAAGGACAGAAGAAGAAAGGAGAAGTTGTGTCAAGCTGGTCACTTTCTTTTTATGCCTGAGGTGTCTTGCTTTGACCACTTTTGCAGACATTCTCCAAGGCGAGTTCACCAAGAGCGAAGGCGTCTCTCCAAAATATGAAGGGTTCTGGGGGAGGAAGCTGATCCTTACCCTGACTGCTTTTCATTTAGTCTTTTTTCTCCCTAATTTTGCTGCTGTTTCTTTTAACTTGGCAGGTTATCTAATCACGAGTCTTGGTTTCTCCAGGTGTGAAAGCAACTATCGTCTGAAGATGAAAAGTGATATAAAAATGCTCAATCATTCTTGTTCATGTCAGGCTTTGCAATGAAACTGGTTTCTCACCTGTCACCTGTCTGTGCTTGTTCTTCATAATCTTTTTAATGAATCTGCTATCATCAAACTAAGCTCTGAGATGAGCTCAGGAATATGTTATCAGTTTTAAAGAACTGAAGGTGAGGATGACTCTACAAATGGAATGTTTTTAACATTTATTATTTTGGACGGGCTTTTATGGCTACCTGTGTTGTAAGCTTTAGGCTAAACTAATTGGTATGCGGGTGTTCTTCTGCCATCTAACATTATCTGAAACTGCAATATAATTCAGATGAAAGTGAGACTTGATAATTTCGAGATGGATGGACAGTACCCTAAGTTCTTTAAAGGTTTTAGTCAAATAGTCTTCTGGCACAGAACTAAAATGGTAAAAGTTTAGTTAAGTAAGAACTTGTGGCAAGAACTTTCAATCTACAGGAAGTCAACATGCAATCTTCATATTAACCATGCCTATGATAAGTTTTTAAGTTGACATTTGAAAATTAATGAAACATTTCATTAATTTCACAGCTTTAAGCAAGTCTACATTTCAAGATTTTTATCTGGCAATATTTGACAAAGCCTCTTTTCCCAGTGCAGGATAGGCTCATGGGGTTTTTGAGCATCATCTTTTGTAAGACAGGTTCCCCACTCCGAGGTTAAATTTTAAAACTAAAGGAAAAAAAAAGGAAAGCAATGGGAGAGTAATTTTAACTGCTATGATTGTTGGAATATTCCAGCTTCTTATTTCTTGAGTTTGATATTTTTCTTTTTTTAGCCTCTGAATAACCCCAGACCTTATCTCACTGAGTCTTTTTTCATCTCCTAACCCAAATCGTAGCAGTACTTAGGAAAATTTTACATGTGAAAAACTTTAAACTCCTATTAGATTTTATCAAGTATGTCCATTTACTCTTCATAAACCACACACTTAGCACTAATCCTTAAATTCTGCATGTTTATTATGCAGGATAACCAGAATTTCTGATTTGAAAACTTCATGATGCTTTAATCAGAAATGTTTCAGTAACTTAAAAAAGATATAGACTTAAGCCCTATTAATTCTTTAGTCTATTTGAAATTGTGCCAATAATCTTTAATTTTCTGGGATCATGATGCACATTTATCACTCATCATCTGCACTATTCAGTCAATAGCTCAGAAAAATAGCAAGTTTTAGCATAAAAGAAATTTAGAAAATGCCTTCTAGCTGGACTTATGGTGGTGTCCACATCAAGTCACTGACTCTGGAACAGCAACAATAGTTTTCTGACACTGTTGTTCGTATGGACAATACTTACTGCATTGTTTCAAGGTTGAAGAAAATGAAAAACAGGAGCTGCTAAATGATAGCAATTCACGGCCCCCATTTTCTGTGCTACTTTTCTTGGGTGGATGAACCGTGCTTTTCAACATGACATTTTGTCTTCCATAGCACACCTAGTATTGACTGGACTCAGATGATGAATGCAGAGTTTTACTTGTATTCTGTTACTATTTGCATGATAATCATGTATCAGAGATTATTCTCTACACACAAAAGCAGGAAAAATATGAAGAATTTAATTCTCTGCTTGAAGATGATGCCCATCACCATGTCTTTTGTACACTTTGCTTTCCGTAAACCCAGAAAAATGCCAGAGCACAAGCCACCAGCAGTATGGTGAAACAGTGGTATTGGAGGCAAGAACAGCCCAAGCTCTGAGCGCTGTCCCAGCATCCAAGCATGATTTACTGTGATTAAAGCCCTAGAGTAATATATTGCAGGTAGAGAAAGGAGGAGTAGTACATTTTATTCTCTCAAATTGTTCTTCCATCTTCTGAAGAGTTCAGGAGCTGAGTTCTGAAGAGTTTATTTAATTTTTTTTTTTCATATTTTTATTACTGTCAAGAAGACATGGTCTGCCATGTGGAGAAGCAGGACCACTGGTGTGTGTACAAACACATATGAGGACACAATTCTTGAGTCAAGGTCTTTCCATGGAAGAGACAACAGCATGATAAGAAATATTAAATTATTTTCCTTCTGTTATTTTTCTGCAGAGGCCTGAAACTCTGCTGGAAATTTAAAATGTGCTGATTGTGAAAGTTGCTGTTTGTATGCTGTTTACACCTTTCTAAACACTCATAAGAGTTACTTTGCCTTGGACTCTGAATAGTCAGCTTGACTGCTTTTCTGTTAAAAATCTTTTATGATACAAATGGAGAACCAGTCTTGCCCTGAAGACTTTGTTGTTTGTTTTTGTGTTTGTATATGTGTTTTAAAATACTCTGATTAGTACTTAGTGGTCAGGCTTGCTTTATTCGAAACTGATTTAGCATGCAGTATTATTGAGTAATAGGCCGCTGTGAAATGTGTCAAAATCTCAGTATCCAGCAAAATTATTTTAGGCTAGAGAACTAGAAAGAACCAATCTAGGTTTTTTTATAAGAGCATTGTGTCCCTTGCTCTTCTTATAACAGGCAGTATCTCCAAAACCGTAACTAAGCTGCCTCATACACATCTAGAAATGTAGAGGCATCAGGCAGGGAAGTGAAAGCTCAGAACCCATAAACTGCCTTCTTTGGGGCTCTCTGAGCATAGCTTGTGTGGAAGGGGCTGTGCGACTGGAGGCACAGTCATCACATCTTCCTGGCCACATCACCCAAGAAAAGCCATACGGTAACAGACCTTTAAAAAAATTATCCTAGGTGTAGTCAACCTCTGCTCCTACCAAACAGACCATTAAAAAAGTGTAGAACTGAACTGTAGTTACTGTGATATTTTAAATTTTCCTGACTATGATACTCATGTTAACCTTAATAGAAGCTTGAAGAAATAAATTAAAATGTGTGTTTAGCACCAGAATAGAAATTAAAGAAAAATAAAATAAGCATGCTACTGTCCATTTAAAATGTCTTCTGAGAACATTAATGTGAGGAGTCAGCTCTGAAGATCTGTTTTCTCCTATTCCACATCTTCCTGTTTTAATTGTTGGACTGAGTTTTCACAACACTGAGAAAGTCTTGTGCAATTTATAGACCAGAGGTGCTGATTGTATGCAGAAACCTGCAATAAATTTATATTCATTGGTACAGCTGAATTTCTCATCAATAAGTGATGTACTGTATTGTCCAATTAGGATTTCTGAGCTGTCATGTGCCAAAATATCTTTAATTTAAACATAGATGTAGTATTTAGCTGAAAGAGAAGTTCAGCACAATTTTTGAAAGCTGAACGTTTCCACATATGAAAAAACTAAACGACTATGTTTCAATTCACTGATGGTTATTTATACCTCAGAACTTACTGTCCTAAAAGTGTCTGTCCCATTGGAAATATGATTCAGATGCCCTGAACTGAAGAAATATTTTCCTTTTTCCTGTGTAAAATATGAAACAAAAGACAACTGAAAAACACCTCATTAAAACAGTTCCTTTATCCTTCTTTGACAAAGAAAATTGTAAAGATGCATGGCAGTTTCCTTACATAGGTGGTCTATTGTATGTGCTAACCTCCCCATGACCTCTGAAATACACTGCAAGTTATTTGGTGGGTTCTGAGGATTTTTAGTGTGTTGAAAATCAACCTATTGTGCAATGAGAGTTTTCAGGTTTTCAGTCCATTAGAGACTAAGTTTCAAAGTCTAAGAGACTTCTTTCAAAACCATTTGGCCAGTTCCACTTGTACCTAGGCTAGGTGAATGTTTTAACCAGGGTGATCCTTCCCTACTGGGCCATGTTCCCTTAGCCTTTCAGGAAGACAGAAGTAGGTTTTCGTGATCATTTTCAGGGAGCTGACCTCATCAATGTATGTATGCATGTATATGTGGTCTTTAAATATGCTCTTGGGGTGACTACCACAGGTACATTTTACCATCCTTTTCTTATAGGCTAAATATCTTTGCATATACAGAGGCAGGGAAAGGAAGCTTCTTTAGCTAAGGGAAAATAGAGACTGTGGGCCAGATCCTCAGCTGGTATAAATCATGCTTCCTCTGCTGAAGCCACTGGAGACATACCAGCTTACTTCAGAGAGGAAGCAGCCATGTGTTCTTTGTGACTTTCTTTTTTAGAAGCATCTTTATAGAGTTGCAAATGTGTTTCATATCCTTGGTCCTGGGAGGAGACCAAGCCAACACTTGAGTACATTACAGCATTTTAAATACAGTAATTTAACGATGCCCGTTAATCAGTCAGCTCACTCACATGGAAAGTCTTTACAAATGAGAAAATATAACTTTCAGTTGTTACTGTTAGACTGAAATTCTCTTTTTAAAAAAAAAATATAATTGGTCTCATTTTTTTCAGTGCCAAGTAAAAGCAGAGGCATTTTCCACCCTCTAAATCTTCCAAACTGTCACTACCCATAGTCTGAGACAGTTGCGAGAGAGGAGCTGAACTGCTTCAGGGTTTAATGTGGTCTCTGTGAGGGCTGGGTCTGTCATTGCCCAGTGATGTAATTTCATTAGTTTGTAAAAAAATGGTTGGGCTGGGACAGTTTGCTTGCATATATTTACATTCCTACTACTTATATAGGGAATCAATTTTTAAAAGCAGATAGCAGAGACAGGATGGAAATGTTCTTGCTTTAACTGGTGCCACGTGGCTGCATCAGCCCATTTAGGGGTGAGCCAGGGACAGAAACTCTGCAGTCTTTCATCAGTCTGACATACCTATAGTTGATTGGCACATAGAAATACTGCCAAATTAACAATAAAAGGGAGGAAAAAATATCCCTGAAAGTGTTCTTATGAAAGTTGCTTTCCTGAGACTTATTTAATAGGCCAGGGAGGACCATTAGATCATCCCAGCTCACCTTCTGTACATCACAGGCCATTAAAATTTTGCTTAGCTATCCCTATATTCAGCCCCAAAGCTGTCATCTGGATTAAGCATTTCTGTCAGAAAGCAGCAAGGGTGTCCAGAGAAGGAACAGGAAAGACCATGGTACTGCCAGCATCTGAAGCTTTAGATGTTACAGTATGCTGTATATGTAAGGTTTGTCCAGACAATCTCGGGGGGTGAACCAAACTCTACATTGCAAAGTAACGTTCGAAAGCCTTAGAAAAAATGGACCTGTTAGACCTTGTGAATCTAACATCACAAGAAGTTCCCTCCACATTTTAGAGCTGGAAGTTGGGAGGGAGCTATGGATGTGGTTGAAGTTGTTCTAGGTGAGTGCCTGGGGAAAGGGCCATATTATAAGCAGACCTATAGTGTGTCCGCTAGGAACAACTGGACTTTCATCATGCATCAGCAATGAAGCATGCCCAGAAATGACTGTGTTTTTGGCAAGGGTTAGTATCATCTCCATAACATGGGAGGAAAAGATCTAGAAAAGCCCATTTGTGCCCAGGTGATGTTCCAGCTCTGCCTCAGGACTAGTGGTACTACAGTTGGACTACGAAGAAACCCTGTTTTATAGATGTATGCATATGCCAGGTGAAGGAAAGATATATGATTAGGATCTGTAAGCCCTGTGAGGAGAGTGTTAGATGCTCTGATTTGCAGACAGAAAGAGTGACTTTATGTGTTTCTGTGTTGTCTCAGACTTTATTAACAGACATGTTATGCTCTTGCTTGCTTTCTTTCCCTCCACCTGCGCGACACTGGTTTTGCAGCCACATCTGACTGTTACCATAAAGCTTCAAGTCATTTGGGGCTGGAAGGACTGATACTGCACAGGACAGCATAGTTACATATATGCAGACATAAAAACACAAAGGAAAGAAACAGAAAAAAAAAAAAAAGGAACTCCAAACTTCATCACTTTTAATCATACATCTGGATTGCGGAAGCTGAAAATGGTTGTGTCCAATGCAAATCTAAACAGATCACCTATGTGGGCCAATAGTAAAATGAAGCAATGACCACTCTGTATTGAGAAGAAGTTTCTACCAAGTCTCATGGTGCTAAAAGAAAACAGAAAAAAAAGATGGGTATGGCATGGCTAGGTAACAAGTTGATCTGGGTAAAGTGGAGCTCATGTGAGATTATCAGCTGGTGAACTAAATCCTTAATGATGCTTGGTTGAGCATTGCTGTTCTTTTCAGGCAGTAGTCACAGAGTGACTACACCACAGTGCTTTCATGAATGTGGGATCAGATTGCCTTGCTTCCTGTTCTACTCATCACATTCTATCCTGCACTTAAACACTTGTGCTTGTAGCACCCTACACTTTTGCTCTGCAGAATCAAGTCCACAGCATTAAATTTTGGAACAGAAGTTATTGATGTGTTCAGTATTGCCTCCTTCAGTATTTAGCATTAGCTGAATGTGAGCTTCTGTTTGTAAAATGTTTCTTCACGAGAAAAAAAAAATCCAAAAAAAGTTTGTATTATTCTGTGCAAAAGTATGTTGTAACTGATCTGCTAGGCCCTCTTGTTTGAATTTACACTGTAATATGGCCATTAGGTAGTAGTTTGAAATTTAGCTCTCAAAAGAATATAAAATGCTAACTAATTAAGATGGCTATTTCTCATACTACAAATAACTAAAGACTATTAAAATATCCCTAATGAGGATAAAACAGTTGTGTAATGTTCAAAGCTATGACAGCGCTCTGTAAGACTAATGAGTAAATGCCAACTGATTACAAAGGACACAATTATAGAGGGTTAACAGCTATGAAATTAATAATGCTTGTTAATCTTTAGGTAAGGTTTAATAATCACTTGATAATTATTTAATTTACAATAACTCTCCATATTAAATCTAAATGAAGCGTTATGTTCCCAATTTGATATTTGTGGCTTTAACCATGCTACTGGGAGTTGGGCAGCTAAAGCCTTGTTCTTAGCATTGAGACCATATAATCTGAATAGGAACCTTAATTAAGTGTTACCAAATGTATTTTACTTGGCAGTAGAAGGAGAAAGACGAAGTCTTGGATCTGAACAGAAGCTTCAGATCTACTGGCAAGTGAATGTGTGTGTTCAGGGGGAGGAAGGGCTGTGATCCATGCTTGATTTGTTTTGTTGGAACATGGTACAGCAGCTAAGATTAGATACCTGCAGCTTGGGCCAAGCTTTAAAAAAGTTAGGGGGTGGAGTAGGACAAGAGAGAGAGAGAGAGACAGAGAGAGGGAAATAAGTCAGCAGCTGACTTTGGTGTCATTCTGTTGCCTGTGTCCTGCTCCTTAGCCATTCATTGTGGCTGTGAGTGGTTTCTGGTTGCAGATTGTGTTTTCTTTTCTCATCTATTGACATACTAAATGCTCAGTAGTAATATTAACTGGGTGAACATTATTCTTTTTCAATTAAAGAGTGGGTAAAAAAAAGTATATAAAGCCTAGAATTTTAATCTAGATATCTTTGTGTTTGGGAATCCCATTTCACTGCTTTGCTTAACAGTTCAAGCTTAATTTTTGGTAGAACCAGTACAAAAATGTGACCATAGAATCATCTAGGTTGGAAAGGACCTTAAAGATCGTCTAGTCCTACCATCAACCTAACTCTGATAAAAAAAAAGAAAATAAATAAGCAAAAAAAAAATTTGCTAAACCATGTTCTTGAGGACCATGTCAGCCCGTCTTTTGAACACCTCCAGGGATGGTGCCTCAACCACTTCCCTGGGCAGCCTATTCCAATGCTGGATAACCCTTTCCGTGAAGAAATGTTTCCTAATATCCAATCTAAACCTCCCCTGGCGCCACTTGAGGCCATTTCCCCTTGTCCTATCTCCTGTGACTTGGGAGATGAGAACGACCCCGACCTCTCTACACCCCCACTTCAGGCAGTTATAGAGTGTGATAAGGTCTCCCCTCAGCCTCCTCTTCTTCAGACTGAACAACCCCAGCTCCCTCAGCCTCTCCTCATTAGACTTACTCTCCAGACCCCTCACCACTTCGTTGCCCTTCTCTGGACCCATTCCAGCACCTCAATGTCTTTTTTGTGGTCAGGGGCCCAAAACTGGACACAGTACTTGAGGTGAGGCCTCACCAGTGCCGAGTACAGGGGGACGATCACCTCTCGGGCCCTACTCGCCACGCTGTTCCTGATACAGGCCAGGATGCTGTTGGCCTTTTTGGCCACCTGGGCACTCTGCTGGCTCATGTTCAGCTGACAGTCGACCAACACTCCCAGGTCCTTTTCTGCCAGGCAGCTCTCCAGCCACTCTGCCCCCAGCCTGTAGCGCTGCAGGGGGTTGTTGTGACCCAAGTGCAGGACCTGGCACTTGGCCTTACTGAAACTCATCCTGCTGGTCTCAGCCCATCGATCCAGCCTGTCCAGATCCCTCTGCAGAGCCTCTCTACCCTCCAGCAGGTTGACACTGCCACCCAGCTTGGTGTCGTCTGTGAACTTACTGAGGGTGCGCTCAATCCCCTTGTCCAGATCATTGATAAAGATATTAAAGAGAACGGGTCCTAGTATCGAGCCCAGTGGGACACCACTTGTGACTGGCCACCAGCTGGATTTGACTCCATTTACC
The DNA here is from genome assembly GCF_001431845.1 of Calidris pugnax. Lineage (NCBI taxonomy): Eukaryota > Metazoa > Chordata > Aves > Charadriiformes > Scolopacidae > Calidris > Calidris pugnax. The sequence continues at coordinate 6,069,638 of NW_015090986.1, read as the reverse complement.
ACCACTCTCTGGGCCCGGCCTCCAGCCAGTTTTTAACCCAGTGGACAGTATACCCATCCAAGCCATGAGCAGCCAGTTTCTCCAGGAGGATACTGTGGGAGACTGTATCAAAGGCCTTGCTAAAGTCCAGGTAAACGACATCCACAGCCTTTCCTTCATCCAGCAAGCAGGTCACTTTGTCATAGAAGGAGATCAGGTTTGTCAGGCAATTCATGATTCAATACAGTGTTTATGCAAATACTGGTGTCCCTCTTGACTGTGCCAGGTTATTTGAGTACTCCTGTCTTTAAGCCAGCACTTAAGTCCTGCTGCAGTCAAACAGCAGAGCACAGAAATGGGAAATGGATTCTGTACTGATTCTTGCATTATGAGCATTATTTGCCACCTCAGCTTGATCTGACAGTCCCCGTTAAAGGTAGAAGAGGTATTGCAAAGTGTGGAATGCAAAGCCTGACTTTCTGATCTCATAATGGAAATTAAGTTTGTATTTTCATTGGGTTGCAGAACAACACAACTGAAGAGAAGGAATCCCGACAACTTTAACTCCTCCAACACTTTAAAGATGCTTTCACAATTTGTATACATTGCAAAAAACTAAATATAGATTCTACTCTATTATTGTATTACTATATTATTGTAGTGCATTGAAAATGTATGATCCAAAAGTAAACAAGTATGTCAGTAAATGTGGGTATTAGCAAAGCAATTTACCAGTATGTAGTTATTTATCAGTTAAGGCATATGTTCACATGTTGGGTTTTTTTATGTCATGTTGGTCTGTAATAGTGTTAACAACAAAAAGCTAAATAATTTAAATTGCCCGGTAATTAATTTCTGAAGCATTTTTCTGTCACAATGAATCTTGTGAGAATGCAAAAAAAACACCAAACCAATACCCACAACAAAACCTTGTTGTCATTATGCAAGGTAAAAAAGTTGTCATATCATGAAGTTACAGAATAGAATAAAAAATTAGTGTGTTTGGATTTTTTTTGCCAACATGGAACAAAAATCTTTTAGTAAAATAAGAAAAACCATATTATCTGGGAAGAAACTTTATTCATCTCTCTTTTTCACTGCCAAAATTCCTCCCAAAACTTTTTTCAACTGCTTTGTTTTGGCTTCCTGCTAAATATGAAAAACCAAAACCCAGTAAAAGTACTTTTTTATATAAGAGATCTGCTATAAGCAAAAATGTGAAAAGTACATTACATTAGCCAGTAGTCTTAATAATTAAGAAAGCATAATAAAAACACCCTACAGAAAATTGTTAAATTATTCCAGGATAATAAGAAAGGCACACACTTTTAATTTTATTTCAAAAACTTTGGAATAAATGCTGCTGGAATTCTTACAGAAATAAACTTGAAAACCCAGTAAACTAATAGCAGAGTATTTGAGAAATGCAAGTGAAAATGTCTCCTAAATAACTTTTAAAAAATAATAGCAGAAATTTTTTTTGTAAATCACTAAGTGTCAAAGAAACCACTTTGTGCTATTATGGTTTTTTCATTGGCCTTTGCAGAAGTAGTTATTTGTAATGTTCATCCAGAACTTTTGGCCTGAAAATCACAAAACATTTTCCAGAGTAATTGAATCAAGCTTCACAGTAGTGTAATGCAGTACATATAGCATTAATCCATTTTATAGATGGAGAAAGTAATTTAGCTGGGATTACAGTTTGCCCAAGGTCACACAGCAATTCTGTGTTAAAACTACCACTAGTTCTTTGTAGATATTATTATCAATTCTAGGCTGTGACCTCTAGACCAGTTAATTAACATTCAGTTCCCATATTGTTCTTGATTGGTAATGAAGTAAGCAAATATAAATAGGGCTTGACAATTTTTCAAGTGGAGTTTGTAATAAGAAGTATGCTATAAGGAATAGAAAATGAGTATTAAGCCATGAAACATTATTTAAGAACATTGAAAGCAACAGAGAAAATAACAGTTCACAAAATTCTATTTAGTAATGGTCTTTCAATACTCAAATCTGGTGCTTACACTAGCAACTATTATCCCCAGTTAATGAGTTTGACAGTATTGCAGGAGCTGTAATTTTCACAGGGAAGAACTTCTCCCAAACAGTTTCAGAAATGAAGCAGATCCAAGAAGCTTGTCTCCCATCATTGCATTTTCTTTCATTTTTTACCTACAGCTGTAGGTATCAAAGAAGCTACAAAGAAAATTCTGTTCTTTGGTTGTAGTTGACTTATTCTTCCCATCTTTTAATATCCCCAACGAATAAGCAGGACATGGTAGAATCTGAAGAAAGAAAAGATGTTTACAAATGCATCAGCATTGTCTTCCTTCCATTTGTTTGTTGAAAGAGGACTGAACTGTGACTTAGTTAAATTATTACACCTGCTTTACCTAGGACTGATTTAGTAATAGTAGCTTGGAAATGCACAAATACAGGTTTTGAGGACATATTTTTGAATAGTAGGACTTAAATTAGATATGACTTGTCTCTTTTGACCTGCAGGGTACCACGCAAGACATCTATTTACTGAGGCAAACAGTAACACAACAGTAGACACAACAGAAATTTGTATTGTACCCTAAAGGTCGGTTAAAAATTGTGCTTTTTTATTCCTAAAAATTTTTTGTAAGTTCTGACATTTAATTAGTTGTTTGGTTGTTATTTCGAAATTATTGTGAGTTTGTTGGTATCTGTCTTAATTCATTTAGGTTTTAAGTGATAATTATGCCTGGAGACCACAGGATAAGTACTTGCATCACAAATGGCAAAGAATGCAAGCTGCTAGCTTTGAAATCAGTTCTGAACTTCCTCAGAGCTTGGGATGCTTAGATTTTGCTTACTATGAGGAACAGGTCAAGCAGGGTCTCATGGAGCATTTGAAATTTCTTTTTTGTATTTGGATGGTTCTGATAGGCTGCTTTATTTTCTTGCATGCCCAGACATAAACATACAGATTGAGATGCGTAATTTGTTCATGTTTCTGTCATGGTCTCTTAGTCAAAAGACAAACTGAACTGCCCTTCATGCCTCTCATGAACATTTTCTATTCCAGTTGGGCATCTTGTTCTGAAGAAGCTGAAAACACCAGCTTTTAAAGAATTTGAAATTGACACTTTCAATTACTCAGTTTCATGGTATTTGGAATCATGGAATCATCTAATGGTTTAGGTTGGAAGGGACCTTTAAGAATCATCTCATCCAACCCTTCCTTGCCCCTCCCCGCCTCTCCTGCCACAGTCTGGAAAGGGAGGTCTTCCAGTAGATCATGGTGCTCATGCCTGGGTCCAAGCTGACCTTGAACACTTCCAGGGATGGGGCATCCACAACTTCTCTGGGAAATCCCTTCCAGTGTCTCACCACCCTCACAGTAAAGAGTTCCTTCCTAATATCCAATCTAAATCTATGCTCTTTCAGTTTAAAACCCTTGCCCCTTGTTCTGTCATTACAGGCCCTGGTAAAAGATCTCTCTTCATCTTTCTCATAAGCCCGTTTTATATACTGAAGGGCTGCAACAAAGTCCCATGGAGCCTTCTCTTCTCCAGGCTGAGTAACCCCAGCTGTATCAGCCTGTCCTCACAGGAGAGGTACTCCAGTCCTCTGATAATTTTTTTGGCCCTCCTCTGGAACATTCCAACAGGTTTGTGTCTCTCCTGTGCTGAGGATTCCAGAGCTGGATGCAGTGCTCCAGGTGGGGTCTCACAAGCATGGCATAAAGGAGGACAATCATGTCCCTTGACCTGCTCTCCATGCTACTTTATGCGCAGCGCAGGATATGGTTGGTTTTCTGGGCTCACTCTGCAAGGGACACACTTTCCCATCATTTTCAACAACGTACCTTCTCTCTCTGTTCTTGTACCTATTGACTGTCACAAGTTTTTGTTGGGCAGCTTTATGTTCTGTCATGGTCTGAAAAAGCTGCAGTGGAAGACTGGATAGTGAATGCAACCCACAGGGATTTTTTTGGATTATTTTCTTCTCTTTTGTTTATGCGTTTCTACTTGCTGAAAAGGCAGCTTGCCTGCAGTTTGCAGATGTGCTCCAGAGCAAGTCTAAAGAAGCCCTTGGAGAAGGTCTGAAAGTGCACCTGAGATACATCACACCTGGGACAGAAGGAGGAGTGGGAAGCAATCCTTCCTCCAAAGCCAGGATGGGCTTCAAGGCAAAACACTGCTTGCCTGTGGCATCCTGTCTTGTGCCCCAAGGAGGGCAGAGCACACCTGTGTCAGTCCAGGGCCATGCCCTTACACCAAGGCTCTGGTTCTGCACAGCAGCATAAGCCCAGTGACAATGACTCCTGAAATATCATTTGAAAATATGGTAATCATCCTGGTAAACCTCTAGTCTTTCTCCTTCATGTATGTGTTCCCTCTGCAAGCAATCCCCAGAAGGGAAGCAACATTCTTGTTCTCTTGATCTCATGGTAACACTGGGATCTTGTGTGCTAAAGATGTCTTCCCTGTCCTGGCATGCTCCTGGGGTGGTATTAATAGTAATACAAGAAAAATAAGGGTGATATTATTAAGACTGTTACATTAATCTGGTTTGAAAAGGAAAGCTTTTCACATGACGAAGAAAGCAGGAAGTAAAAGTATGCAGAACAATTTGAGGGCATGTCTGAACTTTCCTAGGCAGCACGGTCATCCCACTCAACAAGTGGGAAGAAAAAGAAATTAAAGAATGTTCTTTGTTTCCAAATTCCAGATTGGTGGGTTTGCTTTTAGACATGTTTCAGTCTCCAGTTGTGTCTGGAAGGATTTTTCTTTTCCATTTTAATATCTAATTTTCCATAACCATGTAAGTAAAAGTTTTGTATGTTCTGTGTATACTTCAAATTTTCACTCTAGTAAGGTATTTAAAAAATCAGAAATCCCTGGCTGCAGGAATAGAAAAAGTTCAAAGTTCATCTCATAATCATAAGCAGACATCTCTCTCCCTCTCATCATACATTCTCTCCCCCTGCTTCTCTCCACTTCTTTTTTTTTTTTTTAAAAAAAAAAGAGGTCAGAATTAAATATCCACTTTTTCTCTCTTCCTCTGTCTGGATGAGCTGTAATGTCATATTATGATAGTTTTATCAAAAGCTAACAACTTTGGTTTGGCATAGAACTATATAATTTTAGAAAATATAAAGCAATAGTTTAAAAGCTTGGGCTATGAAAGGAAGGAATACTGCAGCTTAGTAAAAGCATATGTTGCTTATGGGGACCTCACAACCACATTCAAATTCAGCTCTTGCCAAATCACGTTACATTGCTAGAACTCTTTCTTTGAATTTCCCCAGTGAGGCTCATATGGCAGGATCTATGTTCCTGCTATACAGTATTAAGGAGGTTCATGGGCCTCTCTCTACCTTTTTTCTTTATTTCTTTTATAAAATGATTATGCATTTAGAAATTCACAAATCGAGAGCTCGTTACATCTTTTGTTTTTTTGAAAGCGTGATTCCCAACAAAAGTTTCTAAAAGTCATAGTAACGTGGCAAAAACTTCATCGCATATACAGACATTTTTCTGTTCAGACAGTTCTGTGCTGGGAGCTGATGACTTTGTTTTATAGTGAGGCACATGTATTGTGTGGAAAGTATATTTGACTGCAACAGAGTTTGAAATCTGAGTGCAGCAGTTATAGAGAGCTAGAGCGGTGCAAAACTATCTAGGTTTAGTTCAGAAAACATTTATAATTTTTGCAAAAGACCTACTTACAAATCTTTAGATAGAAATTTTTTCCACCTCTTTTTTCAGATACAGTTGTTTTTAAAACTTAAGGGAAAAAATGTACAAATGCTGTTATTACTGTTATCTTAGAGAAAACCCGTAAAAAGAATAGAAATGCTTGTTTTCTTCAAGAATCCACAAAATATTGTGAAGAATTTTATTTTCTGGGCTCATTTTGTAGACAGGATTTTTTTTCCTATATTCATAGTAGGGGACATTTAAGACACAAATCTAACTGAAAGCTCAGAGGACAAATTCTTTGGTATGTACCAGCAGACTTAACCAGGCACACATTTGGCTCCATGTGTGATGTGTGTATGCATTGACTAGCATGTCAGAAGTAAAAGAAAAAGTGCAATGAGAATGTCACTCTGATGAAACTGAGGCAATTTCAGACTGAAAACCTTTAAACTTTGAATGCACCAGTAACTCTTTATAACTAATCTTTTGTTTGGGGACTTCCAACTCAAATCAAAGAAAGTCACGTGAAAGTTCTGTGAACTCTCAGAAGACCTCTCCTGTAGTCTTTTATATGGTATGGAAAGATACTGACATAAGATCTACCTTAATTGAGATTTTCTGTATACTCATTTAACCAAGTGTTGTTTAATAAGTTGCCTATAGAATTGCAGATTTATGTTGATACTTTTACCCTGCTACTGGCTGGCAGAATAGAAATGCTAAAGATGGCAAACCTAAATGTTTTCTGCAAACACATAGTGCAAATGCTTCTCTTTTATGGAAGAGAAAGGGGAAAGAAGGACAGAAAAGGCCAAAATAATTTTTGCAGACTTTCTGGACTTGTCCTGTTCCAAAAGAAGGAGTTTGGGTTGCAGTAGAAAACTTTCAACCAACCCTATCCTTTGGTCTGCTTTTTATTTGGAGGTGCAGATGAACATGCAAATTCATGATAATGTTATGTGTCAACTTAAAACCTTTTTTGTGGAGAAATGTACTATCAGTGCTGACATTTTATTTTGTGTCCCATCATCTTGGTAAAACCAATCTCTCTGAGTTGCTTGAGAAACAATCAAAAAGGGGGCATGTTCTAGCAGAAGGTTAATCACTGGATCATGTGGGCTGGTGATCCATACAGAAAATTCTTTGCAAAATTCACTTGGCTCTAGCTGCTGCTAAGAGCGAACGTTGCTGTGGGATTTTGGCAACAGTGCAGGACTGGGGAAAGCTTTCATTGCATTATAATAAAGTAAATGTCACCATACATTAAATGTTTTCCCCTTTTTTTGTTTTGGATGTTTGTATTTTTGATACTTCTGAAGATGGAGTTGTAGTAGTGAGATGAAACAAAACTTGCTGTAAAAATTGAAATCAACCCCATTTAAGACTAGGTTAGTAAGAGTGTATGTTTTACACTCATATTGTAAGGTGGTATTTTATAGAGATTATGAAAAAATCAGTCTCCAGTTCCATTCAGAAAATCAGTATATACAGTAATTTCCCTTAAAGTTGATTATTCTTCTGGAGTTTTTCTTTGTTCTTGCACAGCATTTGCCAATTTATGTAAAGTTTTAAAGTTCTAATGTTTCTGAAATGGGATGAAGTTTAAGGTCTCCTGTTTCCTTATCCATAAGCAAAAGTTTCATAATCTTTTTACTTATAGGGAAGCAGAAAAACATATAGGGTCAAGAATTAAAAGGATGTCTAAGTATTTTAGCCATGTATTGTACATCTGCAGGGTTAATTTGAGGCATCTCAGAGAGCCAGTAGAAAAGTGAAGTATCTACCCAATATCAGTTCTGATTTGCCGAGGCTTGCATTCAGTGTTCTCTGTCTTCAACTGGAAGACAAAATATCATGAATGCTGAAAATAGGTATATGCTATACATATATTTGCATTATATACTATGCAAGAATTAATTGGTGCATTTCTAATGAAAGAAAAATTCCTGGCAAGTCAAAGATCAAATACACTCTCTCAAAACAAAACCAAAACCGAACCAAACCAAACCAAAAAAACCAAACCATGAAAACCGAAACCAAAAACAAACCCCAAAACCCACCAAAACCCCAAAAGGTAAGAAATTACAGAAAAAATAAATAAAAAAAAAATCACAAGGAATCCTAATTTCTGCATTTTCCACCACTGTTCCTGCTCTGGAAACTCAGACAGAGGTCTAAAAGGCAACCTTTGTCTTTTCTAGGGTACTCCTATACCCCAGAAACTAAACAGTATGCAGCTGGACCTAAGGTATGAACATTTTATCATTGATGTCTTAGCTAGAATATGGTTCATTCTCTCACAGATAGATTGGCCTTGCAGAGTTAGCAGAACTACCAAAAAAAAGGAAATGTAGTGTCAGCTTACAGTGATAAGAAAATAAATCAGTATGAGGTCAGAATGCTTCCTATGCAAAGATCTGTTGAATTGCAAGATGTCTTTTAAAATCGTTATTATTCTAACCATAACCACACTTTCAACAAATACTATATGTGGTTTAAAGAAATACTTCAATGACTCGTATGTCCCTACTGAGAATGTAATTAATGTCAAAGGAGGGTGCAATATGAGAGCTGAATAGTGCATTGTTGCTCATTCAGTGCTGGTGAGGTGGGTGACTGAGCCGAAAGACACTTTTACTTCTGCATCCACAGAAAATAAGCAGACTCTGTGCTGGTGCTTTTTTATTTACACCGACAAAAACCCAACAGTTAGGAAAAACTTACACTCCAAATCACTGTGGGTTAATGTGACCGTGTAAACATAGTAGCCATTAAAAAATCTGCTATTTATAGTGCTTTTAACTGGAGCTGCTTAATCAAGAATGAAATATACTGGAAAGAGATTTCTGTTTTGAAAGTTTTCAACTGACTTCCAAGTGATAACAGAAATATTTCAAATATGAATTGCTATCAGAGGAGGTGCATTCTTGAGGTGTTCAAGACTACAGTGGTATATATATATATCTATGCATATGCTTTCCTGCTGACTACACGTACAACTCTCATTAACTTTAAGGCAAACAGGCTGTTTAAAACTGTGATACCCTTATTATTTGGTAATGGAATTTCTTGTAATGTGTGCCTGTTGCTAAAAATACAAAAGACAGAATTTGAGAAATAAGAAAGGATTTCAAATCCAGTTCAAACTCTGCTTCCAGTGTCTAGTAGAACTCTTGTCTGTGGCACAGAACTGTCCAAGCAATACAGTTTGTGCTTTAACTTTCTCAGTGGCTTTATTTCCCTGAAGAACTGTGGTGTTCTCCAGTGAACCTGATCACACTGCATTTGGCCTAGAAAAAGTGCATAAGCACCTGCTTAACTTTGAATGTAGCTCCAAACCACTATTGCACAAATTTACATCCTGTTTAAAGGGATTACTTGCAGGTCATCTGCAATCTTTGTAACAGGAGACAGTCTGAAGAAATGAGAGAAGAACTGGAACAATGCCAGCGCGACTCTGGATGCTACCACAGATAAGCAGCATACTTCAGGGGTCCAACTGGCAATCAGTTGTAGAGCAGACCAGCTACTCTACCACTAGCAGCCGTCGTTTGCTGCTGGTTGAACTCTGCACTTTGATGTAGGAGAAGATAAACGGCTCTTTGGATGCCTAGGCATATGGATGTGGGAGCCATTTGCGAAGAGCAGAGGCATGTGGATACTAAGTTGTAGTAGAAGGGATGGGAAAAGCTTGCTGTGGTTTTTTGTATTTTTATCTAGCCACTACAAAACCTCAAGTACATAGTAACGTAGTGACCCTTATCTTTGTTAATGAGGTGTCTGTTCCCTGGGATCTGTTAGTCAGGCAGCCACAGAGTTATACATAAAAATTGGATAACAACAGTGAAACTTGTACAAGCACATGTAAACAAACTGAGGACATTTCTAGCCCTTTCTACCACACAGAGACAGATTTGGCACTTTGTCTATAATCATCAGAGTAAGATTTTTATTCTTTAATCCTTTGACAGTTGAGGTAAGAGCTAAAATGTCATTAAAAAAAAAGCTATGGAGCATCTCTAAGGCCATTTTTACTTGACTTGAAGGAATGCAATGAACTCTAGTGCTTCAAATGATTAATATTTCAATTATAATAAATTTCATTATCTTTTCTGCAATTGATGCTATTTGCTAGACACTCAGTGAAACAGCTATTAACACCCTGATGACTGTAGCTTCATCACTCTTCCTGTGTTTTCTGTGGTAAGTTATCTTTCTAGGAAGAAAAAGAAAAAAAAGTGTTAGTCTTCAATATTGATAAAATCTGTTGTATTTAGCAATTTACACTCAATGGAAGTTAAAATGAGCTGTATATTCACTAATTGCTTGGTTTAATAAAAAAACAATTCTTTTTTCTCAGGAACTATAAGATTTCACATATGAGAGAAATTAGGTTTATAATCAAAGCTAATGAAGGCATCCCAGAGAAAAAAGTTGATACTTTGGAAATTGGACAAGAATTGAAGCCAGAGACCTTGCCTGTAGGTACCTACAGCTATGTGTTTAGTGACAATATTTTATTGACTGAAAAGCACAAAACTTTTGATGGGATTTGTCTATGAAATGCTTTTGGAAGACTGCATATTCATGCCTACAAGCCTCAGGTGTATTGAAATGCTAGCATTCACACAGATTATTCATAGGCGAGGCTTATTAGTAGCTCTTCCAGAATAGCTCCCAGTGAAATTAAGTTTGTTCAGATAAAGATGCCAGAACCTGGCCACTTGTAGTCTATATGATACTTAAGTGAATTGGAAGTGAATTTACATGTATGTACATATAAAAATATTCCTAGGTGTTATCAGGGGTGAGATTTTCTTCTTGCAAAATGAGTTTGGATTACTTTTAAAGAAGATACCACTGGGTCTGTGCTCAATATTTTTTTTTACTTAATTTTTAAAATATCTTTGATAACATTGAGCTTGGGCATTCTTTTGGTTAAATACTGAACAGAATCTTTTATGACAGAGACTGCGTTGAACAGAAAATGAAGACCATAGTGCAGATAGCATATAAGTCTTCATATGGAAACTGTATGTGCAGCTAGCCTGCGTTCACTCTGTCTACTGTAGATTGCAGAAGGTAAGAATGTGCAGCTGGAAAAATTTAGTGATCTCTGAGCTGCGTTTTTTTCTTAATTTGTGAAGCTTTACATAGCAATGCAATGGTTGTTACTTGCTAGCAGCTGGTATCATTGGCCAGCTCTGCGTAGATTCCCCCTTTGTTTTCTGCTATGAGTCACAGATATCTATCCTTTATGAGTCACACCTGCAGGACTTGACACTGATCTTTAAGAGAAATGGAAGAGGCATTCAAACTGGAGCATGTAAAGAAGAAGGCATAAAAGCTACTTTTTTATTTACTTTAAGATTTTGGAAAGGTTTTCTTTGACTTCTGAGGTGACAAAAATACATTTTAGTAGCCTTTGCATTATATTATTTTGCTAAGGGTTCACGACTCTGTTCTTGTATGTGTGTGTATAGATACAATCCTTGCATGACTGTACTACACTTGCTTATGTGTGTTTGACTATGTACATAACACAGCCTGAAAAAATCTAGCCTGTAGTTTCAGTAGTGCCTTACTGACCATAGGGCATGGTTCTTCCAAAAGTAGGACAGCAGGAGTGAAATGAAAAACTTGATATAATACTAAATGCTGCCAAAGAGCATCACTTACATGCTCTCTACCTGTCTTCAGAAGCATTTAATTGTCTGAAGCGTTTTCGAACTAAAAAATTTTTTCCAGCCATATCTGAACTAAACAAACAGACAAAAGCCATTTTAAGCAAAAAATTATCAAAAATATATTCTTTCTTTCAGTTAAAAAATCTTTAGCTCTACTGTAGCCATGGCTACAACAAGATAGCCAGGACTTTTAGGTGCAGATGTAGTTGCTATCAATTAGGTGTGTCTGATAGCAGCAAGTGGTTTAAGGATGTCACAAGCTGACTATTTCACACAGAGTTTTTCAACCAGCATGCAAAGGAATTTTTGTTACTGGCTCCTGAGTTGTGTATTGCACAATGGGATGGTACCTACCTCTTGCATTGTGCACTTCTCTCTTAGATGACTTGCTGTACATCCTTGGATACAGGCAGCTGTCAATAAGAGGAACGTGCAGAGGAAAATCCTTTTACTGAAAGATTTATCTCATTCATTCCCATTCTCACCACAGGCTTTAGCCCAAGACTGGGGAAAAGCCTCCTAAATTATGTCCTGCTGCTCTTTATTTGAATACAGATGCTCTGCTTGCATATTAGGAACAACAAATTGATTAACAACTTCCCGGACTTACTCTGTTGATAAAGAGGGCAAAGTGGATCTCACTTTCGCTCTACTTCATTCAAAGATGCATCGGTTCTATCAAGAAAGTAGAAATTTTCTTGTAAAGAAATGTACCAAGTCATGCAAACAAATTGGACAAACAAATCTAAAGTGAATGTGAAACTATGAACTCTTCTGTAAGCTGTCCAAACCGAATATCTATGAATTTACTTTCTGTCTTTGAAAAATGTATGACATTTAAGCTGAGTGGGTACCATTAGTTGAGAGTGGGGAGCTCGTATTAACACAATAAAAAAGCTCTGAGCATAAGTACTCAAAAATCAAATTCCAAAAACTTGAATTGCTTTGGTATCACTAGTGCAGCAAAGTATGCTATGGATTTCCTTTTTTTCTTATAGAAGAATGTGACAAATAAATTTAATAATGAGGATGACATGACTATATAGAATCACAGAATCACAGAATTGCCTAGGTTGGAAGGGACCTTCATCTAGTCCAACCATTAAAAAAAAATAATTACTGTATTACTCAGTCTGTAATAGGAATGATTGTGATGCATTTTTTGCTATGGAGGTATTTACTGGTGCAAAAAATATTATTACCACAATCTGGAAGTTAATTTGGCAACAAGATACAAATTATGGAGCAATAATTCCCAGGGTGTTGCTCAGCACCAAGCTGAAGGCCAAACATTGTCACAGTATCTACGCATAAATTTACTGCACAGTAATTCCCGTCACTAACTATTTCAGTACAGGAATGTTTTTTTAAAATTAGATTTACAAATACATATAACAGGCAGTTTAAAGATAAATAACATTTGGATGAATAGTTTCACAGTTGTATTTTCTTATAAATGCATAAAGAAGTAAGAGACCAGTGAAAACTGGACGGAGTAATTGCTTGCACATAAAAAAGGCTGGTCAGATTTTCTTCAGTCTCTGCAGAAAATATTATGCTTGTCTTTCAGAGAACCTGGCAACTTCACCATCAATCCAATTTTGTTAGTCACTATAATAAAACAGTTAACAGTAGAATTTATAATGGAATCTGATAGTGAGCTTGATGGGAAGCAACTTTAACTTCTGCTGTTTGTTCTTTTACTTTCCCTTTAACCTGCACCCAGCCTGCAATCACATGAGCAATTCAGCAAATCTGAGAGACATCAGACCTTGAATGTTTGCTGGGAGAACTCCAGAATTCATAAAGTTAAACCATGCCTCCTTCAATATGACTAACATATGGTCTTAACGAATTTCACCAATCCTGTGTAAGAGGACTAGCTCCAGAAAATGTTTCTGTTATTCTTTCAGTTACTCTGTTGGCTCTCAGTATGGCAGTGACTGTTGTTAGAATTTGGTTATGTCTGAGTTGCTAGGATAATGCTAGCAATTATTATTTCTACAAAAGGAGATGTTTTTCAATGCATAACTTTACTGCTAGATTTGCAGCGCTGTCTTCCCGAAACAAGCATCACACATCTTTGTAGTGATGATAGGAAATCAAATTTTCTTTACGTGACAGGGAGATGCAATGCATTATTGGCTTTATTTCTCTTTTAAAACATTTTCCAGTCATAAAATTCTGTATCAACATCCACTGAACAGCACTACTATTCTATGTGATACTGAACTCTGCACATTTCCTAAAGCTTTAATGTACTGTGGCTAATACATTTCTGTTTAGAGTTACAGTGCTTACGGAAAATGAGTCAGAAATGCTGTTATACAATCGTTAGATTAAGTTGTTAAATACAGTGGGATCTATTCTCTTTCACTGTCTTGAATAACCAGAATTACATCTCTGCCTGTACATACCAGTAGTTCATAAAAGCACTTTTGTTCATTAACTTAAATCCTAGCAGACAGCCACTGGTTTTAAAAGCCATCTGGTGGCTGATAAGAAATGTAAAATCTTATCTCCTTTCCTAAGGCCAGTGGATCACAGCCAAATGGAGGATGAAAGCTCCAAAAATGCCACCATCTTTGTTGTAATCTGCTGTTCCATGGGGTCACTGGATCTGAGATTAACAATACACTGAGAATGTCACAGGGAGGGGTGATGAGAGGGAAGGTGACCAATTACTTTGTCTATGCAACCTTTTCTATGTGCTTTTGTTCAGGACAGAATTTAAAGGCAGTTGGAAAGACTGCCATTTGCTGCACTAAATTCTTGGCTATCAGGATGGTGAGATACCGGAGCAGGTTGCCCAGAGAAACTGCGGATGCCCCATCCCTGGAGGTGTTCAAGGCCAGGTTGGATGGGGTTTTGAGTAACATCGTCTATCAAAGGTGTCCCTGTCCATGGCAGGAGGTTAGAACTAGATGATCTTTAAGGCACCTTCCATCCCAAACAATTCTATGATTCTATGATCCCATGATTCTATTGGAGACTGAGTTATTATACCATCAGACTAAGTGCAAAGTTTGAAAGCAGAACTTGGGAATTAAACTATTTAGTCAACATAGGTATGTTTTAGTTGAAAAACGAGTACAGCTACACAATCATAGAATCATAGAAACATAGAATCACAGAATTGTCCAGGCCAGAAGGGACCTCCAAAGGTCATCTAGTCTGACCTCCCCACAGTCAGCAGGGACACCCCAACTAGAGCAGGTTGCCCAGGGCCTCATTGAGCCTCACCTTGAATATCTCCAGGGATGGGGCCTCAACTGCCTCCCTGGGCAACCTGTTCCAGTGCTCCACCACCCTCACAGTAAAGAACTTTCTCCTAATCTCCAGTCTAAATCTGCTCCCCTCCACCTTAAAGCCATTGCCCCTTGTCCTATCACTACAGGCCTTTGTAAACAGGCTCTCCCTAGCCTTCCTGTAGGCCCCCTTCAGGTATTGGAAGGCTGCTATAAGGTCTCCCTGGAGCCTCCTTTTCTCCAGGCTGAACAACCCCAGCTCCCTCAGCCTGTCCTCGTAGCAGAGGTGCTCCAACCCCTGATCATCCTTGTGGCCCTCCTCTGGACCTGCTCCATCAGGTCCATATCTTTCCTATATTGAGGGCTCCAGACCTGCACACAATACTCCAGGTGAGGTCTCACCAGAGCAGAGTAAAGTGGCAGAATCACCTCTCTGGACCTGCTGGCAACACTTCTTTTGATGCAGCCCAGGATGCGATTGGCCTTCTGGGCTGCAGCTGCACGCTGCCTGCTCATGTCCAGCTTCTCATCCACCAGCACCCCCAAGTCCCTTTCCTCAGGGATGCTTTCTAATACCTCACCCCCTAGCCTGTACTGATGGCAAGGATTGTTTCGGCCCAGATGCTGAACCTTGCACTTGTTGAACCTTCAGGACAAGACTATTATCTGATACTACTACCTTTAGATATAAGAATTAATTTATGTTTTAATTGTTTTCATAGAATGTTTTGGGTTTGAAGGAACCTTTAAAGGTCATCTAATCTGTTTAATATTTTTATCAATTATATAGACAGAGGGATTAAAGGCACCGTCAGCAAGTTTGCAGACGACACCAAGCTGTGTGGTGTTGTTGATACACCAGAGGGATGGGATGTCCTGGACAGGCTGGAGAGGTGGGCCCAGGTGAACCTCATGAGGTGTGACCTCCACAGCTTATCATGCACAAGCCTAATATCATCGCTTTCCCCCTTCAAGTCTAGTTTAAAGCTTTGTCAACAACCTGTGCTAGCTTGTGAGCAAATACTCTCTTCCTGCTTTGCAAAAGGTGAATCCCATCTGATGCCAGCAGGCCTGGTGCTGTGTAGACCATACCATTATCAAAACGCCCAATTTCTTAATAGACCACGTATATTGTCATTTCTTAATAGACTGAGTATGTTATTGTCGCTACTATTTCTTAATAGACTGGGTATATTGTCACTACTATCAGTGCATATGATGCTAGCTGGTGTATCAGAATGAGGGACTTCTGAACATTTTATTCACCTGCCCTAAGGAATCCACAAGGCTAGGGCATAAATCAGCATTCACTTACATATAGCTCTGGAACAAATCCAAACAACCAAAAATGCTTTGTCAAAGTACTGGTCAAACTAAAACAAAACCTGTTGTCTGAATGGAACATGCCAGCATTGTCTTTTCAGTAAGTCTGATGATTAACTTGAACAAAATAACAACCTTTGAAAAAATGAAATCAAGCTGTTACAGTGAGCCACTAATTACAAGATTCCTAAGAAAAATAAACTTGTATTCTTTGAGCTCCAAACAACTACTAGGTGTAGAGGCATCCAAACATTATTTTTCTAAACTCTGTATGTTCATCCCAGATGTTAACATAATTTTTGGGCAGCCTATGACTCAGTATTAGAGGAAAATGCCTGTGTGGAACAAATTGTTCTTCAGACTTTCAGTTCTTAGAAATCTCAGTCAAGCCATAAGCCTTTCTTTTTTCTGAAGTTTTTGACTAGTTGCTGTTTAATATTAGCTTGTTCCAGGGTCATGGGAAGTGGGTAGGAGATTTCTCACTATGGTCCCCCTCACTGTGCGAGAGGTCCTTGGATCAGGTCTTCTGCTGTATATCTTCTCTATTTACATCAGCCACATCTGTCACAGATTCAAAGTCTCCTCTTACAATGTTTTTCCCTTATTTCCATCTTTCCCTGTAATTTTGAATCCCTACCCTTTGATTTAAGCATAAAAGTTTGGGGAGTTTTATGATGTGGATTTCTTAACTCTGTTCTCTGTTACATCCAGTCCCATTTCTAATCAATTGAATCCAGTTGGTAAGTCTAAAAGCTAACTGCTGTAGCTTTTCAGTCTGGTGCTCTTCAGTGTCAACTTACATAACTAAAATACATTTAGAATGCAGGAGTACAGTGTGTAGCTTTTATTTTTTACAGGACACTGCGCTAACCTGACTCAAGATTTAAATTCTGCATGCAGCAGCCCTTCATCCTCCAAACAGGTCCAGTCAGACAGGCTATATGAAGCACATGCAGCCTAATAACAGAAGTGGTCCTCACGTCAATTGTTTTGGCCTCTCGAGTAATCAGTTTCTACTGATTCCTACTTTTGCATAATCTTTCCAAAAAAATTGACTTCCATGGACAACATAAATGACTGAACACTAATAGGAGATGTGTTTTTTCTTTTCAGTACTTTGGTCATCACTACCTTCATTATGACTCTAGCTACAATTACGTCTTAGTCTGGAAACCTTTCCCCCTTGATTCAGTGGAATCCAAAGGTTTTTGATTCAGTGGAACTGGAATTAAATTTCTTACTTGGCCATTGGCTTTCTGTGTAAACTTTGATCATAGGATGAGTCACCCCATTTGTCTGTGCTTCCTTTTTTCAAAAATGGATGGGGAAAACAGTACATAGAAATACAATGGAGACTGGCAGGAGTTCTCCAGCTCCAGCCCCTGTCTAGAGCAATCTCAGCCATGGACTCAGACTGGGCTCCTCAGCAATGCAGCCAGTCAGGACATGAAACCTCCCAAGGCTGGAGACAGCTCAGCCTCTCTGGCCCCTGGCCCCACTGCTACACTGTTCTCATGCAGAAAAGGCTTCTCTTTATCTTCAGCCTGAGCTTCTCCTCTTTCAGCTTGTTCTGCTGCCTTTCGCCCTCCTGCCATGCACTGCTCTGAAGAGCCTGGCTGCGTCTCCTCCATCCCCTCCTGGGGGTCCCTGAAGCTGTCACTTCTCCCAGCTGAACCAGACATGTTCTCACAGCCTCTCCTTGCAGGACAAGGGCTCCAGCCCCACCGGCTCGGTGGCATCCTCTCACCTCCCACCAGTTCTATCTACATTGTAAAGGTAGCATGGCAGCTGATGTAGTAAAACCAGGAGGTGTTTAGATGTTATGGTGATAGGGGAAATATGATGGCTAGTATGGGAAGAGTTTTCCAGACATTAAAGTAGCAATAATGACACAGTTATCACAGCCTTTATAGTGTCATGCTCCACAAAAGTGACCTAAATGCTACCAGCTTGTTTATTGTATTTAACGTATTTAATTACTATCTAGTGAGAGAAAAAAGAGGATATGTTTCTCCTAAAACCTATTGAAACCTTTTATATTTGGTATTCAGTAAGGATTTCTTCCTTATTATATGAATGCTTTTCTTCAGGTTCACCCAAGAAGGGACAAATTTTTATAAAAGAAAGGAAGAGCAATGCTGGAGATGAGATATTTTTTCCCCTAACCAGTGGTGTGCCTTATTACTATGCTTACCAAATGACCTTGCTTGACAGCTAATTCATTATGGTGAATCACATGTTATTTTTCTCACTGACGTGTTGGCCCTTGAAATAGGATGAAGGCCCAAAGCATGTGTACTGCACTCAAGTATCGCACAACCCTTATTTTAAGAGCTTAATTGGAACTAAATGAGTTTGCAGACATGGTTCTGGCCCTCTGCATGTTGCTTAATCTACCCCCCAGTGTGTGGACAGTCTCACAGACCCTTTTGAGGGGATTCCTCAGCTGCTGCTCTTAGGCTGAATCTTGCAGCACATCCCTCAGAGGAGGAGAAACCTTTTCTCCCTTCCTCCCCTACTTCAAAAAATTCCCTCTGGCAAAGAAACTGCCCCCGGCCCTTTCCCTCTCTCTCTCCCACCCCCAGATACCACAAATGTTATGACAGGTTTGAGGAGATACTTGTTTGCAGTGACTGAGTGCTCCTTGTTTGGAAGGGACCCTTTGCCATCTGGGTTTGGTCTCTCTGGTTGGGGTCTGGAGCTTTCCAGTGCTGGAGATCAATAGCGAAGTGTAACATGTGTTGGATATCACGGCTAGGATGCAAACATTTTGAGGAATTTGAGTCCAACCACAGTTCCAGGGCACAACAGCAAGAAAACTCTTTCCAGTTGCACTACTGTATGCAGTAACCCGACTGAATAGTGCTTTGACAGCTCTGTGACTCTCATTCTCAACTTCATGTTGGTGGTGGATGCTTGCCACTGGCAATAGAAATGCAACTTTATCACTTGACCCCAGGAAAATTCTCCCCTGTGCCATATGGGGAAGATATACAGGACCAGCCAGGGAAGCCCCTGTTCGGAGGCAACAGAATGCCCTGATGCAGCATGAGACAGGAGGGGAACAAAAGCTGCAAGAAAAAGAGCACAAAGGGAAAAGATAACAGATTTATTTCTGAACACAATGAAGGGTATAGGATGCAAAAGAAAAGGACAACAAATTAATGGGCATCATGAAATGTCCAGATACAAACCACCTGAGATCAGTTTGTACAAAGATTTCAATTCTAGATATAGAAGGAATTGTAGGAAAGAAACAGAAAATTTCAGTAACAGACTTGTAGAAACCAGAGATGGCAGATGCTCTGGAGCTCACCCAGCCAATTTTCCTGAGCAGTGGGACAATTCTCTTTTCAAACATTCCTTACATTTCAAACAGAAAATAAGGTGAAATATGGATTTGACCACTCGGTCTGTTTCCCTTGTCCTTTCTGGAGCCAGAAAAAGGGTGGTGGGAGCAGCCTTTTCTACCTCTGAGTACCTCTGGAGGGCCGTCAAGGGCAAGGGTATGGTTCCAGCTCATATAGCTGCTTGCCAGATTCATCAGTGGGTCCTGGGAGTTCTGGACCTCCTTGCCTGGCAATAAGAGAGGAATAGCACTATTGTGCTTTAACAAGGCTATACAAAAAGCAAGGTGTAGGAAAATAGAAGAGCTCTGGAGTAGGGTAGGATGTAGGCCTAGGGTTTAGCCATCAGTACCTGATTTCTGTAATGTGGCTGTATACAGACTGCCCTGGCGGTACTTTCCTTGGTGCCCTTCTTTCCACTCCCTATTTTCAACTGCCTTCAAAGTTTTTCTCCTGTGCTCCTAGACTCTTGCCAACTGTTCATATCATATGCCTCTTATCAGGCTTCCTGAGATGAGGTGGGTGATTGCTTTTCTGTGGGTATCCTCAATTAAGTCATACCAAGTCTGAAAGCAGAGAGAGCAGGTGGTCAACTCTAGGATGCGTAGCCCCACTACTGTTCATGAACCTGCAAAGAAGGAAAACACCTTAAATTTGGCCTCATTTACAGAAATAGACAGCAACTGACATTTTGAATGAAGGAAAATTAGGACATCCAAAGTCAGGAATTATAATATCATATAAAACTTTAATTAAGAATACATATTGCAACATTCATAAGAAAACTTTGTGACTTGGCAAGGCTGTTTCTATTTATGCTACCAGCAGTTTATATCCCTAGCTGTGTAATAGTTGCCAGCAAACAGAGAAGAATCACAGAGCAGGGCACATAGACTCCTGAAGTGAAGCACTGAGGGCTTTCAGCCTGTGGCTATGGGTGCCAAGTTGCAGGCAAAGACTTCTAGGCCCGAAAGCTTTTGTATGGGTGGGCTGGTGGAAGAAGAGGAGATAAATATTCTGAGATGGAGAGATTGCCTGATACAAGTTGAAATGCAGAGGATACTTAGGTTGATACTTGCTCATAGGTGTTCCATGGAAATAATTCTAGTCTGTCTTTAAAACCTGCTCAGTGTTCATCCTTGAAGTCTTTTTTCCCAGATTGCAATTGTTAGCTTATAAACAGGTGTGTGTTAGCTTATAATTGTTAGCTTATAAACACTGTAAGGTTATCCTGTAGGTATAGCTTATTGGTGAGTGCATTTGGTGTAATCTTTATGTCTCATCCCTTGAAAACTTACCTCTGTTTCTGCTCTGGTATGTACCAGAAGAGCTTTGCAAATATAAAAAGAGTCTTCCAGTCTAAAGTCCACAACATTTCTATGTTCACTTTTATGTAGTCAGGTTTTGTGTCATATATAGAAACAGAGATACTTATAGAAATCAGATTCTGAATTCACCTTAGAGACAACTGATGACAGACATGTAGGTGTGTTCATCCAGTCAAAGAACAGGTTCAACACTTTGGATAGCATCCTAACAAATACAGCTGATGAGCACTGTAAACACCTTATCCCTTCTCTCCCCTCTCCTCACCTAGATTAAGGAAATCTAAATTTCTAAATTTATAAAACTGGTTGAAAACTGTTCAATTGATTTGAGCTCCTTAGTCAAACTCTAGAGATGAAGGTGTTGATTTGTCTCATTCAGCCTTTACTTTGATGCTGTCCACTGCATTTAGAAGAATACTCCTGCCTCAAGTAACAGCATGAAAATGAAAAAGCTAGATTGGTCGTTTTCTGGGAAGCAATTCAGGGATCTCAATGTTTATTTATTTAATATTTATGGTTTTTAATTTCTTTAGTCTACATATGCTAATCTGTTTAGGCTACAATATGATAATACAGCATAATATTTTCAGCAGGTCAAGTGTTTCACACATAAAGACAAGAAAATAATTTTGTGCATTTGCTTTGTTGACATATTTATGGATTTTCACCTATCGATGTGCAAGAATATCTGCTCGTACAAACAGGAGATTATTTCTAATGTAACATTTCTGGAATTCACATTAGACAATAAAAAATAAGCCTGTCCTTTAAAAGAAGTTTGGGAGAAGAAGTGAAAATGTGAAGGCGAAAAAAAAATGTAAAGATTATATTGAGCAACAGTGAATTATAGGCCTACTTAGGCATATGCACACAAGCTAGAGGATGAAACTTTTGTAATTTTTCAGCTCATTTGATCTGAAAGGCCCACATACCGAGTTACATAGCCAGAGTTCACATCTGCAGTTTGGTTAATACATGCCTTTGGTGCTGGCATTAGCCCTGTGACCACAGTGGCTTCTATTGCTCAGCTCTTTTAGTGGCTTGGCATCTTTCATATTCCCTCAGGCTATATGGTAGAGCAAGCGGACACCCACACTGGATGCCAAGAGAGTCATCTTAATGAATGACATATTACGAGCCTTGTGAAAGTAATTTGCTTTGCTCCATGGTGTAGTTGGCTAACTTCCTATAACTGAAATCCAGTGCTAAAGCTATGCAAATTCTTGCCTTTTGGGCAACATATCACAGAAACAAGTCTTATTCAAAGTAATTCTTGCCTTTGTTTTCTAGATGGAAACTTAAATGTTACACTGGATTGGGGAACAGTTACCTACTATCCCATGTTACAAGTAATGAATTCACATCTAAGACTTGGCATTTTTATAGCAAGGTATACCTTTTACGAAGCATACAACAAAGATTCTGATAAAATCTTATTTTCTGGCCCATGAATTGATGAGGACCGCTACTAGCTGTCAGATGCTGACAACTGCAGATTTGAGAGCACATGGCAGGCAGCTCACCTTTTCTTCAGCTTATGCCTTGCTTTGCCTTTTTCTCTTCACAGAGCATCGTCTGAATAAAGTAATTCTGTGACATGCACAAATATGTGTCCTGTAGGCACTCATTACTCCTACAGCTAAGACAGTATTATTTTTTGCTCCAAATTCCTATGTCAGTCACTTACTATTTTGATGAAACATTCATCCTTTAGCTTTTTTAGCTTTGCCTGAAAAATCTGCCTGCTGCCTTTGCTCTCCAGCCACTAATTCTTCTGAAAAGCACGTGTCAGAGGGGAGAGGTGTATGTATATAGAAGAGACTATATTTTTCTGTCACAAACGTTAGGCATGGAAACAGTCTCTGTGGAAGGGCCAGTGGGGGCTTGACAATAAAAATGGGCTTTGATTTAAATGAACTCTGAAGCTCTGAGAATAGCATTCAGCGCTGCTTGTTGCATGGATGACTCCCAGTCAGCTCACACTCTGCATCTGAGCTGCCCTACATGTGAAGCCAATTTAGCTGGGTAGTGAAAGTGTAAAGAAGTTCTGTGAGGCAAAGCCAGGACCCTCATCTCGTTCATTCCCAAGGGCATGGTAGGAAACACCGCTGCATCCTTCAGGCTAAATTGTACCCAGGCTATTACTTGAAGGCACCATGATGCAAAATAAGTTATTTTTTACTTTACTTTGGAGTAAAGGTTTCTCTTTCATGTAATTCTGTAGTTTAAACTTGTCTTAAAACTGAAGTTCAAACATCACAGAATTGCTGTCCTACTGTTACTGTCATTGTGATTAATGTAAGATTTGTTGAAGTTCATACATGGTTAAAATGTCTCTATTCCCTTCGTTGCAAAGGTTTTTTTAATGCCATGCTTCCCTCTCTCCTACCCCAACACAGGTTTTCTGAAGCATGATTATGCAAACTCATGTAAAATAACTTGTCAGCTCTCTGGCACCCAATTTAATAGGAAAAGGATTTATCCTTGAACTTCAATGCAAAGTGGTTACAAATGACAAACAAGTAAGGCAAGGACTAATCAATATCCGTGAAATAGTATAGGCAGTCCACATCTCTGCCATTAAAGAGGTTAGAGTATTCTGGAGGAAGGACAGAAGTAGGAGTAGTGCTGACCCCGTGCTTCACAAAATAATTCTGATTCAGTCCTGTGTCACTCCTTTGGGAGTCATTGCTGATTCCACAGGCATAACGTTAAAGGTAAGCATTCAGTCTGGAGGGAGGGTAGCTAAAAGCCCTTTCAGGAATACCATGAAGTGATGGTGATTGTGCCATGCACCAGTTGCAAACAAGAGTTTCAATACAGAATACTACAGAAGAGTGTTGTATGCACCTCAGTAAAATAACTTGTGCACTCATTGAAGAACTAAGGAATGGGCCTCAGCAGGTCCAAAATTCACAAATAAATGCATTGCGCTGGAAGATGGACTCTGCTTTTCTTGTAATTAATTTATTTGTTAGAAAAAGGCAGAGTTCGTTCAACTTTCTCCACTGTTATGCGACATAGTAATTTTTAATATAGACTTAGTAACATTGTAAGGGGTCATAAAATTAAAACCATGTAAATATCAGTAGTGCTGAAACTATTTTGTTCGAAGAGCTGCCTGTAGTTTAGCTGTATTGTTAATATACAAGGGACTGAATGGAGACATATGGTCACCATCAGCTTGGATATTTAATTTTGACATGACACTTCTATTAATCCATCTGAAAAGGGGAAGCTACCATATAACTGGTTGCAATTAGCCAAACCACAATTTTCTCTAACCAATTCACTCTAAACCAAAAGCCAAAATGGCATTTTAGAATTGCAACATCACTCCCAGATTTGCATCTCCTGATGAATTCCCAAGGTTAAGATTCAAGCCATACTGTAAAACCAACCCTCAATTATACCTTTTTAGAGAGGAAGATCAGTGGCAGGTGGTGCCTGCTATAAAAGCCTCATTAAAACACCTTCTGTTTGAGTATCACAAAAGGGAGTCACCAGATGGAGGCACAGCTCCACATGGTAGCCTTACCTCAAATGAGAGTTTCACCTGACACTTTGGGGACAGAAAATTTTTTTTCTCTCCAACTAACAAGCCACTGAGGTTCAAGAGGGGATATATTAGGATTAATTGCACTTGATCACTAATCCATTGTAATGCCATATGCTAAAGGCGTTGTTCATTGTCAAGCCTCGAGACAGGTAGGGCCCCTCTGGTAATGTAAACTGTCCCCATTTCCACGGAGCTAATCTAATTTCACCTCTTTACAGACCTCAGATTCCAGTAAAGATACTTAACTCTTCCTGCTTTGTCTCCTGATGCATTTTTGAATGGTAGCAAATCTGATATAGAAGCTAATGATGCTGAAACCTGCTGACTAATTGGAAAATGATTTTTCCTGGTGCTGCTTGCTGAAATGAACAAAATATTGAAAGGGTATTTACTCTATTGTGTGCTCAGCCTGTTGGTCAAAGAGCCAGCTCTTCCCTCATCAGCCACACAGTTTAACTTCTCACACCTCCTCCCCCTGCTAGTCCCAAAACTCATTCGAAGAATATGTGATTTACTAGATGAGAACAACTGGCAGGCTAAACCATGTGAGTAAAGTTTATGTTTCTGAGAGGAGGCGTTGTCACCTTGCATAGCCCTTAGAGTGGGAGGATTTTTTCAGTGGCTTGGCTTTGGGATTGATCCAAACCATTAAGTACCAAACAGTGTAACCAGAGCATTTTTCATAGTTCTGTTGTGTGTTTTTTGTTAAGCCACTTTAAAAATCACCACCCACCAAGCCTGTTTCTTAAATCAAGGAGGTCATTCTTGTTTAATTTGTAGTATGCATATTTGTGCGAACCAGAAGGAAGGCAGATAGGTACATTGAATTGACATATTTTTATGAAGTGGTGTGTAGCATCCTATGTCCCAGAAGCAAAAAGCTGTATTTTTTTGTAGTAACTGTACAAACTATTCAGGGAGAAAATACGTTTTCATGTTAATCCAATTCAAAGGCTGGTCTACTCAAATTGAAAGAGCAAGAAATGAGTCAGAGTTTTGGTGTATAACGTCTCATCTTGTGCTACCTTCTTAAGACTCTTCTGTACTTACAAGATGCCTTCTATTCCAGAATGGACTCCAAATGTGTTGACAGCTGTATGCATTTGAAGATCAATTCAGCTACCACTGAAATGCAACCATCTCTGGGGTGGAACACAGCACAACAACTCCTCCATTCCAGAAAAAGTAAAACACTGTTTTTAGGAAGAGGAAGTAAAAAATAACTGCTCCAACTGCAGTTCCAAGGGAAATTATGCTGGCAGAGTATAATCACCCTTGTTGAAAGTTGGCCAAGTCACTGGAGCTAACATTCTCCACTCCCAGAAAAGGTGTCAGGGTATCTTTAGCAATCACAGGTGCTCAAGACCTCAAGTTCAAAAGGCATTGGCTGACATATGTGACAAAAATTTTCCTCTCCTTTAGGAAAAATGCCAGGTATCTCTGGCATTTCCTTCCCTCCCAGTATCTGTATTACACATAGTGCAAGGCCAGGTGATGGACCCTTGCTCCTACTGGTGCAAAGTCACTTGGAAAAATAATACAGCTACCAGTAGCTAAGTCTATCCATGGGATAAACTTTTCACCAAACAGACCAACAGGACCACATCCACCTAGTCTACCTCCAATATCTTACATATTTAATGTAAATTTGGCTTTCTTTTAAATCAAGATTTTGATGGTATTTCCAAACCAGTACAAACTTTTAATTATGGTTTCCCACCATCTCTCCTAAAGAAATCCCTTCAAGTTAATTTGGAATTTCCTGTTAATTGAGAATAAGACCCACAATGTAGGAAGAAGAGATATAAAATTGAATGTGGTGGCTGAAAAAAGGAGTTACATAAGGTGCAGTAGTATCATATTCTCATTTGCTTTCTATTCTTTATCCTGCCTGGGCTTGGACTCAGCAATTGTATGTTACGAATTAACAGCAAGTCAGTCCCTGATCTGCGCTGTGTATACTGCACGCATATGGGCCTTGAGAGATATATGTGTGTACCATCATATCTATCCATCCAGACAGATGGGTTTTCTTGATCACAGATGAATGGATCTGACAGAATTGTAACAAACAAATGATCTCCAAAACTAAAACCAGACCGATGACTGTGTTCATGAATAAAAGTGCTGAGTTCAGTGTATTCTAATTAACTGAGGCAAGTTATTCAAAGGAGTATAGACTATTCTTGGGTACCCAGGAATAGATTTTGAGTTTCATAAAATATTAATGAGAGTTAACCAAAAATACATGTAAAAATTGCAAGTGTCTATTGATTTTCATTAGTGTTCATCTGTTTAAAATCTAGACAATTTAGTAAACAAGAAGAAAACTGATTTGCGTGGTCAGTTGTACAATGGAAAAAAAAAAAAACACTCATTGATGTGTACGGTGACTGTGTATGCAGTTTTTGCCTTCTGCAAGTGAAATGGGGCATGACATACCCCAGGTATTTTACGAACTATCTTTCTCGTAAACTGAGAGCTTTTAAAAACTTACATAATCCTTGTTACAAACGGCTTAGAATTGCCCTTGCTGGCTATACATTATATACCTGGAAAGTGAAAAGATTTTCAGGGAATTTGCAGTTGGCCATTATTCCTCTTGTTGAAGGAATATGACATATGAGATAATTGTCTCAAAGCAGCAATTGTGCCTTTATGGTATTTCTGAAAATTTTGTTGAGCCTGAAGAGACAAGATCTTGTGGACCTGATGGCAACTTCGGTTTTGAAATTAGACAGATTAGAACTGTAGTAGGTAATTTTCTGCCAAGGTACTTTCATTCAGCCAGTTTTCAATCCACCTCACTGCGTGCTCATCCAGGCCACGCATCAACAGCTTGTCTACAAGGATCTTATGGGAGACAGTGTGAAAGACTTTACTGAAGCCCATGTAGACAGTATCCACCTCTCTCCCCTAGTGGATCAAGCTGGTCATTTCATCCTAGAAGGTTATCAAGTTGGTCAAGCAACATCAGACTTCATGCCACACTGGTGTGGTGGAGAGGTAATGAGAAGTATATGAATGTGGTTGGTGCTAGTAAAACTGTACTGTTATAAAGTGACCCTAAAAATCATACGAGAGTGACATTAATGATACATAAAATGGAAGCTACTTTGACAAATCTTATGCTTCAAAAGTGAGATGAGACCTACTTAAAGAATTTAATTTGTAGGTAGGGCTTGGATTATCAACCTTTAAATTATTTCAGATCTTTTCCTTCAGCAAAATGCGCTGAGGACCTTGATTTTCCAGGAGAATTTAACTTCAAAAATTTTTAAATTGGTCAATTTTAAGCAAGAGCAAGAGGAATGTCTAAGAGATTCTTCATTATTTCCACATTACAGTTGTAAAAAATGCTCTCAACCATATCAAGTTTTCTTGTATCAAAAGTAATCTGCACCTAGATTGTTACACTTAATCTGTATTTCAGACTAGAGTCTATAACAGCTCTTTATCTCAAAATGGGAAAATACAATAGCCTATATGTGTTAAGCTAATTTTGCAGGTCATAGTGGGGAAAAGCTTTGATGTTCACTTTGCCCATACTGGTTTTATTTCTCTCAGTGTTAGTGGTAACTGCTTTTACCTCCACCATAAAGAATTTTGAGTCTTCCTTCTTTCTGCACTTTATTTGTGTGCTGTATGGTTTTCTATGTTCAGCCATTTCCATAGTTTTTATATGCCAGTTTCTAGACTCTGACCCAAAGACTGGGGTATCAATCCATTGTGCTTGGGTTTGGAAAAATGAAGATAAACAGACCATCTGTGTTTAAGTAAAAACAATTGTCCTTTGCAGTACCTATTGATCAACGGAATTAATATTCTGTGCAACCGATTTCATTGCTGTCCTGTTTCTGGCATTTGTTATTTCTGTGTTCGTCCTTTACCCTAATCTTTTACCTTTCATACCCAAGGGACAAAGGCATTACAGTTCCAACTGCTATGTTAATCCCATTGCAAATAACATAATGTTCCTACAAGGGACAGAATGGCAAATATATCTCTGCCTCCAGGTATTATTTCTTATGTCACCTGAGTTTGTGATAAATCAATCTTGATTTTTATAAATGCAGAGAACCTAGAGTCCTCCTTTACTTTATTTGATATTTGATTTGATATTTTGGGTCCTCAAGCATTTATATTCATCAAACTTTGGTGAACACCCAAGCATATAGGCTACTTTTCATATTTTTGCAAAAAAGAAAAATTATAATCTTGTGATGTAGTATCATATAGCAAAACTCTGGCTTTCTGCCAATACAAATCAACAGACTGAGTGACTGTTGCTTATGACCTGCCAGGAGGGTGCAACAGATAAATACACATAAACTACATGTTGATAGCCAGTTCATTTGGATAATGCTTTTGTGCTGTGCTTAAGAAATGAAGTTAACAAACAGATCTAGCAAGGGCCTACCTTGAAGTAGTGTCTCAAGTTAATCAAAGCACTCTTGGGTGAATCAACTTTTTTTTGGCAAAAACCATTTTGGCAAAGGTCCAAAGTCCTTTGTGCTGTTTCAGCTTGAGGAAGGTTGGTATCCTGATGCACGTCTGTATCCAATGAAAATACAGCAAACTTAATCACTAGAAAGAATGAAGCCCCAGCTGATTAGCGCATGACTACCTCTCTTGTATTACACTTCATCTCCCAAAGCCTAACAGCTGGCTCTGCAGTGCCTTGTGCAGTCCATGTTTTCACACTGTGATCTGGTGAAAGCAGAGGATTGCACTGTGGCTATAAGAATTTTTGATCCTGAAATGATTAGTCATACTACTACATGGGTATAAATAATTAGATTTATAAAGCACTAATGCTTAAGTGGGATACTTGTAAATATGTGTCTGGCAGGAGTATTCATATATTTGTTCCATTATGATAATGATAAGTGATAGAAGTTACTGTGTTTTCCCATCTCCTCTCCCCCCCCCCTCCACTCCCCCACCCCCCTCCAGTGTTCTTTTCATGATTCTTTTAAGCCTCCAATGGAATTAATATTGTATGGGTTGTTTTTTGCAGTAGCCTTATGGCCTTTCATGGCTTTCTGTATTATCCCTCTTTCTGTTTGTTTTGTGTGCTCTTATTAGGGTTGTTGTTAGCTCCATTCTGATGTTTGTAGTTTTTGGAAATCTGAATCTTTTTTATTTATGTTATCAGTGATCTGACCTGGGTTGCCCACAGCAATGTTCCAACTGTTCTCAGGTCCTCAATTACTAATTATGCAGATGAACAGATTGTGCAAACTCTTTCCTTATGGCCACATTCTGGAGGAGTTGTTGTTATTAAATTGCTGCTGCACTTGAATTTTAAGTAGATGCTGGCCAGTTCTTAGTAGTTTTTTTCAGATGTCCTGCACATGTTTGTTTTAGTAATTTATTAACAAGTGA
Source organism: Calidris pugnax (assembly GCF_001431845.1). Taxonomy (NCBI): domain Eukaryota; kingdom Metazoa; phylum Chordata; class Aves; order Charadriiformes; family Scolopacidae; genus Calidris; species Calidris pugnax. The sequence goes on along the minus strand of NW_015090986.1, from coordinate 6,040,098 downwards.
TTGATGCACACATCCCCCAAAAAATTCAAACCCATAACATCCAAAACTGACATGGTTGTAAGAGGAATTAAAGGACACAAGATTAAAGCCAGATATCCAGAGGAGCAGCCTCTTCCTGAAGATCACCAGGACAGTGGACAGCCTGCCAGTAGCACACTTGAAGTTGTTAACATTAATGAAACAAATTAATCACTAGTGAGCATTGATTGATGTCATTACTCTAGGGATTTTCAGAAAGAATTAAGTTTTGAAGTGAAATAATCCTGCTATGTTAAAAATGCCTAACTGATTAGACAATGCTCCAGTTTTTGAGAAGCAAGTCAGTGTGAGATTCTGTGCAAGAAAATGGTATTTTCATAGATATCTTCGTCAATATCTAGTATCATCATCAGAACACAGAACTGACACCAGCTTGGGTGTCCACAGTGGGTTATGGGATTATGTTCATACCCCATCTTTCGTTTTTACTGTGCTACAGTGGTTATCAGAAGACATATTGCTTCTGCTTGAATAAAAGATGTGTTCCTGATATATTGTGCACTCTAGTTGGTCATTTGAAGTCACTTAGTGACTTTGGTGAGTGCAGAACCCTCAACCAACTCTTGCCAGTGTGAACATGCATTTATAGATTTCCTGAGGAGCCATCCTTGCTTCAAAAGACAAACAAGGCTATCCAGATACTGTACCAGAATATTGATCATTTTCTTCACAGAAAAATCTTTTGGAAATTAGAAAGGAAACAGCATGCTCTTTTCCTTGCGTCCCTTCTACAGAGTTGTGCAGGGTGGAAAAAAAATTAGCATGCAGCTAGAAGAATGGAAAAAGTGAACACCAGAAATCAGAAGGAAATGTTATGTCTGTGAAAGCTGAATACCCAAGATTTTCAGATAAAATTTCAGGGTAAGATTCATGTTGCTAATAAAATCAGCACAAATCTCCTAGTGACTTCACTATGGACAGGTTCCAGTCTTAAATATTTTGTTGCCTACCTAAATGGCCACTTTAAGTTTACATATAATTTGACACATGAACTAAAAAAAAAAAAAAACACTAGCAAAAAATTTCCATTTGACAATTAAACTTACTTCCAAGTCTGATGTCAATCAATGCAGTCTTGCAGTCAAAATTTCTTTCTAAAACTCACTGATTTTTCTTTTTCATGTGTAAGGATATTCTCATATAAACAATGGGGCAAGTTGACTAGAAGTGAGAATCTGTAATAATGAATAGAACTTTTAAAGGCACAAAGGTGCTGTTTGCAACAATAGGAGGTAAAAAGATGCATATAAAGGGGGATCTGTAAACAATAGGATACTTTTAAGCAGCAAATATTAGGAGTTATTAGTGCAAATAACTTCTACCATAAGCACAATACTGATAGGTTTTTGTAGGTAATTTTTATCAGCTTCTCTGAAAGTATTTTGCAAAGTAACACCAGCTTCAAAATACAGAGAAACAAAGCCATGGGTAAGCAAGGTGATTAGAGTTAACCCATCAGCTGCTGATAAGGGTGGGAGGAGAAGCCTAAATTCTTGGGTCCTTTTTTTCTGCAGTATTCGCTATAGCAAAAAGTCTATATTTTAGGTCTCCGTTAACAAAGTACATTGAAAAGCAGACTCCTAGGTTTCACTGCGGAATAGAAAAAAAAGGCAGAACTGAAAAGTATTTTGCATTTTATCTCCATAAGGCTACACCTGACTAGCAAGCACCCATTCAGCTTGGGACCTGTCTATGTAGGTAATCTTGGCAAGCTGCTGTTGGAGGCTAAAAAAGCTATTCGCAGACTGAGAAGGGTATAAAGAACAAAGACTTCTTGGAGACAAGCAGCAGCAAAATGTTCTTCCTTTGCCCTCTGAAAACAAGTTTTTCCCTGATTTGTGACATGTTGTTATATAATTATGGCCTAGAGTTACCAGTGGGTATCAAGTGAGAAAGACAGCAATATCCTTCCTTCTGCACTATTTTCTTCTTGTTTCAGTGAAGCAGCTCCAGAGCCATACCATGCTTTTCTATAGTAAATAGAAGAACATACATTTGACTGCCTGCAGGACAGCTGCACATGAGTAAACAGCCTTTTGTAAAAAGACCAGAAATTGTTATATCCCAGCTTTCATAGTTGGTAATCTAAACTGATAGAATAATGAATGAGTGAATTTTTAGAGAAGTAAGTGAGAGCTACGGACTCAAATGACTCATGCTATGAGAGAAGATGACGTGATGTCCCAATGGCACTTCCGTCTGGGTTTCAGAAATAGGCTGAAAGGGAAAGCAGCTCTGGCTTACTCTCTCTTCTTTCAGCACTCTCCTTCCACTCGGCAGACACCTGTAAAGGCTTCTGGTGTGGTGTCATGATGGAATACCATAACTCAGACATCAGATTGGTAGGACAAGATAATCTGCTTTCAGTTTTAGTTGGCATAAAACCAAACTCACTCTTACTTCCTTCTCTTGTTTTCCTTCCAAAATATTCAACACTCCTACTGGCTAACAAAAATGGCAAGAACTGGATAAGCAGCATCATGCTGGTGAGTGGGGGGCAAGAAGCTGGGGGGAAGAATATCTGTCAAGAGATAGGGTTGATATGCATAAAAAAGTGATCTAGGTAGAAGGTAAGTTCAGAACTCTTTAAACATTGCCTGGGACATACAGATTCTCACACTTTATTTACATACAGCCTTATAGTCTCACAAAAGGTCGGGATTGTATGACATCAAGACAAACAGGAGGTTGTACTTTTCCTCCATTTTTTCTTTCCTCCTACAGACATTTGGACCTTCTAAAAACTATTAGAGTTCATGTTAGAAAATAGACAAAGTATCAACTCCTTTATTATCACTTAGAAAGAAAGAAAACTAAAGGTCATGAGTGAATTTAGGGAGATTTAGGTTGGACTTAAAAAATACCCCCACATTGTAATGATTAGGAGAGCGAGGCATTGCCAGGGTTCTGGGCTCACCATTGCTTAGAGTCTGTAAGATCTGGTTTTCTTACCTTTTTTAAGGAGTGGTGGTCTGACAGATGCTTTATTTATCTATTTATTTATTTAGGTTGGAGATAGGGCTAGGAGAATGAAATATGGTGCTACATGGTACAATGGTATTTGTTTGAGAAATATAAGATCTGAGTTCTCATCATGGATTCACACATGAGCATGCACTGTACCTACCATTGTTTAAACTTTCATATTTAAAGGACGAAGTTCTAGGAAGCTCACTAATGCTGAAACATTCATATATTAATTTATGGAGAGAGACATCATAAGGAGCCCTATTAATAACATAAATTTACGACATTCTTCCTGTAGACTAATAATTTTGAACTGGTAAATGATGACTTTTCCTTTCCCCATCAGAGCCCAAAGGTGGTGTTTTCTGTGTTTACTGTGGGGATAATTTTAACTTCCAGCTTTTTCCATTTATCACACACATGACACAGTACTCTCTGAGTGCCACACATACCTCTGTAAGTACAGGACCTCTTTCTCTATTCCTAATATGGTGTAAACTGTTATTCAGAAAAGTGTTGGACGAAGACCTCTATTAAACCTCTGGCTTTAGGGTAAGTGCACGCCTGTACCTTTTTTCTGCCTCCTATCTGCCTTCTAGGGTGAAAGAGGACCTGGGTTTTGAAAAAGAATTTGGGGGTTACTTGAAAAAGCAGTTGGATTTTGCTGGCTGTACTCATCCCAGACTGACATTCTAGCTCTTTGTATATTGAAGTAGTATCAAGGAAATTTTACCTTGCCATTTCCTTGCTGATACAGGCAATAATATTATTTGTTCCTAAGTGAGAGCTCTAAAATCATGTTACGATAGATCAGAAGGTTCTTTATTGTAGAGAACAAATCTGTCTTGATGGTAAAGAGAAGGGATCTTAGAAACCTGTAAAGCACTACATGTATATATACCTTACACAGCTGGAAATGTACAAAGTTTAATTTAAGAGAGACCAAAGTCACAGAGCTTTAGACAGAATTATCTTTAATGTTCTGTCCTCTTCTTTATTTTTTGGTTTGCTTTGGATCTGCATTTAAAGTGCCAAAATACTTTGAGGAAAGCTTGGTCCTCTTCTTGTTATCAGACTTTTCAGATGTAGGAAGTAGCAAAAATCTCAAACAACTAGTTGTTTTCAAACTTTTCAGCTGATTTTTTTCTGGCCTAGAAATCTAGCTAGTACAGATGCACTGAGGTAAACATCAAAACTGTATCATTTGTCTTTGAGAGAGATCACATTTACAGTGTATTTAGATGTAGCAAAATGAAATCACAGTCTTCCCAACAATTGTTCCGTAAAGAACAAATGCAGTCATGTTTCTTACTGACTTGACTTTTTTTTAGTACTTTTGACTTTTACATGATGTTTCATAGTTTCAGACAAACTCCCTTAAATTACCAAATAGCATTATGTCTGCCAGTAAGGACGCTTGTTAAATATAGCTTCAGATTTTGTATCAAAACCAGCATACGCAATTGTCTTCAATCTAGAAATCAAACATGATGATTTTTAACTAAATCTCCCACTGAAGGCCCTTAATGAAAATTTGGATTTTACAGCACTTGTGGCATTGCTTTTATAATACACCATGTTCTTGAACAGTTTCTCTAGGGAGAAAATCCTGTGGTACATGTGGGCATGCCAGAAGTTTCCTCTCTCATCGCAGTTTTGCAGCTGGCCAGCATTCCTGAAGCATCCTGGAATAGAATGCTTCAGGCAACCCTAGGGACCGCAGCAGGTTTCCAAAATGTTTTTATTAGTAGTGAACTTGATAAACAACTCGATAGTAATATATTAATCTTGATGAGAAAATATGTTTTTCATTTAAAACAGCAGTTTGGTTTGGAATGAAATTTTGAGGGTGGGTGGTGGAGATGGAAGAAGATTCCCAGTTCTTATCCCTGTGAATTCTACTGCTTGACCAATTGAAACTATATTGACACCCCCTCAGTTCCATTTTTCTCTCATGGCATGTTTCTCTGTATCTATCTAATTTTATTCTTTAACCCCCCAGTTGTCCTCATATGACAGGAAATCCCCTTAAGCAAATGCTAAGCTCTGTAGTCCAGTTTTTTCCTGACTTTATTTGGTAGAACTTCCTTCAAAGGGCGTGAATGGATATATATGTTAATGGAGAGGAGGTGATATGTGAAAAAAAAAAAAAGGACATTTCATTTCTTTGAGTAAAAAGTATTCTACTGTATATACCACACATTTCTGACATTTTCCTGTGTGTGTATCTTTACTGCTTCTGGAATGACATGGATTCCTCCTTTTTTCCCTTTTTAATTTTTTTTTTCTTTGAAACAGGGGGATGCCTAGAAAAACAGGTAAACTAAACTAGCTCAGAAAATATTTGCAGGTAACTTTCATAAACTTCCAAATCAAAGCCGAAATGCAGGCTTTTGACAAAGGAAAATGTTTTAAGATAAACCAGACTTTTTTGAGTATTTATCAGAATAGCAGAAAGACACAGAGATTCTCTCATTTTGATCGATGTTAACCCTTCCTTGGCTCTCAGTGGCTGGCAGAAGGAAAGAATAATACACACAGGTGTTATCTCTAACCCACCGGTAATTAAAAAAAGTTCTCCCAAACAGTTTGGGTGTGCATTTTTCGCAATCCTTTTCTGCTTACAGTGTGATTCAGTGAACCTTTCTATAGATAACAGACTGGAGAGCCTGGGATGCAGACAATAGCACCTCTCTGAGCTTCAGAGGTTTCTTGAGGTCCAGCTGGCAGAGAATGTTGCCTTAGTTCTTCTGGAAAGGATCTCTTTAGCTTTTTGCTATTATTGCTAGGGGTAGTACTACTGGTAGTAATCTTTATTTATTACTATTTTAGTCTTTTGTCTTTGGTAGAGCAAATACCTTCTGCAGGTAATAATGGTAAAGAAAAGCAAGGGAAAATTGGGAAGAAACTGATGGTCTTGCTTCAACTTTGTTCAGATCAGGACTAAGAGTGATAAGTCTGCATGTAAATATCTGGAGAAAGGTGCACTGCATACTGAAGAAGATGCTTTCTAGGCAGATAATCAGTGTTTTAACAAGATGGAATGAACAAACAGATGCAGTTAAGGACAAAAACATTGCAAACCAAATAAGACCCTGAGCATAAAATGGCATGCACCCTGCGGACTGTACTGTGGTAGGATGTATAGAGTCTACTTTCTTCCCAGAAAGAAGGAAATCTGTTTTGCTCCTCCTTCTCTTTTCAGATGCTCACCCTGGTTTTTTGAACTGTAACACTCACAGTAAATTCGGCATGTTTTTTGCCTGTAGTGATATATGCTGGAGTGGTGTGACAGTCCAACTTCAATAGAGAATGAATCCTTAGTCCTTGTCCTGAAAAGGTTCTATTGTGAGTAATATAAGGTCAAAACCCAGGAAAGAGACAGACTTGTAAATTAATTGTTCCTAAAATTATCATGGATTCTCTGCAATAAATCCATAATTTTTGAGAGTTTGGGAATATCAGCACTACAGAGCATTGAGAAAATTCCTCATATTTTTGTGGCAACAATGCAAGATTTTCTTCTCACAGACCTTAAGACACTCTGATCACCATCTCTTTATAAACACCTTAGAGCAATGGTGCTGTTTTCTAAGCCATGGAGATATTAGTGTGTTTCAGACATTAGTAATTTATTTTTACTAATAGCCCCAAATCTGAATGTTTTAATGAGCAAGAGAGATATTATAGTCTAAAGATCTTACAGATCCAGTGCATTCTTCTGATGTCAAAATTTTACTACTTTTTGTTTTTCTCATGAAGATGATTAAATGAAATGAATGCCTTTTCAATAAAGTAAAAAGAATTAAATATTTAACATTTAATAAAAATATTTAATTGTATCAGGTTCCTTTTATGCCCATTTTCAGTTGACTCAAGCAATGAAAAAACTCTAAGCTGATTCTAATACGATCAACGCTACTAGTGCTACCCCTTAAGTAAAGTCTTTGATCATTAGTATTCCTGCCCCAAGGAATGGCTTGTCATAACATTGACTTTGCCATATGCTGCCAGTCAAATTGTAGTTGTCAAGTTATCAATGACATGGATATTTCACAGAGTATATGCTTCTTAAAGCACATACTCTCCCAATCACACAGATTTTACAGTGATCATTGTATTACAAAGGTAGAAAGAGTTGGGAGCTCTAGCTCTTACACAAGATTCACCTATTCAGCTGTTCTTCTTCCTTCCTCCTCCAAAAGCTGTATTAGTGATACTTTTTATTTACTAAGCGATATCTTGAAGTAGGACTTAGCAAACATGAGGAAGATAGATTCCTTCCAGCAACAACTGTTAGTTTATCTGTTAACGCCCCCGGCAAAACACTGTTGGAGCTGACATGCATGACTGATGGGCTCCCTTAACAAGTAGCTCATCTTCCAAAGAGGAGTTGTGTATCTCTGGCTCTGTTTGCAGTGCCGTCTGTGTCTGAGTCCCTACAGATGGTAGTATAAGTGTTTTTGCACCACCTTGATCCTTGGTATCGGCTTGGCCTAATGTGCCTCAGGACTAGCTAAGATGTGAGTGAACACTGACTGGCTACTCCTTTTCCTGCTTTGGTTCTGAGAGTAGAAAAGCCAGCCTGTGTTGCAATTCCCATGTTTTGTGTTACTTTCCTGTCCTCTTCACACCCCTAGAACAACACCAAGGACTCAACTGCAAGGGTTCGGAGATCCAGCTTTGAAACACGTAAGGGTTGGAGGGATCTAGCAGGAATGTTCCTGCCTCTTAGGCCTCTCATAGCTGACCAGAGTCCTGTGACAAGACTGGCATTTGACATTGTAAATAGGATAGGATATTGTCTTCTATTTATCAATATAGTCCCATAAAAAAATGTTGTATAAATAAATAATAATTGTAACCACTGTTGGTCTACAATGGTAACTTGACCACAAACACATTTCACATATATAACTTCATGTGGTTTTTTTAAGTATAATTCCTATTGCTTTTGACATTTTTACTGTGACTAATCCATGATTTTCCCCATAATTTACCATATCAGAGTCTAACCCCAATAATGTTAGATATTGTAAAACCACTATGCCTGCAACCGTGCAGTGTGACACAGTTATTGTATGGCTGCCTTCTTCATCATCCCTTAGACAAGGGGAGTCCACCCAGGAAGTTGTCTTTTTCAAAGCTCGTTTGTACATAATTTTTGCTCTCTACTCCATTTCTTAGCGGACTGATGCCCTGCTTTATAAAACTGCCTTATTTAATATCGCACAACAAAGCTGACTCGGTTAATGTCTCCCACTCCCCTAGAGAGTGGCGTGGCCATGTGGCAATGATCTACTGTCAGCTTAGAGTCACTGACAAGGCCAAGTAACAAAACTCACATTATGGCTGTCGGCACCGTACCTGAATCTGTAGATACAAAGCAGAGGACGCAATTTTCTGATGCTGCAACTAACAGATTTGAGCAAAATTAGATACTTCGAAACACATACTCAAGCATCTTTTCCTGTGTGTTGCATATTTAAACTGGAGGGAAAATGCAAAAATATGTGTACATATAAGTGCATACATATGTTGTGCATATTCTATCGAAAACTAAATTAAACCTTTGTTGCATAATAATTCTACAGCAAAAGCAAAAAGACTGACTTTCACTGTACTTTACATGAAGCTAAGCACTTATATTTTAAATATTGCATGTATGTTAAATGAAGTGTTTTACTAGTTGTATTACAGCACTGAAAATACAAAGTTGATTTTTATTTATAAATAGGCTCTACAAAAGGATATCCATTTGTAGCACCTTTTCCTTTTCAGCCATTCAACTTTTAATTTATTTATTTATTTATTGATTGATTGATATTTTGGTGATCCAGTGGAAGTTTATCTACCTTATTTATGTGGTGCTCCCTCTGGAGCTGCTGGAGGAAAATATCTGCAGCTGAACTCCATTTAATATATATATTGATTAGAAAATGTTTAATCTTTTTCATCAATTACTTTGGAACCTCAGCTTTCAGTGCCTCATGAGGTTTGTATAATTTGTGAGTGGATCTTTATAAAAGATCCAAAGACCTTGTTCCAAAAGAAGGACAAAAATCAGAGTAGGATGAATAGATCATCTTTGGTTTGTCGTAAGTGTACAGTGTGCTGTGGGGGATCTACTGTAAGTCAGTCTGTTGGCAAAGAGATCTTCTCTTCTTCCTCTTTTAACTAACACAGGCACACACAGAGCCACACATACACAGATATGTGCAGCTACCTACATTGACACAAACACACATTTACACACAGCTGCTTCTCTTCTCTTAGTATGTGCCAAAATATCAAAATACTTCAAATACTTACCGTAAGAATTTTAATGAAATTGATTGTGTAATTGCTGCTGTATATATTTTCAGCTCTGCATCAGCTTGCATGTCTTCACTTTTCACCTTCAGACTCACCGCACCATGCTTGAGTTAAAAAGAAGTCATTTTTCTGACGCAGCGCTAGAAAGTAAGATAATGTTGATGAAGCTAAGTTCTGAATGGCATGCCCAGAAAAGAGTGAGGTGGAGATGAGGAAAAAAGGAGCAAGGAAAAAACAAAATTGGTGGGAAATATTATTGCAAAGAATCATAGTGATACAAAAATAAGGTGAAAGTTTGCTCTTTCTAGACAAGTCAATGAGTATAAAGAGATTTAAATTCAAACAGGTTGCACATGAATTGAATTGGTCAAGAGATATGCTAAAGGGTTTCTGGTAGACAGCTGCTTATGCAATAAAGCTGGATGAAATATAATGCAGAAGCTCATTTTGAAGGAAACAGGTTAATTGAACCCAACTACCTTTTCCAGTCTGGAAAGCAGGTGTGAAATTTCATGGGGTTTCAGTTCTCCTATGAGAGTCCCAGAACCTCCTTGTTTGATCAGGTCACTTGATAAAAAGAATGAATTTTCTTGCAGTGTTCTGGCTCCAGCTCGGAAGAGCTGAGACACCTGAACTGCTGAAACACATGAAATCAGAAGAGCTGATCTTCCCCACTTGGCTCTGGAGAGGGTGGCAGAGAGAGCCCATTTTGTGCATGGATAAAGAGATGAAGAGAGAAAAAATTTCACAGTCTCCTCCAGGACCTGAGTGTTTGAGCTGCTCCCTGCCTCAACTGTATATAAAATCAAACATACTGATTGCACCTTTGGATCTGAAGCAGAAACTTTTAGTTCTGTTTCCACAAAGTACAAGTCCTAAAATCATTTCAGCTTAGATTTCCATTCTTGGTTTCTAAACTCTGAGTGAACTCTGAACCCTCAAGTTGAGAGATCTGTATGCTTGGGATGGTTTCAGTTCTATTCTATTTTTAATCAGTTTAATAATTTCAAGCTTAGAGCACGCACTCAAGGACTAGAATAAGTCAGAAATCTATGGATTTGCTACTCAGCTTTTAGCAATGGACTGCATGCGGGTCTTTCAAGGGGGCCAGGCTTTAAAGAGTCACACAAAAAGTCTGTGGAAAAAGGCAAAACCAAGAGCAATGCAGCAGACTATCAAGATGGGATATGGAGATTAGGTGAGAAGGAGGAAAAGACAGCAAAGGAAAGAACTAGTGTAATGAACTAGAACATGTTCCAGGTTCACTGAATCAGGTGATGGGTGGGAAGGGAAACCTTGATCTCATCTAGCCTAAGCCCTTGTTCAGAGCACGGTCAGTTAGAGCTGGTTGTCCAGGAATTTATCCAGAACATCTCCGTGAACAGAGACTGCACCTCCTCTGTGGGCAACCCGTGCTAATATCTAACTGTCCTCACCGTAAAAAAGTGCTTTTCTGTGCACAGGTGGGATTTAATGTGTTTTAATTTCCATCCATCACCTCCTGTCCCATCCCTCTTCTTCATTCCCTCACATCAGGTATTTCTACACATGGATGAGGGCACTCTGAGCCTTCCTTCTTCAGGCTGAACAGTCCCAGCCTTCTCAGCCTCTGCGCATATGACATATGATCCAGTTCGTTCATCATCTTTGTGGCCCTGTGCTGGACGTGCTCCAGTATGTCTGTGTCTCTTGTGTTGGGAAGCGCAGCACTGAAAACAGTACTCCAGGTGCAGCCTCACTAGTGTTGAGTAAAGAGGAAGGATTAGGACAAAAAGGATATTAGGAGAATTATGGGGGGAAAAAAGTTACAGAAGGTTAAGCTTAGAGCAAAAACATGTCAAAAAAGAAGACAAAATAGAGCAGTTCCAGGGCAATAGGTATAAAACCTCATGGAGTCAAAGTATGAGATAGCAAGAATAATAAAGAATAAGATAGAATTTTCAGCTGGAAATACTTTATGGTTTTATCTGTAAAAATGGATTGAAACAATACTACAGAAGCCTTCCTCCTTTTATGTACAAGAATTCAAGTAGGTTACAAAAACTACCATAACCCCAGCTAATGGGTTAAGTCACATGGTCAAAAAATGCTGAATTTACGATTCCAACAGTAACATTAATTACACTTTCTCTCTTTTATTTATTATATCGTCAACAGTTCACAGAATATTAACCATAATAAGGAAAATGCATGTGTACACGTGAATGTCTTTGGGGAAGACCTGCAGTTTAGGGAATCTTAGATCTTATTTTAATCTCCACCTGGCTTTTGAAGATATATCTTAGTCAGTTGCTGTGTATAGAATATAATTAATTACAGCATTAGCTTATCTCTGAAATGAAGAAAAATTTTAAGCAATTATTGGAGTAGGGTTAAGTTTGAGAAACCATATTGCTTTTAAGTACAGAAAATAAGAATAAGGATAAAATAAGATTTATGTGGGATTGAAAGTACCCATTACTCTGCATGATTGGGCCCACTGATAAATATAATGAGCATTTTAGGCAATAAGATCTCCATAATATCTTGACTTTACTGCCACATTTTGAATGCAAAGCCTGTTCCAAGAAGATACTGGAAGTTTATATGATACTGATTTTGGATCTATAAAACTGGTTTACAATTCCTGTGCTGGAGCTGCCCTAGTAAACTCATTACCCTTGGGAAATACATACACTATATATTTAAACAAAAGTGTAAGTGATTTTAATCTCTAAACTTCCCCTCCCTCCCCCTTCGTGCTTTCTCCCTCCTTGTCCTTCCCCTCAACCATCCCCTCCAAAAGAAAAGAGTTTGGGGAGGAGGTGAGGGTTTAACACCATGTGACAATCATGAAAGATCTATATTCCCCAATAAAATTCTGTTCTCCAGATGAGCATAGTTGACAGGAGTACTGCAGCACAATCTCTTTTAGTTCCTGTCTCTTTAAGGTCTCTGTAAGTAAACAGACTGAAATTATGGTGCTGAGAGAGGTCAGAATAACAATATTTTCTAGTTTAATAGTCTCCCCTTTTCTTTTCAGCTGGCTGGAATTCACATTATTGTTAACCACTTTTTAATAAATTCCAAGTTTTGAACACTGTGCACTTCTATAGAGCTTGCAGCTGGAAATAAACAGACTCAAAATGGCTGAAGGTAATTTAGCAACTTAAAGTTTTTTATGAGGATAATGAAGTGAGAGTTTGTGGAAAAAATATCTCTGTGAACTATTTGTTTTCCAGAACCTTTTCCTGGTTTGGAGGATAATGTCCTCTCCATATAACAGTTACAATTTTTCATTAGATTGCTTGATTATTTTTTCTGTTACCCACCTCCCCCCCCCCTCCATATTTAAAACTTTTCATCTGTTCCCCTACTCCCATTTCTTCAGGGCTGATTATAAGGACGGATCACATGACAGCATAAATTATTTTGGCAGCTATTCAGTAAGCGCAGACCCTGGTGTGTGTGCAACAGCTTGCTTTTACTTGTTTTCTGCACTGTTTTGCAAAAGACAGGCACTTCTGTATCCTATTGTTCTCTGCAAATTGTGCCAAGCGCTGCCTATGCTTTTCTGATCAGGTAAAAAAGATCGTTTAGGCTAAAAATTTCCCTTGAACCTTTTTTAGGAAAAAAGATTCCAGAGTTCTTTTTCTGAGGCTGCATAAAATGTGTGAATTGCTCTACTTTGTGGCTACTGGGATATTGGAGGTACAGCTGAGAACCACGAAAAATAACCCTTCTGTGTGTTATTCTCTGACAACCTCTAACAAAGGAAAACAAAAGAAATTTAAGCAGATTTATTTACACACTTCTCTAGCCCCTGCTCTTGTGGTTTTCTGTCTCACTGATTCTATAAATATACAAGAGATAGGCTTCTATAAATATACAAGAGATATCTCTCTTATTTGATAACAAAATAGGTACAATGGCGCAGAGTCATTACCATTCTAGACTGTGGGATGTTATGCCTTCATGGACACCAGGCTGTAGCACTAGGATAACGAGTACTCCCAGCCTCTGGACTTCTACAAACAGGGAGGGATTCAGGAGATAGGGATAGGGAGTAAGCAGGAGAAAAAAGATACTGTACTCTGGTCTTTCAGATGCTGTAGTTTCCCATATTAATGTTGATTCCTACTTGATAAACTTTGTTTGATATTTTTTTTTATGCCCAGCAATTATGAGCTATTTGAGAAACCTAGCAGAAATCTTTGTATCTTCCTTGGCAGGAAGGTCTCTAACAGATTTTTCTGACCCTCCCTGCATCATCTAACAGAAAGACAGGGTTACAGTGTAGAATGGCACTTTCCATAGTGTCTTTCTTGTCCTAGAATCTCAAATTATTTTATTAACACTAGCAGAAAGTTGCCTGAGATTTATGAAAATATTATGCCTGTTTTACTGATGACAAAACTTTGGTAAAAACACAGCTTGCTTAAGGCCAGTAAATAGCTTTGGACTGGGATTAGAAACTATTAGAAACTATTCAAATGGAGCTCAGGGTTCATGAACTCTTGCCTGTGATGATAAAAGTTGCATTAAGAAGTACCAAACCTACTTGAGTAGCTGGGAAAGCCCTTTTCTTTTTCTGAGCCCATTATGAACATCTTCCTTCTTCTTCAAACTTCTCATCAGCAAGAGAGGTTTCTAACAGTGATTAGGTTTGGGAAATCACCTGGTGGTGAATCATTAGAGAATATCCTTCAGAGGTTACTTTAACTTCATTCTACCAGCAGATCTTTCACTGAGTTGTTACGCCTATCCCTGGGAATTCTGCAGGGGCAGTCATGACTGCTGTCGTTGAACCAACATGGCAAGACAAGCATTGCTTTTGTGGTGACTCTTGAGGTTGTCTGTGTACTGTGAAATGGAACAGGGTACAAGAGATAACCCACGTAAGTGCTGTCTGACTCCGGCCAAGGTCCTGCTAGCTGGGCAGCTGCATCAGCCCACACCCTGCCTCAGCTAACGAGCCTCCCTGGGAATTGTGTGAGCATGCTCAGGGCCAGCCTGGGGTCTCTGACAGGATGCCAGATTGTGCTGTAAAGAAGTGCCTCTAGTCCTTCACCTTAGCCACTAGACAACACAGGTTCAGAAGGTATGTGCAGGTGTGTTTGACTCGGTAGGGGCTTAGCAGCTTAGGACTTATTGCTGCCTTCTTTTATACTGAGCATTTTACGTATGACACTTACTGCCATTGCAGGAGATGGCGAGACACTTGCAGTAATGCCAACATCAAATAGAAATAACCAAACAACAGGTGGTAGAGTCCCTGGACTTCTCCAAAAAACATAATATGAGTGCATAAAATTTGTTTTGGTGTCTTTGAGGAGCTGAAGTAGATCTGCCATATATTTTCAGCTTCTTTCTGCAGTTATAAAGGTTAGAGACTCACTTTTATACATCTGAAAGATGAGATGCCTGTGCAGCTGCTTGATTCTGGGGGCTGCAGACTTTGAAAAAGGATGAAAGGTTTGATATTACAAATTACAGCAACTGGTGATCTGCACTTCGTTTTACTCTCAGTTTGGTATTTTTACATAAAATGTTGCTGCTGCATGACTGGGATGTGATAGGTTGCAAACAAAACTTCTTGAACAGCTGAGAATAAAAAATAAAGTAGCTGTCGGTGTGAAATGAAGCAAGTTTACACCATGTCTGTACATGCACATACCACACTTTTCACCAGAAATACTGATTCTTGGGGCTGTATTTAGACAGGCAGCTATGTTTATAGTCGATTCTTTCCTGAAAATTACCAGCTATGTTCTGCTAGATTTAACTGGCTCTGGAGAAATTAAAGGAATACTGTAACAAAATTGCCAGACTGAGCAACTCCAGTGCTGAATAGGAAAATCAAGGCATTATGACAGTGGAAGCACGTTTTGAAACTCAGTGCTTACCTTTAAATGCAGTCCTTAAATTAAGTTTACTTGGTCTTTTTTTAAACTGTTGGGCTTCCCATAGGGGACCGGGATTTGGGTCTTCCTGTTTGAATGGTTGGAAGTATGTCTGTTTTCCTCCCCTTTCACCCTCCTCTGAACTCCGGATACCGTTTAAATTTGCTTTGCTGGAAAAAATTCCCCTCTTCTGGACCCCTTTTCTTGTGTGGATTCAGTTAGTCTACAAGCTGAACAATGGTAGTGATGGTAGAGAAATTTATTCTGCTTTCAGCTATAAAATTTATTTGGACTGAGGAAGAAAACCTATTGTCAGTTATTCAAGAATAAGTGCAGAATGCTAGCTTTGCAAACTTTGCTTCCCTCTTAACCATACAATGGCTTTTAGCACAGAAATGGAGGTTGCAAGTTGTGTACCTTAAGTTCTGGAAACCAGATTTTGTTCAGACAAGCACTTGAAATTTGAGAAGCTCTCCTGAAATTTATCCAAACCTCTCAATTCCTCAAAATTGTTCTCACAGTATTGCTATTGCAGGCTCTGCTTGCTAGGCTTTTTTGGCATTTTTTTCTTCTACTTAAGGTGGAAGTTCAGTCTTTTACATGGTATTTTCTCATGTCTGCTTATGATTCTAAAGATGAATAAAAGGAAGCTAAGAAAGCTTGCCAGAATTGTAAGAAGTTGGGGTCTCAATACTTTTCCACTCAAATATTTTTCCTAACCTCTCCTCCCTTCCTCTATAACATTCTGGCAATGCTTTCATCCTCTGGTGTTGTGCAGCTAGATGTAATATAGTAATGTAAAAATCTAGTTGATTTGAACTAGTTTGATGACTATGACAGCTGCTTCTTCACCTTTTTCTTCTCTCCTGTACCATATTCCTCTAAGGAAAATGCTGCTCTGAAATGTTATTAAGCATGATGACATGTTATGAACCCAGGCCACTGCGTCCAGACATCTGGTCGCATATGGCCATGATGAATATTTTCTGTGTATGCAATTATGTTTCATACCTCAAGGAAGATGAAGTATGAAACTTTTTCTTCAAGGAAGAAAAAGTATATAGTAAATAATTGGAGTAAGATAGCAAAACAGTGGGCAATAGCTTTTTTTTAATGTCTTCTTTTCCTAGTTCCCACTGTATTGTAGGACAACGGATGTTACATGCATACCAGCATCTGTCAAGTCCTTTGTCAGCAGAACACAATACAATAGGCTCACACATGCAGGCTGTGTCAGGTCAGATGGAGATGACTCATTTTTCTTTAAACAAAAAGTCTCTTACTTCCCAGTAAAGGTGCAAGAGGGATTTTTTGCCTGAATAAAAAAAATAAGAGAAGATTGAAAGTACCCTGTTTTTAAGCCTCCTGTTCCTCCCCCATACACAAATCTTCTGGGATTTCTAACATCCTTAGCTTTACAGTTTACATAACGTGAGCCAGTTAGCCTGCTGGAGTCAGTCTCCATTGACCATGAACAGATGGGAATGAGGCAAATGTCAAGCTTGCTATGATTCCCCAAACCCTCAGCTGATGTCTTGTCGGCATGGCTGGGTTTAGAGCAACCTCAATGCTCTGTCGGCTGCTAATGCCTCCCAAGGAGTCATCAGCCTGATTGAGCTGCTCTCCCCTTCCTGCAACAGCGCCTAGACAGAAGCTTTGATGGGAGGTAGTATTACAGTTGGCTGCCACAAGAGTAGATTGGGCCCTGGATTTGGGATTATGCCCTTCACTTCCTTGTTTAGAAACAAGTGTTTGGTGAGTGCTGCCTAAATAGACAGTGATCCTCCACAGGTATGACAGTGCTGATATGATAGAGGAAGGGCATCCTGAATATTGTTATTTTAGAGTTTGGACAAAGTACTAATTTCAAGTTCTTTTGGAATGAGTAAGAGATCATAGATATGGTTTTGCTAAGAAATATAGCTGGGTATCATTTCAGAACTGTCATCAGAAGAGGTTTTTCTCTATTAATTAGCTACACAAGTTTCACCATGTTTCCTGCACAAAGCATAACTCAGAAGTAGGAGTGACAGAGACCTGGAATCATTTCAGTGGCAACAGAATTCAGGAAGTGGAAAGAAAAAAAAAAAAACAAAAACGAAAAAGAAATTTCACCTTTGAATCCTGAATTTTCCCTGCAGCAGAGTGCCATCCACATCTTTCCTTTTCATTAAATATGTGAAACCTAAGTGGAACCTGTTTGTTTTTTATAGACCTCTGAAGCCATAATAGGCATTTATATAAAATTTTGGAAAAGTTCCAGGGTTGTTACTGACACTGCACTGTGTGATGATTTCATACTGTTAATATCTCTTTTAAGCTCAATTATAATGCGATCATTTCACCTGATATTTAGAATAAGAATTATGATATAAATTATAGTCATTTCGTGTGATATTTAGAATAAGAATTGTGATATTTTCTATATTCTTCAAGCTTCACCTATAACGACAAAAAAATCTTAGCTTTTACTTTTATTTTTTAGAAGAATAGTTTGTTCTCACTGAAAAAAGTTTGACATGAGACAAAAAAAAATGAAGTAAATGAGGCAAATAAGGCTCCTACTCTGTCTGAATCTCAGTCTATTACTTTTTAAGAAATCACACAATTCAAAACTTGCAAAGGACACAGCACAAGGCAAGGCAAGATACAGATGAGGTGCTAAACTGCTGCTGGTCCTCTGCAGACTTGCATCAGTTTATGATCAATCCTGACTGCATCAACATGTAGACATGATCCCATCCAGGCCCTGCTGTTGGTGGGGTGGCTTTTTTTGTGCATATCCTGTGCCTGATAATTGAACTATTCCTAACGTGTATTTTCCTAGCATATTTTAACATGCCTACAGTCTTATTTACTATTTGTTGTGCTAGGTGATGCTGTTATGACGCCAAGGAACTATCAGTCTCCCTGAGGAACAGTTTTTTCATAGCCTCTTGATTTGACTCTAAAGCAGAAAAGCTCCACCTAAAGCCAAAGGTTTTTTGAATCAATTTAATGAAAAAACCCAAAGTATACGTGCTCGTACCAGTAACTGCTTTTTTGGTCAGCAGTATTGACCAGAAGACCTGCAGCAACAGAGGACCTTCTTTCCAGTTGAAATGACTGTCTCAGCAGCCAGCCAGGAAATTTGTTTCTGGATGGATTCAATTACACATTCCTTAAGGTTAACCACAGACAGCATGTTTACCTAACTGCACAATCTATGAGGTCTGTAATCTGGAAGCAAATGGAGCATTTACAGTGCTCCAGGAAGATGACATGGAGGCCAGGGAAACCCACTGTGATTTTGGTTTCCAGGCAAGATGTGAGATCCTATTTCTTTGTTGATATGAATGATACTTCTGTGCGCAAGAACAATTGTACCTGAACTTTAGCTGATGCTCTCCTGCAACACGCGTGGACATGAAGAAGTAAAAGAGGTGCTTTGAATGGTGCTCACTGTCATTACATTTAAAAAGACATGCCACTTGCAGCTTGTGTCAATGTAAGTGATACTCCATCAACACACTTTACCAATCTGAATGGATAATCACTGAAGCGCTTGGAGGACACATGCAGATCTGTCTGGAAATTACCATCACTACTGCCTTGTGCTCATGTGTTTGTACTCATAACTTGTTTTCAGGATGCACTCTGGATTTATGG
The DNA here is from genome assembly GCF_001431845.1 of Calidris pugnax. Classification (NCBI taxonomy): domain Eukaryota; kingdom Metazoa; phylum Chordata; class Aves; order Charadriiformes; family Scolopacidae; genus Calidris; species Calidris pugnax. Next base: position 6,021,247 of record NW_015090986.1, on the reverse strand, counting down.
TTGCAGCATATATTCCCTTTGCTTGAGGACAGAGTTCAGATATAGTGCTTGCTAAAGTAGATGAGCAAGTTTGGAGCTAGATACCTATTTAGCAGTTCTTTCTGGCATATCACTGAGACTGTTTAACTATTTTTAAAACTCTTTGCTAACCGTGATAAGCAAGTGCTCTGTCCTGAACTCCTGTAGAGTACTGATGCTTGCTCTACCTAGCAATATATTTTGACAAAATGACAATTTAAGAGAGTGCTGCTTGTAATTCAAGGAAAATTCCAATTTCATTGCTGCAATCTAGGTTCTGCCTTTCTCAAGTCCCATATGTTTGCCATGCCTCTTTTCGTCATGTCGTGATCCAACTTTCTGTTCACTGTATTAGTCTTGAACAGTTTTTAACTTTCAATATTAGTGGAGCTACTCGTGGAGAAAAATGCTATCTATCATGTCAAAGAGGAGCAGAATCTGGACTTTTGACTGAAAAGTCCTCTCTGCTTTTATTTCTCTATAGTGATTCTTAGAAATCCAATGCAGCGGACTAAATTAAACTATCCAGAATAAATTATACGAAGGTCAATTTTTGGCAAGAAGCAATGTGTTTGAAATGCTAATTCTATTTCTATGCATAATTGCACAAAATATTTCAGAAGTGAGATGTTTAAAAAAATTCATGCAACCTTTCCCTTGGAAATGTATGTCAGTGGCTGAGATGGTTACCCAAAACAGAAGAAAGATGTTCTTTATCATGCTGGAAAACAAACGGATTTCTTCTGAGGGACACAGATGGTGTATGTATTGAGACACAGCATGTCATACTGCCTCTCCTGTTATTCTGTTCTTGTGGTTTCATCATGGGAAGTAAACCGTTCTATAATTCCTACCTTGTTCTTCACTTCTCATGCTGTGAAAAACCTGCACATGTAAGTAATCTGTTTCTCAAAGACACTGTGTTTTAGATATCGACGTATGTGTGTCAGGGTTGATGTCTCACTTTAACTTCCAAGCTTGAGAATGAAGAACTGGGACTTCAGCTGCTTAAAAGTAACAATGAATTAATTTGATGTGCCTAGTTTAGAAACTTGTCCAGATCCACTACTTACACTGAGGCTGGGGCAGGAGGGCAGCTATGAGTCCCATACGCACGTACTTGAAATTGCTGCTTGTAGCAGATGGCTTCTTGACTGACTTCCGCAGAGTCAAAGCAGTATTGGAAGGTGCTCTGGCTCTGGTCTTGCATCCCTGCTAATTTGCATGACGATCCAATCCTATGTAGAACAGAGTAGAAAAGAAGCATTTTCTTTGTTCATACATCAAGTTTTGCAGTGTTCTTTTTCAAGAGCTCTAGTGCCCTTGTGTAATAAAACAAAAGAATATTTAGAATTGGAATTGTTTTAATAGATTAGTAACTTCTGAGTGTCCTGCTGGAAGAAGTGTTTGGTTTAAATGAATCATGACCCAGTAAAAGTTGTGCTTTTTGCAGGTGCAGCAAATTCATATCAAAAGCACTGCATGGTTGTTGATAATAAAGGCCATTCAGTGCATAGTGTCATATCCTAGCAAAAAGTCCCCAAATAGTGCATTATTTATGCTCTACAATCAATATAGTGTTTATACTAGAGACAAAGTTTCAGTGTATCCTGGTGCTCATCCTTGAAATGTTAATGTCCTTATGACATGCTTCTATTTGAAAAGATCCTACGAAGTTTTTCAAACAGCTTGTGAGTCAAGCAATCTATGCTTTGCATTTTCACAATACTTAGTAATTTAAAGCAGAAATATCATTGTTAGAATCAGGGAGAATATGAATTGTGAAGATGAGTAGATTATTAAGGCAAAAGAAAAGGGTTATATTAATAAGAATATAGAGGATGAAATGAATAGTTTCTTGGTACGAATTAAACTATGCAGTATGTTAACCACTCTTTTTCATGTTATGTATGTTTATTGTATGTGCTTGAATCCTTAATAAATCTCTGGAAGGGACTCTAGCTGAGGACTTACATGATGAAGAAATCTAGAAAAGGAAAGAAGAAAAAGAGTAAGTGCTGTCTAAAGGAATTGTCAATAATTATGTCTTAATCTACTGGGATAAATTATCCTTTAGCTGCCTTTGTCTTAACATCCATAGAGAAATTAACATACATTTCACCCAGAAGAATGCTAACTTTTTGTCATATGATCAAGAGTAGAAAGAAGGACATGGATAATAGTAATGACTGAAAGCTTTCAGGCAGAGAAAGCTACTTACTCAACAGCATCTAATGCAGCCTTCAAGATAATTGTGTCACACACAATAAACAGTGAGGAAACAAGAGACTGTCCTCTCCCAAAACTCAGTATGGTGTGAGTTAAGTATGATTTACTTACTTATTTGAATGATTTCAGTGGAAGTATCTTGATCCATTGTAAAACGAAAGAAGAGCCAGTCCCATGATTTACTGCCTTTCTTGCTCTTGTTTCTCCCTGTGTCTACACAGCTCCAGTAGAATTTTGGGCTCCATCCTGGATTCTGTGATAACTCCTTGTGCAAGTCTAAGATGGTAAAGGGCTCTAGGACAGTAAAAGAAGAGTTACTGGCAGAGGAGAACAAGAGCCAGGACTCTCAAAGGAAGCCCTCTCTAAAAATCCCATCAGCAGGATTAAAGTAGCATACTGGAAGTTGGCTGTGGAGCAGGCAAAGCAGCACAAGCATGGCTGGAAGAAGGGCTTGGATCCAGGCTTGGAGGCAGTGTACAGGGGCTAACAATAGAGTACAAGGTTGGGTAGCCCTTGAACAGGAAGTTTTATGATGTGGTTCAATGAAGCAGAGAAAAAGACTGGGTAGAACAATCTTCAACCTGGTAAGTAATCACCACAGAGGAAGCTGTGATGTGACATTGTTATGCCTAACACTATACCTGCTGAAACCAGGTTCATCCTCCCGACTGATGAAAACCTGCATACTCAGAAAACTGGGAGCTGCTGGGTTCATGGTTTTCTCTGTCAAAAAAAATAATGCTGCTTATTTGTGGCACTTCAAATAAGATAGTGTTGTTGTTATTCAACACTTACTACTTCTCAAACCTTCCACAGGTTTAATAAATGGAAGCAGGTACCACCTGCTGTGAACAGCCAGTATAAAATTTATAACTGCAGACTCCATGGGGAAGCATATACCTACTCATTTTATAGGGATGTATGCAAAGTGATTTCATCATGTGCTGCAAAGGAAACCACTGAAACGAACCAGCTTTTATCAAAGATTTTGCATCTGCAAAGTAAAAGGCATCATCTGAGGACTCTCACCATAAGTTCAGGAGCTGCATTTGTACTCAGGCTCTTGCCTTTCATCCTTGCCCGGGCTATGTTGTCAAAGATTTGTTCAAAGTATTCATATTTAACTTATGTCAACTTTCATGGATCTCTGATTAACAAGCTTTATAAAAAGTTCCCTCTTACCTTTTTTTTTCTGGTTAAGGGAATTTTGCCAAAACCTTTATGATATTATTTAAAAAATAATAACAGAAACTACAGAAAATATATATGTGCAAGAGAACTATTTTTACCTTTCCTGGGGGTAAGATATCTTAAGTTTTATAGGTGAGGACAGTATAATGCTAGTGAGGATTTAAGATTTATGAAGGATCACATCGTAGCAGAAGTGAGTGCATCTGAATTATGCCTGAAGGGTTTGATCTAGTGCACATTTATGTCAAGAATGTGCTTACTGTGTGTGCAATATAGAGTTGATGGGGCACTTTCACTCTTAGAATGTGTAGATGTACCTGTAGGTGTCCCTTCAAACTGGTGCAAGGTACTATTGACTTAAGATGACATGCGGGCTGTAAAAGGCTCATCTGTCCCATTTATCTCTCAGTATCTGAACTTTGCAGAATAATGGATGCTACAGCTATTTTTTCTTGCATGGGTGTTTTTTAGTTGTTTACTAGCAAGCGAAACCTTTAATGTACATATACCTTTCTATTCAATCACATTAATATATGCTCTGTTTATGAGCATGAAGGGTATCGCGTAGACTGGCTGAAACCAGAACATCAACGCTAAGGTCTTTTTGTCCTTGAACTTTGTACTTAACTTGTCCTATTGTGCTTTTATTTGCCCTCCGTAAGTTTGATTTGAGAGATGGAGCTCTAGCCTTAAATTTGGATGTCCTATACTTTCCCAGTGCAAGCTAGTTCTTGAGACTTTAAAAAAAATATTGGATTTCCCACCGCCAACCCTTTGTATTTAAGGTCGTTTTTAATTGAACTGTCTTGTTAACTTTGGGGGACATCATTGGAGCTGAAAGCTATTCAAGAAATAATAGCTCGACAAGTTGCTCCCCCGTGGACAGCCCTTCAGAGTCTGTCTGGAAAAGCTCATATTCAAAGCAAAGAAACTGAGTGGTTCCTTGTCTTTGAGTTCATTTGGAATTTTCTTTTTAGCGACAGTTTTAGCAAAGGGAGTTGCAAACAATTGACAAAATAGAGTCAAAACAGGGGTCACTGCCACACTAATTAAAACAGAACTCATTTGATTAAAATGGGTTTCCTTCTCCAAAAAGGGAAGATCTAATGCAAGGCCTCTTCCTCCCAGCACCCTTTAATCTTCAGGGGATTACATTTTTAAATATGATGAAAAATAATGCCACTTTGTTTATTATACTCTGCTTGCCAAACTTGAGTCCTGTAGAACCTGCCAAATGTTAACTTTAAATTTAGTAAGCTGAACCACTTTCCAAGTGTTGTCATACTCTCAGAGGGGAGCATGGCCTGTGAGTTGTCCTGCATGGGAGATATTAGCAATCTGCTACTACAGGTTCTCAGAAATAAGGAATATATGATGAAACTGGAGTATTATGTCACTACTTTTTTGAAAGAAAACATGTTCCCATTTCACTTATAAAGTATTTTAAAGGAAGAATAAGATCACTGCAGTCTTTTTATTTTCCTTTTTTTACCCTCTTCCCTTCTTAACGACATGAAAGGAACAGATATATAGCGCAGTTATAATTCAGGAAAGTATATCAAACAAATCAGAAATGTATAAACTTGCCTGTGGAACGTCTCCTTCCATCTTAATAGCATATAGTATTACAAAGTGCAAAAGAGATTATCCAGTTTTTCTCTCCCTGTCTTTCTCTGCTGTGATTTACTAGTGTCCATGTTTACATCTAATTAATGAACACTCCTTCTGCTATGGGTTATTTTAATAGAGCACATTTTGTTATTTTATGTGATTTATTTTTAAAGATTTATTATTTTAGCCCTGCTTCTGGTGACTGGGGAGAAGCAAAACTCAGCACAAAGAAAGCAAATAGAGCCAGGGGCAATAGTAATGAAGAGAAACCTTAGCACAAGCTTTATTCTTGAATATGAACAAAAACTTCACCTGCATAATAGTAAAAAGCCCATGCTTGTAACAAATTCAGACAAACCCTTTTCAGTTTAAATGTTCCTTGACAAGCCTGGGTGAGAGAGGAGGTTAGATTTGAGACCTGCACTCAAAAACAGATTGCTCCCTAGTGCTGTTCAAATACAACAGGAACTAGATCCAACACCAATCACTTTTGGCAGACTAGTCTCTTGTAGGGTATTTGGAATGACAGATGACAATGAATGAAAGGCCAGCACCCGTGCCATTTACTTGCCATGGCTAGATATATTGAAAACCAAGATGGCATACTGCTTTACAGTAAGCATGAGGAAGCATACATATTTTTTTCCTGGAAGGCTGAGCGACTCGGTACTTTGATGTGACTGCAGTACCCACAAGCATTTTCAGGGCCCAGTCTGACTACAGGCTGTGTCAACAAAGTCATCTCTGTGGCCTTATATAGTGACTTCATTAGTACACAATAGCACGGGAAGGTGAAGCACAGGAGAGGCTCTGAGAGACAGACTGATTTCATACTTGGTTTTGATTAAAACATTCCTTTATCCTAGATCAATCTTTTGTGAAACTCATTCTAAAAGCACAAGCAGGTGTATGTAGCCCACTCAGTGAGAAATTATCACAATAATAATAAATAAGCAGTAGAAATTAAAGCTTGTCTGCTCCCCAGAGAAGCAGAAAGGAAATTCTGCTTCTCAGTAAAACTTCTGTGTGTGTGTGTATCGGCTTATACTTTCCATACACTGGTGTCTGGACTGGGAAGAAATGGCTTTTTTTTGGTAGATATCTCAATAGATAGGCAATGTATGACATTGGTCTACGGGGATTGTGGAAAATTGACCATTCAGTGATACCAATAACACTGCAAAGTTTAACTTCGGAAAAACTTACATCTTACATATGTCAGCTTTTGTCAAATAATTGCTGAGTGGGATGGTGGTCAAAAATCACTAACAATAAAAAACCTTAGGTATATACTTTGACCTGATACTTAGGGAGATATTTAAGTGTTTAGTATTTGTATTCTAATACCGGATAAAAGATCTGCACAGTGTCTTTTCATTACTTCGTTTGGTGAGGAGATACACTTTGAAAATGACAGATTTGGTGTGCCTTAGCAAGTATTTTTGGTGACAGAATGGTGAACAACAGAGAACAATGATGTATTTATATTTCATGGAAAAAGGTATTTTTTTCTGGGAAAAGCTCATATTCTTGACTTATCTTTATCTTTCAGCCCTAAGCATTGTCTAACCTTGGTAATATGGCAGTTTGCTTATGCCAGTATGCTGTTTATACTGTTAGACTGCTTGCATAAGCTATTGAAGATTTTTGTTTAAGAAAAAGGATTTCTTTCACCTTGACTCAGTACGATTTCAGTATCCTTCACCCAGCTTTCCTATGCTGTCTTCTGAGATGGAAAATGGTTGTTCAAACAAAAATCCAGATACTACTATGCTCTCTAGTTTTCGAGTCCTTTGAGAGGCAGGTCCAAAACCATTGTGTTGACTTCATAGAGATATACATCAGGGCTAGCACATGCTATACCTTATGTTGTCTATTATCCATACAGAGCTTTCCCCTATGGCTGTTTTCAGTCTGAAGGATGAATGTATTCCTAACTTTGCACCATCTTGCCAGCCTATCATTTTCTTTTACTACTTTTTGGTCTACTCCTGTGGCAAATCCACACTGACTGTCATGGATCAGATTCAAAAGCGGAACTTCCAAGCTCTGCAATTCATTTCCTCTCCATTGGCGAGACTGGCAAGCAAAGGAAATGCTAAAATGTAGGATAACATATTTAATGCAGTTTTCAAGAGGAAGTGCAGCTCCTATCTATTTCTATATTCTTTTAAAAGACTTGGGAAGCTTTCTAGGGATTGCCTACAATACTTTTTACTGTTTTTCTTGCCAAATGTCAAACAAGCTTCACAGGTTTATCAGCCTTTAACTTATGTTGATCTTTGTTATCTCAATGGTACGGGCAGAGTCAAGTGAGCTTAAGACCAGTTCTAATAAAGTCAAAGGGACTGTTGTGGGGAGAAGCTGTTGCTGTCCAACTAAACAGCCATGTAGTCATACTAGTAGTAGCAATGATGATTGTAATAATAACAGCAGTAATAACATGAACTGCTATATTGTCTGGCAGGCCTGACTAAGAGCAAGACCCTATTTTATTAGGCATCTGAACAGTGAATTTCTTTTCCTGATATCTTTGTAGTCTAACTATGAAAGACAGACTCAGGGTGGAAGACAAAGTCTGTTATGCCCCTCTGGTACAAATGGGATGCAAAGACCTCAAGAAAAACATCCAAGACCACATAGGACTTTTGTGGCATCGGATTGAGAACTTCATTTGAGTCTCCTTAAGCTTGAATCATTCCTTAACTACAAGTATGCTATGTATCCCACTGCAAAAAGTAGCAGAAAGGTAATGCAGGTACATCTTAGCAGAGCACTCTTTTGGGACAGATGGTAAGGAACTCCCTTAAATATTATCTAGAGAGGCTTGTCTCAATAATTGAGCCAATCCATCTCTGTAGACTTGAAAGTACAAAATGAAATAAAAAACAAAGCTTAAGCACTGTGTTCTTCTTAATTTATTCCATTTATTTGACATGAGAAAGAAATTCCTACTTTTTCTCAGCAAATTGGATAAACACTGTTTGTACTTTTGTATACTGGACAAGTATTTTGCTTTTGCACAACTCCTTATGTCAGTATTTGTGCATCTATAGTTACTAGCCATGCTTTAATATATATTTAATATCCTGACTTTTCTCCTAACGTATATAATTTTTGTCCTGAAGAAATTGCTTGGGAATTTGCATATATAAAACAGTGTTTTGTTTTCTTGTTTAATTCTGCATATATTTTTCTTTTTGCCAATCTCTGTAAATGCTTCTCTTGCTGTCTGTACCTGTGTTTTTGCTGAATAAGCACTTAAGGACAAACATGCAGCACTGTCTGCCTATGACTGATAGAAAGTAAAGCTTCCAGGCAATGCAGACATTTCATTGACCTCCAGTGACTGCAGGTGCAGAATTATAGTTCCTGTTTGAGTACACTGTCAGTGTTTATTTAGGTGCAGAGACTTACTTAGGTGCAGATATTCAATGACTGGTGATTTTAGTACACCCAGCTCTAAATCATATTTCTTCCTAGCATAATGTACAAAGAGAAAGAGAAGGAAAGTTTAATGTACTACTATTCTTTATATGTCACTTACGTTCTTCTGACTTGGGATACTGGAAATATTTCGACGAGTTCAGGGTATTACCTTCAAAGATCACTGTAAATCAGTTTCCTTATGGTCTGATTCATCCCAGGAAAGATCAGATAGCCAGATGGGAGTCTGTAGCAGCTTGTTCCTGAGAGTATTATACACGGGCTGCTTTAGAGAGTCCAGTGGGGATTCTGATGCATGGCTGAACTTGGTTGTGAGGGAACCCTCTCTTGATTAAATCCCATATTAGTTAGGAAATATTACACCCAGGTTCTCAGCTAAATCTACAGTCAAATCATTGAGGGGAGACAAAGAGTGAAGGAGAATATTGCTCAGCAAGGGAAAGCAATAAGCAGGGGAACAACACATTCATAAACCTGACATTCTACTTTTGAGGAAATACGAAAACACAAATATGCTTTGTGAGTGTAATTGCAGTTGTATTTAATTCCAGTGCACTGGAAGTTTCTGTCCTTCCCTTGGATGAATAAATTCATCTGTTTTCCAGTTAAATGAAGATTGTGAAGATACATCTTTTAGGAAGAAGTTAATGTTCTGCATAATCATCTATCCTCAGCCCAAGCATGTGACCTATTGCAATTAAGCAAGGACTTCTAGGGAAGTCTAATGGTATGCGTTGGGCTGGATGTCAGCCTGGATGAACACAATGACCTTACAGCCTATGGACTCATTGCTGAATAAGGATGTGGCTGTTAAACAAGTTGATTCCCTGGCTCCACATCAGTCTGTACAGAAGTGTAATTGAATGTAATTGAAAACAATTGAATGCTGGATGAAACAAAAATTTAACATTTTCCACTTTTGTGGATGGAGTGCTGTCACTATAATAGAGACCAACATTTCCTCTGTCTCACAGCAGGCCAGCAGGATTTCGATCTGTGCTCTTTCATGTCACAAATAATAAATGGTTAGAAAGGTAGAATGATGTCTCTTCTTTACGAGAAGAGCTGTATAAGGGTGCTATACGTGGTAAAATAAAGATACACATTGATATTTGTACAACACAGACAGATGCTGAAAGTAAGAGATGGCTTTTTTCCAGGTAGGCAGTGGCATCTGCAGTGGTCAGCAAACATGTTGACATTCCCACAATACCTTACATGTTAAAGAGAACCTAGGGTTAGTTTTTTCCCCAATTCGTTTAGCAGGACTGAATTTCTAGCATTAGAAATCCACGTCTTGTCTGCAGAAATATGAAGTGGCTGTGTTCCCCAAAGCACAAACACCTCTCATTTGAAGAGCATGCAGTTTTGAGCACCTGATGAGTGTAGTGGCACGTTGGAAACATCCTGTATACAGATAATCTCCAGAGATGAACACATGTCTTTCTATTCCTTTGATTATTAAAGCATCGGTATATTTCTTTTACTTAAAAGAAAACAAACCTCTTATTTACCAACAGGAAGCTTATTCCCAAAGACAGCTGAACAGTGGGAGAAACTAGAACAGGCAGAAAGAAAGTTTAAGAAGCTTAAGAAAAAGCTTACTTGAGCAATGAGTTCCTGTGGATTTGTTTTAGATTGTTTGGAGTTATGTTTTTGCAATAACTTAATTCATACCTTTTCTTCTATTTTCTAAATTTCTGGAAATCACACAACTTGTTAGCATTTTATCTGTACCTTATGGAAGAAAAGTGTCTTCCTCAACTTACTATATTTTTTATTACAGGACAGTATCTATTTTCTGGTGCACTAATAACAGATTTCCTACTTCTGAATTTTGAAATATCTGTCCTATGTAAATATCTCATAGGACATTAGAATTCCAATCTGTAATGCACTGTGCAGACACTTAAGCATGAATCATTGTCCTGAAGTCTAAATAAACAAAAGACTAAATTTATGGTCTAAATTAAAGGGAAAATAAATAACATCTGACAAAGAATTCTTCCTATGTTGCAGATGGGAAATGGAGTCAATGCAAGATTAAGTGATTTGACGTCACCAGGGTCATCCAGGCAACCTGTGGCAGCTATTGGCATTGAATTGCTGCCTCCTGACTGCCAAGCTTAATGGCAGAACCATTTTTCTTTCCATGATACCTTCGCTCTTCTTACTCTTTCACATTTTGATCTGGTAAGTGGATGTCACAGGGTGGCAGAATGCCTGCTTTATCAAGCACTTTTCATGAAGAACATGTGTCGAAGCTAGAGTACTTCCTGTCCTTTCCCCTTCAATGAAGCCTCATCTACCTACCTCCCACACAGCTGTTCTAGAAGACACAGTTTAGCACCAAATGGCCCCCTCATTTCCTCACCCCACCATTTTGCTAGACACATAAGTTTTCCTTTCTATGGTAGCAGCACTAACGTTCACACTATATCCATTGCTAGGCAGATGTTAGGATTTTAAGGAAGAGTTCCTCTGCACAACAATTAACTTTCTAGTTTGCCTTTATAAAGCACAGAGAACAGGTCACCTCCATGACAGTACTTAATTGGTACACAGAATAATCTTTGGCTATTTTCTCAAGAAGCAGAAGGAAGTGGTAAATCCTGCTGGAGACCAAAAAAAGCTAGGCTGTGTTTGATGTGTTTCAGGCAGTTACTTTCTTATGAAATGTGATCACCTCCCTGTTGTAAAAAAAGGCATACCTGATGGAGCCCTACATCCTAGTCTGCCAAACCCTAGGCTGTTCAATGCGTTGTCAAATGAATCATGCCTGCAAGTTAATAGAAATAATCTCTGCTGTAAGCACAATTGCTCAACACTGTCCCTCCTGAGCTGCAACGTGAAAAGATTTTTCAGGGAGCTATGTCAAAGGTTTAGAGGGCGGAGCCCTGTCACTGATGGAAATATTATACTTCAACTCTATAAGGAGGTTACAGGAAGATGGGAAAGAGGAATGCAACACTAAACAATGTTATCATCAGCACACTGAAGGAATGCTTTCACTTCCTATAATGTTACAGAGGGGGGTGACCTCAGCCTGTATGCAGCAGTGTGCAGCCCAGCATTAGCTGAACTTTTTTGACCTTTTGCCTGCAGTAAAATCGTGTCCTTCACTGCAGCTGAGAAAGATGGACGTTCTTTTCCCATCTGCCTAGTCTGTCTGGAAGAGTTTATGCTGTTATGCTATGCAGGCTATTTATACTCTTATGCTATTTAGTCTATACTAAAAGTGTCCAAATAAATCCAACGAGCAAGAGGGAAGAAGGTAACTTTGTTTTTGATGCAGACCCCCTTTCTGTCACTGTGCGTGTAACTGTCCTGTACACGACGTGATCAAAGCACAGCCCATGTGAATGCACAGAGGATGCAATAGGCATCCTCCCTGTCCTTGCGAGGAATCGGGTTCCCAGGGAGCGCTGGTATCAGTCTGGACAGTTTGATGTAATCCTACCAATGTAGCTGAAGCTATCTGGGCTCAAGGATTTATTAGTTGTGAACGTTCATTTTTGTTTTTACTGGGTTAGTGCCAGTAAATAAGTCACCAAAACCACTAGCTGAGTGTCATTTGATAGGAAAGGGCTGGGATCACAAGTAAGCCTTCTGTCTTTTAACAAAAAAAAAAAAAAAAAAAA